>NW_012143301.1:3195903-3260636 GCF_000956105.1 Propithecus coquereli | reverse complement strand
ATATTCATTTCTGTATTCCCAGTACCTGGCCCATAATATTATAAAAACTCATCATGTTTTTGGTCTAACCCTCTCCTACCTGAGCTATTTCGGCCAGCTCACATTCATCATATTTTGACTTCAATTGAAATGCTTATCCTTTCACCTGTCGCTGTGACTTTTGACTGTTTTGGAGGGTCACCATTGTTTAGACATTCTGGAATGGATTTATGTACTGGGCCTTTTAAAGTTCTAGGTTGTGAAACTGAGTTTTACCTTGATACGTCCAATCAAAGTTAGAACAAAAGCTGATACTGAGAAAGAACTCATAACCACTTTAGGATGGACGTCTTTCCTAGGTAACTTAGTCTGAAGTCATGGGGATTCCATTTTTATTGACCATATGCTCTTAATTCCTGAAGTGCTAGAGGACATATGTGGCATCTTATGCATGACTATTTTGGGATGAAGTCTGGTATAAAGCGAATAAATAGAAATAGCACAACCAAGTGAATTTTGCCAATGACACATCAACATCTTTGCAAGACAAGTATTTGTGTCTCAGGTAGTTAGAGGAAAGTGAAAATTCCATTTATTGGCAGGATTTCTAAAGAGGGAATGGCTGATTAAAAGATCAACTGGTCGATCTTCCAGAACTACATATGTTAGGGGTTAAAAGTAAAGACTCTACTTGTTCCAGTGTAGAGTTTCATTCCATCAAATAAAATGCTGCAATATTTTCTCCCAGGATCACAAAGTATTTCTTACAGAAGTAAGAAGTCAAAAGGTACCTTAGTCTCCTGAAATTAGGTACGTTCCAAAACAACTAGTTTTGGAGATTAGAATTCGTCAGTTTCTGATTAGAATACATCATTCTGATGATCAGAATACATCTTTAATTTGGATTGATGAAGAAGGTATTTCATGTAGTCATACACATGCTGGTATGGGGTTCTAGAAGCAGAGAAATTGCTATCCGGCTCCACTCCGCATTCATTCCCATAATATTTATGAACTCACCCCTGACACCTGTGGTTTCACTCAATCCATCCCTACACTTACGCTCCCATAGCATTACCTTGAATTTCCATTTTTTTTTTTTCACATTTCTGTTTCCCCCACTAGAATGTGTTCTTTATCTCTGTAGCCCAGTTCATAGAGTTAAAAGCAGGGCTCTGAAGCCAGACTACCTGGGTTCAAATCTTAGCTTCTTCAATATCAGCCTGTGTGAACTTGGGTGAGTTACTCATCTCTGTACCTCAGTTTCCTCTTCTGTAAAATTTAAAAGACAATATACCTACCTCACAGTGTTGTTATGAGGATTAAATGAGCTAATTTACATAATTAGAATAGTTCCTGAGATGTAGTAAATGTTAAATAAATGCTAGCTGTTCCTGGCACATAGCATTCATTCAACAAATCTTGGTTGAATGAATAATTATTAGAAATGTTTGGAAAAGCATCTCTTACTGTTGAGGTGATATGAACTTTTTACACTGGCTGGTGCTTATAGGAATGAGAAGGTTCATTTGAAGATGGCTTGAAACTATAGCTATTAATATTTTCTTATTTGATTGTGTGATTCACTGTATTTATACTTAAAAAGATGCTCTCCTGCATGGTCTTTTTTTGTTGTTGCATTATCTATAAATACAGTATATTAGACCCTGTTCAGGAGCTATGGTATCAGCATCATTAATTAAGTTGCCATCCATACTATAATGCTATGCTAAGCATATCCACTGAACTCATAATTTTATCCTTGCTATACGTAATTGTAACACCTCTAGTCAGGCCAAGTGTGTTCAGTTTGAGCCTGGGTTTCAAACGAATCAGACTCCTTTTATACTGAAGTGGTATCTCTGGCAGGAGATATTGTTCCCAGATTTGACTCATGACAAAGCAGTTAATTTTGCAGATAATAGAGATGTGTATTGGAGATTAAAACAGAGCACAATTAGCACATATGTTAGCTTGGACCGTGTTTATACTTTGTTGTCAAGTGTCATCATTTGTTTGAAATAAGATCTCCTGCATTTATTTGAGTCATAGAACCCGGCAGAGAGAGAGATAAGGTGTTTAAATTTCCCTAATTATATTTAAATTTTGGCCTCTTATATTTCAGAGCAGGAATCTGCTTCCCAGTCAGGGTTTTACAAAATGATTTTTATAATTATCATCGGGTCTTAATGATTAATCTTCACAACAGAACCGTAAACCTCAATAAATGGAATGTCTTCATTTTGTGTGTTAGGTCCTGAGTCTTCGAAAAATTATATATGCTTTGAAAATAGTAAGGTCCTATCTACAGCTAATTTGGCATGCGCTACAATGTATTTCATCTTTTTTATCTTTAAAAATTCTTTAAATGTAGCAAGTGCTTGCTATTAGTAAATCAAATCAAATATTTAAAAGGGTTATAAGGTGAAAAAGGAAGAGTTCTTTCTCATTCTATTTTCGCTCTTCTGAAATTATTACTATTAAAGTTTTCCCTCCCTTTCTGTGTTCATACTAACACACATACACAGAAATAAGGTGTTTTTTTTAAATAAATAAAATCATATCATGTTTATTATCATTGTGCAATTTGTTCTTTTTCATTTCACAATCTTTATAGGATGTTTCCAAGTTAGCACATAAAGATGTACACATTCTTTTCAATGTTTACATAGAATTCCATTGTATAGTTTTACTGTGATTTATTTAACCTTCCCCTCTCTTGGTGGACATTTAAGTTAGCTCTAATTTTTTTACCATTATAAACAATGCTATGATAATCGTCTCTATACCTATCTCATTATACTTTTATATGATTATTTCTGTACATAGATTTTTAGTAGCAGGTGACTGGGTCATACGCTGGATATTTGGGAAATATTGCCAATGTCTTTTCTCTCTCCCTCCTGCCTCTGCCACATTTAAGCAGGTTGGATCTTCCACGTTCATTGGCACTGAGGAAGAATGTTCCAATTCTGGAATCAGAGAGAGAGAAAAAAATAACGTCTTCAGGGCTTTGGTTTCCAAAAGCTTAAATCCTTAGGGGAATGCAGAAAACTCCTGGCAAAGACCAAATGTGCGGGAGACATATCATAAAAGACTGCAGAACTTCTGTTTTAGGTTAGAAAAAGTTTCTCTGGCATGGTGGAGAAGGGGAGATGAAGGGGAAGGAAGGACAATGGAGGCATTTGTAAGGTCTTAGTAGCTGGCCATACCTTATGTTTTCCAGGTTATAATCTCAGAGACGAAGCCCTGGGTAGGTGGCCAGGTGCCAGAGAAGAAATGCTCTTTGTCCTATAGAGCCAAATCTGCCCAGAGGCAACCTGGCCAAGATTCCAAGATCCTAGCTTGGTGAGGGAGTGGCGTAATTATTCCCATGCCCTCAAACATGGCATGAAAGGAGCAGAGAAAGTTGCTGGACATAAAGGAGCCATGTCACCAGGAACAAGGGACATCTCATCAGTGACCCACCTAGGACAATAGCTGAAGACAGGGTGAGCCAGTGGCTTCCTGGGAAGATGCTCATGTGGACTGATGACTACTTCGAGGATCATGTACCTCCCTCTCCTCCCCAAAATCTTGACAGGACATCAACCTTAGAAAATACTCCAGGGAAAGAGGGGGAAACCTGAATTGATTGAGATTGAGTTTTTGTGATTCAGCAAAATATCTAAGATTGGGTGCTGAGATTATTACCTACTCCATAGGATTTGTGCATTTAAAATGTTTTATAGCTTCTGCAATTTTTTTTTTCTTCCCGGAAAAAGTTATTCCAATTTATACTCTCACCAATAATCTACCAGAGTACCTATTTCTTGGATCCTGGCCAACACTAGATGCTATCTTTTAGAATGAGTTTTTTTTTTGCTAATTTAATAAGAGAAAAATGCTATCTCATTGTTTTAATCTGTATTTCCCTGACGATTGGACAGCATCTTTTCATACGCTTATTTCTTATTTATATTTCTTCTGTGAAGTGTTAGTATAGTTTATTTTATTCTTTTGTATTGTTTGATGATGCATTTTATCTTCCACTTAAAGACTAATTACTGGCTAATGACATTTACTGATGTTTAGTCTTTAGACATTAGCCCTCAATGCAAAGGGGGACATATCATTACCTTTGTTCCTCAAAGGTAATTACTGATCCATTATAGAATCAGTCTTTTGAACCATTCCCATCTTATTATTGTCTTAATTGTTTGAATGCCTTAATGAAAGACATTATGATTTTTATATAAAACAATTTAGGGGGCAGGGGGTAGGAGAGACATTGACAAATGTTTTCAGTTATTTTCTGATTTTTTTGTTTCTAATGAAAAATAATATTTTAAAAATACATCATCGACTTCTTAAATCAAAAGAACAAGATTACAAAGATTATGACTGGCTGTCTTTCTCTGAGCTCATTTCCAGTGGATTTAAATTCGATTTACAAACCTATTTGCTTGAGTTATTTTTCTTAAATTCTTCTTCAGGGGTATCCCTTCTCCCTACCTTCTGACAACTCTCTGCTTGATACTTTGGTGATCCTTTTAAAGCTTAATACGCATCATTGGCCAAATGGTAATTCGCTTAAATTGCATGCTCCAGTGGTTTAGCATTGAGAAATGGTTTGCTTAAAAGGTAGGAAAACTGATGTGTGAGTGTGCCGGTCAGTGGCAGAAGCACTCACAGTCCAGATCTCTTCTCTCTGCACTTCTGTCCAGTACTTGCCATACTCTCTATTTCTTAGCGCGCTCTCTCTGTGTTTAATAAGCTCTGAAAAGTAGACAGTTTGAAGAGCTGCTAGCTGTTCAAATAGAAGCCAGGTTGTTAGTCTTTACCATCTGAAAGCTGCTTTGATGATCTCTGTAAAATGAACTCGTGGACACCTACCACACGATTGGCATCCTTGTAGCAGTCTCAGCAGAGATCAAAGCTGGTCCGCTGTGTGGAGGCAGCTCCCTGAGGACAGTGTTGAAGCCTCCTGGCAAGCTCTCTTTGCTGGCTTTGCAGTGCCACTACCTGTGCCTGCTTGCTGGAGAACACCACTACCTGTCCTGGGTCCGTGGATTAAAGAGAGCTTTCAGTGTTCAAACCCATTCTCTGGCAGCTGGAATGCTAAGTGTACTTAGAAACTATAACCAACTCTATTAATTTTAAAATGAAGCAAGAATACCACCGCTTTACTTTCTCTAACACTGTCCCTTTGTCTCTTCTGGGCTGAAGCTGTTCTTTTGGCTGTCACTTACCATGGTTGAAATGACTTAAAATGTTATGCAGTGGGGCACCAAGATGGGCATCTAGGAACAGAGAGCTTTCTGGTTATCAGAATTGAGGCCTAATGCTCACCAGGAGGGTTGAGAACATACATATGTTGCCCTGAAACCACTTTTATTCCTCTTGCCAGCAAGATCCCATATTCTTACCTAACCTGGTAAATGCCTGGCATTTAGCATGGACAAGAGCCTGTTTTATTGAAGTTGACTGTACCCATATAAGTAAAGCCTGGAGCTCAAGCACTTTATAAAGGTGCTTTTAGACTATTTTTGAAAATATCAAATATAAAGCAAAAATTCTTAGACATTGTCCTCATCATTCTTAATTCAGAAGGCAGGAAGTATGGAATGTTCCAATAAAGCAGATGCCTCACTTGGTAACTTAGTTTGTTGTTTTCTTTTTTCTTTTTTTTTTTTTTTTAACTTCGGAATATTATGGGGATACAAACATTTTGGTTACATATAATGCCTTTGCCTCGCCCAAGCCAGGGCTACAAGTGTGCCCTTCCCCCATACAGTGCGCTCCGCATCCATTAGTTGTGAGTTTACCCACCCCCGAAGGAGTGGTTTTTTTGGGCAACCAGACAAAGGTGTCCTGCCCCGGAGCTCCCTAAGAAAACTTGTTTCCCTCATAGGAGTCCAAGTTCTTTTCTGCAGGCTTGAAAGCTAAAGAAACGTGACTCAAAAACTAACAGTGTGGGCCCCCACAGCTTGGGCAACTAAATCTTCAGACATAACAAACTCTGTACTAGCCTTTCATTTTTTATCAGTCTGGGGACAGGAGCTAGATAAGCAGGGGAAAATGCAGAGATAAAGGAACTCTCCCAAGTAGAGGCTGTGGGAGGTCATTTTCTAGAGTGACGACTAGGAATATTGTGGATTTGTGAAGTAAGACGTCTCCTTCATGTGGATATTGTGACACCCTTGCAGAAAAATGAAAACATGGCACGCTGTGTGTATCCCGGCATATTTAACATCGACAAGTAAGGGCTTCAAAGTGCGGTGGGATTGTCTGAGGCAATACACCCTGCAGGTGTGTAGTTAGCGGCAGGCTAACTGGGTTACTGGAAACGAACGGAGGAAAACAGAGCTGGTGTTTTGGCTCCTTGCACATCTGCTAGTGCTGAGTTCATGGATGGAAACAGAAGCGAGCTGCATTCCGAATGTGACTGGCAGAATTCCTGGTTAGCACAGAAGAGAGCTGGAAGCAGGTAAAGAATGGGTATGATTAGGATGGTGCCTCGACTCGTTGGATTAGCCCGTGATTTGCTGTTCCCATCGCCTGCTGATTCCTCGGTTTTCTATTCACTAAGCACTTAACTTTTCCAAGCTTTTAAATATATAGTCTTCCCTGATGCCACTGATAATATGAGATATATAGTGTGGTACTGGTGTCCTCATTTAAAGGTGGAGAAACCGAGACCTAGAGAAGTGAAAGTACTTGCTGAGTCCCACTGAGGGAGACTGTGGGCAGAGCTGAGGCTACACTCCAGGCCTGGAAGCAGGTCCAGAATTCCCTCTACGATGTGTCTCCCTTCCACGTGCAGGCCCGCCTTAGTCAGCCACTCATCTCCAAGCTTTAATTGCCTCTACTTCAGAAACAAAAGCAAAACATCCCCCATAAAAAAGAAAAAGATAAGAAAAAGAAACCTTTACATTTAAAGTTTTTTTTTTTTTTTTTAGACAGGTAAAATATACTCATAGTAGAAAATGCTAGAAAATACAAATAAGAAAAAAAAAAGAAAATGGGTATCGAGATATCACCCATAATCTCACCACATAGTAACTGCCCATATTTTGGGAACTATGCTGCTTTTTTGACTGTGTAAATACCATACATTTAAAGAAGTTTTAACTTTTTTTCTATAAAATAGATGAGATCATTTGGTATAGAATGGTACTATTTTTTTTTAAAGAATTCACCTACAGTATTGAGAAAAATCTGTCAAAGTCAGTATTACAGACACTTATACGATATGTACACTTCTATGGCTGCCTGCTTTTCCATTCTACAGGCGTAAGACTATTTCATTTTCCTTTAGTGTTTTCAAGTTTGCTATACCATAAACAATGCCTCAATGACTATGCTAGTGACTAAATTCTTGCACACATTCGTGTTATTTCCTTGGGATTCATTTCTAGGATTGGAAGTGTTGAGTCAAAGAATAAGTGCATTTTTACAGTTCCCACCAGGAAGTGATGTATGAGAGAGCCTATTTCCCCATCCCTTCAGCAGCACTGCATTTTACAATTAAAATAAGACTCCAGGTATTTTATGTAGTTGTAGAGAAGAGGCAGCAGAACTGAGTTATGAAGGAAACTCTTCCCCAACTTGCATATAATTTATAAGCAAATAAGCACAATGCATTCTTTTTCCACTTACCTAACACCAGAGGATCAGCTACTGTAACAAAATGAGATCCATAAGAGGGAACATTAAGGAAGATTGCACTCAATCCACACTTCAAAGGCGCTAAGGAAACACAACCAAGGAAAAATCTAATCCATTAGTGGCCCATGGCCATATACCTTCTCCTATAATCCCTTCATCTTTTACAAGTTAAGTAGGGTTAAGCCAGGTCAGCACTTGGAAAAAGGCTCTCTGAAGAAATCCTAAGTACCACATAAAGTGTTGTTCATGGTTGTATAAATGTCAATCCTGTGCGAACAAACATGCATAGAACTTTCCAAAATACCTGCTTCATAGTGGAAAATTTCTGTTTACTTGTTTATTACTGAGGAAGAGAGAGTGGGAACTAGCTGGGATGATCTCTGTTTGGTTTGTCAGATTTCTTGGAAAGCTTGAGAAGCAGTTGGAACAGCTGCACCTGATGGCTGGGGTAGGGAATTAACCACCAGGGTTCCTGATCCAGAGCGAAGATCGCCATTTTTTTCTGTTGCAAGATGGTTCAAGAAAGGACTAAGGGATTCCAGCTGGGATGATCACATTGCACTTTCAGGCTGTCAGTAGAAGTGAAATGAAGAGCTGATACAATTATCTAAGTACTTCAGGAAAAAAGAAAAAAGGGAGAAAGAGAGGTTCTCAGCAGGGGATTGCAGTCTTCAGTAGGCTGCCTCCCTGCTCAAAGACTCCACCAAATAGCACACACACCTTTTCCTTCACCCCAATGGATGCCTCTACAGAAAAATGCAGAGAAAAAATGTCACGAAATGAAAGAGGGGCAGGAAAACACAGCAAGGAATAGCTTCTTGAATCTCTAAAGGGTCAGTTGTGATGGAGTTAGGTAGGAGGACTGTTTAGAGAACTGAGGTGCAGCACGTGACTCCCTCGTGTTTGGCATATGCTGGGGTGTTTTATGGCACTGTTAGACTATTGAAATCCAATTTGCAATTCCAGTGTTTTCCAGAAGAACTGTGATCCCCAAAGCATTATGGATCGAACTGAAAGCAAATTTAAAAAATCCACCCCAAGGATTGGGTTACACCATAAATTAAGAAGATAGTTTTCTATTAAATAGTAGTTTCCATCCTGAAGTAGAAAAGTTTCAAGTGCTCTCAACAAAAATAGATGGATCATTGCATTTGATTGATAACTGATAGGTTCAAAAGGCAATTGAAAACAAAACACAGCAAATGAGTGGAGAGTCATTATATATGAAAAGAGTTTTTTTTTAACTTTAAATGCCTATATTATTCATTTAATGATCATATTGACTTTATACTTACTAAAACTTCTAGAATGAATTAAGTCAAAGCAATTAAAGTTGGCTATAATTTTTCAATCATGTTTTTAAAAATCCATGTATGCAACATATGATATTTTTTATATGGGAAAGTATTTTCTAGCACTTAATTTTAACCATGGTGCAGAATATTATTCAATATGTTTCTGTAAATAAATTAGAAAATGAATGAACAGCAGGTAAGGAAGAACTCCTAACTTCAGCAACCTGTGGATTAACAATGATATGCTCACAATGCATACTTAGTTTCCAATAGATAAAAGAAATGTCTTAAACCAAGTGCCATTAATGAATTCACTTGTCGATTCAACATTTCCAGAACATCTTTGATGTGCCACATATTATGCTAGATGCACAAAACACTAAGTTGAATAGACAATTGTATCTGTCCTCAGTGAGTTTACTTAGTGTCCTTATCTTCTCCAACTAGAATTTCTCCAACCTCTGAGGGATTTCACATTTTCTATTTATGTCTTCTTGCTGTTGTATTAAAGGAGTCCCAGAAAATTAACGAATCTGCTTTTAAGGGTTGAAAGACTGAGATAAATACCTCTAAAGGGGTAATGGCACTCTAAATCTCAAATCCTTTTCCAGTGGCTTCGGGAATAGATGGAAGGGAAATGGTCCACTAGCATTGGATAGCTTCTTGGAAACAAGGTTTGAACTGAACAATACAGCATCAAGCTGCTGGTATTTGGATCCCATCTGTTAATAACTACACAACACTATTCTAATCAAACAATATGGTGATGCCCTTTAGGCACATAGGAATCCTAATCCTTGTTTCCCAACAAAATTTTAAAATGGCTCTGCTGGCTCCCTCGATTTCTCCTAGGAGGATTAGCAAGAAAAAGACTTACTTACTTTACTTCCTGTTCTCAACAGCTGGGGTGGGTTGAATGGGCTTTTAAAACATTTTAGAAATACTAAGTATATCACTTATACAGAATTTTAAAGTCTGCAACATTTTTTAGGATAGAAAACTATTAAATAAATGGGATATATTTTATGACACCAATTATTTATCTTGCTTAACATCACTATTTCTATTCCCCAGGAGGAAACAAATGTTGTGGAGAAATAAATTCCTAACAATAAGGGAAAGACTGTTAGCCTAATGTACATTGCTATTATTTTTTTCTATTGCTCAAGGAAGAAGGTGTCTCAAAAAAGTGATTTGATACCAGCAAGCAGGCCTAGTGTGTCCAGGGCAGTGTCACAGTGTGTTCAGGTGTGGGTGGCTGCATAGACTGGTGACTTCAGAACCAGTGCCCCTATGGGAAGGACCTACTGAAGCCATCACGGTTTTGGTGTCTTGCTGGAATGGTAGATTAGACATGTGAAACTTCGGCCTGTTTTCTTTTTGAAAAATATATTTTTCTAATGCTGAAAATATCGAATTTATTTTCACAGGCGAAATCCTCAGGGAAATGAGGAAATGGGCCATAAATTCCTTTTTTAAGTATCCACCAGTGACTCTGTTCTGTTTATTTTAGGTTTTAACTTGCACTAGGTCCTTCGGTCTCTTGCCCTAGCCCAGTTAATTTGCTGCTGTGCATGTTACAAAGCAGATATGCCAGTTCTTTAGGAATAGGGTTTAACATTCAGCTATCTAGGCCTGAAAAACAACAAATGTAAGACAATAGGAAGAGGCTAGTTTGACAGTGAAATAAGTCAGGTTCATTTCAGTTGACAGAGAAGGAAAAGTTACGCTTCAAGGAAAATTTAAATGGCTTTATTAGACCACTAATTTCCTAAAATTCTTTTTACTTCTATAATGTCCTTCTCTCCTGCTCTTTCTGATGGTTTACAATTAGATTTATTTCTCTGTAACGCACAGTTAACTTATGACCATAAGCCTTTATTTCCTAAGACATATTGTTTCATCTTTTTATTTTTACTCTATATCTTTTGCTTTTACACTTAAAAGAACCTTAATTTTCTTTTTTAAAGTAAATACAACTTCAAATGGACTGAATTCTCTTTATTTAAAAATATAATCAATGCTTGCCTTCTGTATTTTTTTCTCCCATATTCTGTGTACTCAAAAACATTATCAACTATCTTAAGACGAGTGATTTAAAGGGTTGACAGAGGAAACTCCAAAGAAGGCACTAAATCTTGTCATGACAGCACACTTTTCACTGATGGCTGCACTATGGAACAAGTTCAGCCCATTGTACATGGAAATCTCATACTAGGTTGGCTTTAGATAACAGCTCCCTAAAAAGAATTACCTTATGACCATCTCAGAATACTCTCGAGAATACTCTCCAAACCCCACTCCAAACTCTCTCCAAGTTCCCAAATGTTCTTCACCCACTGGTCCTCCCTCATCCATCACTACTGATCATGGGCAAGAACGGACCTCCTGCCTCCTTTGAATAGAGCCCTCAACTTTTCATGTCCTGCATGTATTTTTACTCAGTTTTTCTTTTCATTGTATCCCACCTTTCAGGCAAATTGAACAATGTTCTTTCCCCATTTTCATGCCACTGTTACCTTAAGCCTTCTCCAGGATTCACTTCATATTTCAATTTCTTCCACACTCTTTCTCTAGCATGTGAACATCTGAGGTCTTCTCCCTCGAAGCAGGATAGTAGCAATTACTCCTGGCAAGAAACATCAATGACTTTGAATACTTTGCTTTCATTCCTTGTAAATAGTTAAATTATTTATTTAAACCAAATATTTGTTTGAAGTGTAACTTAGAATTTCTACTTAATTTTTGCCATATTCGTCAGTGCCACATGGAAGAAAACTGAGGTAGAATCAGACAATCTAGCGAAAACTAGATAGTTAGGAGATGTCACCTGGGGTTGGACGAAGGGTGTGGAATATATCACACCCAGGGTGAGATATTGGTCACTCTCTCTGGGGTTAATATTGCCCTGCTATTCCAATTAAGAGAAAGCAGGGGCCATCTCCAGGAGTGAAGTGTCCATAATCTTTGTGGTAACAGCTGGCTTCATTGAAAATTTTTCCCTGGTATAGATGTGTGACCTGTCTTTGGCAATGGAAGAGTGGTTCAGTTTTCCAGGGCTTTCTGGTGCCGTTGTCAAAGAGTAGCTAAAATGTGGTGGAGGTGGGAGTAAGGAGGTGGGAGGTGGGAGGAAGGAGGCTGAGCTTACCCACCCTACTGACAAAAAGCTTCACTGGACATGACGGCCACAGACATCTTCAGCTGTAGACCTGTGTAACCTAGCAAACATGGAACAAAAAGAAGCCAAGGGTGCAATGCAGGAACAGGGTAAGAAATCACCAGGGAAATGGAAATTGGAATCACTGGATAAGCAGGGAGGAAGGCAAAGATAGAGAGAATGTACATCTGGGAAGAAAATGTACAATGCATACACATAGACTTGGGGGGAGGTACCGTACATTGAGTTCTAAGCTCTCTAGAGCCAATTCAAAAAGGAACCTTGTCAATTACCCAGATGTCCCAACTGAACTGAAAGTGAGATGTAGACCTTTCTTTTCTCAGGAGTCTATTTGTAAGTTTGTTCCCTGCCCCACCCCCAACCCAGGCAGCAGTGTGTGGAGGCAGGAAGGTTTTGATGGGCACCTGGGTGAGAAGAGGGTGTTATAAGAACAGAGGACAGGACATCATGACGTATATTAACAGCTTCAACTGGCCCCACAGGCTAATTCATGCCACGGCAGGAATCAGAAGAGTTAAATGAAGGCTCTCTTTACATGAGGGAAATTACGAGGACGGAAAGGAGCACAGTGTTACTTTATAGTTGGGATGCATCCTTTACAGTTGGATGCATCATCCAAGGCAGGGTAGAATTCTCCAGCAGGAGTGGTAGATGGTGAAGGGCAGGTGGGATCCCAGCAAAGATGGCAGATGGCCCGTGGATGTGGCTAGTGCCCTGTGGACAGGCCCTGATGGGAGGCAGAACACCCAGCAACTGTGTGTTCTTTTTTAAAAACACTTGAGACATCTATGGGACTTCCTGGAAATATTCGAGTGTGGGAGAACATTGCAGGAGAATGAATTCTTGAAGGGATAAATGTAGAGGCTCCAAAGGCGGTGAGAGTTATGTGTTCTCTCCAAAACCTTCTTTGTACCCATAGGCTGTTACATCAGAGGATATTTGAATTATGCAGTTTACAATGTCTGCAGGATTGGACACAGCAGATGCTCAGGAGATTGATAACTATTCTTGGTTCTTAGATCACACAGGAGTTTCTGCCACAGGCCTTGAGAAAGAGATGCTGCTATGATGAATATTTGTTGACTAACTATTTTGTGTCATTCCCACAGCCTATGGTACTAATTTCCCTTTGGAGATCTCTATGATTCTGAGAAAAATGATTCTACCTCTAAGTCTAAGGTGGAGCATATAACCCTGGCTGACCTAACCAATGCATTCTATCCACAGAGTATAATAATTAGTTAATGTTTGGGCATGCACTTTAAGCCATCTAATTTAAGCCATCCAGATGAAATGATTTTCATTTCTTTTCCTGGGAATGTTGGAATATTCATGCTGTTATCAAAGAAATTAATGAGGAATTGTGTTATTTGGGTATGGTTGCAGCCATTTTGGAACCATGAGGTTAGTCAGTCTTAGGAAGAAAAAAGGTGTTGGATATGTAATTGAGTGGCTTGATTAAGATTCACTTGTGGTATACCTTCCCTGTGACATTTTTAATTATATGAGTTAGTGAATCCTCCCTTATAGTTTAAACAGTGAAATTTTCTGCTACTTATTGCTAAAAGCAGTCTTACTAGTAAACATGTAAAATACTGACCAACATCACCAATAACATTCTCAACACAGTGTCAAAGTACTCTACTTCCTTTAACAGGCAAGGGAAGTTCCCAAGATACTATGAAACTGGACAAAATTGGTAAAGATGACTGAGCCCTCCCTCTGGAAGGACCATAAACTGAAGGGAATCCCATAAACCATATTCATTTGTATTTCAGGCTACTCCATTCCAGACTCTAAGCAGTGAGGGACTAGAGAACATGCCTATTTATTTTGCTTTAAGTCATGCTGAACATAGGATTGTTTGTAAATAAACATCTAATGGTTAATTTCTTTTGGTAACAATAAGGTAACTGGCAATTCACATGATACCGATTTTCTAGGAAACTAAAATAAGGAAAAGAAGTTATTTAGTTGAGGAAGCTTTTAGAATTAATGACAGGGTGGGAGAATTCAGTAGCATTCAAAGGGCTTACTGAGGCCAGCTACGTGTCAGATACTGAGACACGTTCTGGAGACACAAAATGAATAATCGCGGTTCCTGCTCTCATAGTGTTTGCAATCAAAGTCAGCACACGAGACAACAGAGGCAAATGAGTTTGTTGTCTCATGTGCTGACTTTGATAAATTGGCCGTGGTTACCTGGGGACTTTATTGAAAGAAAGTCTCAGCTTGTGTTTTGGTTCAATCAGACAGAGCTACTGGATCCAGATTCATCTGTAGCCCATTAATAATATCTGCTGTGGGCACGAGAATGGCAGTGGTGGAACAAGCTCTTCCGTTTGCTATCTCTGTCAAGGGCGTGGAGTTTAGTTGTCAATTCCAAGTCCCATCTGCTTTCTACTAAGTCACTCCAAGAACAAAGATTTAAATCTCATGTGCCTATGGTACTATGTTCACAAGCATAATATTTTGGCTATGAAAATATGTCCAACCCAAGAACTAAAGATTCCAGGAAGAATTTTGATGAAAATTATGAAGGAAACTACAAGAATATAAGAAACTTCTCCTGAAAAAAAAATACTGTATGTAGTCTCTGTTTTGCTTCATTTTATAGGGAAACTGTTGGAATTTATGAGTGAGATACTCATGTTTTCTAACGACCTCTGAAAACGATGGGCCTGGGTTGCTATGATAATGTGGGCAAAGCAAACACAGATTTTGTTGGACCTGATGATTTTGTACACTACGATTTTTGCAAGGCAGTTTGCTGAATCTAAATTTCCTGAAGATCACATTTTCTCTAGTGGGACTTGGCCCAAGAAAGCAGTTCAAATTGGTTAGTGCAGATCAAGAAAAGAAAGGGTATTTTAGTATTCTCATGTCTCTAATTTAATTCCAAAATGTGAGTCTTGTACCCCCAGCACAGTTAAATGCTTTTTGTAGGATGATGAAGGGTAGTAGGAGGGAATTCAACCTGCCAGAACCACACAGATTTATGCCTCATAATAGCTACCAATGCGCCGCAGTAAAATTTTACGTTTCAGCTAAATTACTAATGACTTTCAGGCCCGTGCCAGAAATTTTAGAGTGGGCTTATAAAGGGAGATGAGAGAATGTACAGTCAAGCATTCTTAAGAGCAGGGTGTGTGTGTGTGTGTGTGTGTGTGTGTGTGTGTGTGTGTGTTCGTGTGTTTTTCATTTGGGATTATGGGACACGTGCCCATCATTTTTTGCCATCTTGATTAAATGTAATTAGGTTCTGGCAAGCCACCCTTCCCCTCTCTTGGCCTCTGTGGTGTTTTTGCATTTTCACATGGGTTATCCGCAGGAGGTTAGAGCAGGAGATTACTTTGTTGCCTTATGCCTTTACTCCAGGGGTGGCCACATTTTTTTTTTTTTTTTTTTTTTTGACGTATTGGGCTTCACAGTGATTTACAGATTAAGGCTCTGGCCTGTACTGGGGCCAGCAGGACTGCTGTTCTCTCTCGCTGACACATCTCACTGCTTGGAACCAGTGGCTCTTTGCTTACCCTCTCATTATAGTTCTTAGCCCACATTTCCTTTTGGCACAGAACACTTGGTTATTTTGACGATGTGCTGGATTTGCCTCCTGCCTCTACCCCCTACCGGCTTGTGAAAATGACCACTGCCAGAGAAGCAGGTGATGGGGAGGGAGCCACAGGGTTGGCACCCCACCCCCATACCCCCCTTTCCTCCAGGACCCTGAAAATTTCTTGGTCGGAGGAGAGTTACTTTAGGAAAAGCCTCAAAGTGGCCAGCTTGCTTTGCTCACGTTGATCAAGCCCCCTTGAGGTCCCCCAGCCCCCGCCCCAGCCCCTCATTCTGTGCTTGTCTCTTTTCTACTGCAGGATCATTAGAGAATGCAAGTGGCTCGCACCACCTTGGAGAGGGAAGGCGGAGCCTCCCTGGCTTGTTCTTGTTCCCATATTGAGGACACTGACCACTTCTTTCGGTGATCTCGGGGTCCCCTTTGTCCATGTGTGGTCCTTGCAAGCTGATGATTTTCCTGTGTGAGTGATATTTACTCCCCGCCTCCCCGCCCCTGACTTTACACATGTGCAAAGTTGAAAATTAAAATATAATTAAATTACTTAAGAGCAAAAGCAGTTAAGACTTCCGTACAATCATAAAAAGCCATAAACTGCAGTGTTCATATATGGATTTACCCCTTGATTTTCATACTTTATTTTTTACTTGGAATCGCCCATACTTAATGCTATTTTGATTTTATCCTTTCTCATTTCTTTTACAACCTAAACTTTTCATACTAGCTTAACAAAAATCTTTTTATTCAGACTCTCATACTTTGTGCTTTATATTTATTTGTTTGATTGTTTTGCTGAGTCATTTTTACTTATTTCCATTGCGTCTTCATACTTTTAAAATTAAGGAAGTCCCTGCACTCTGGGAGGCCGAGGCGGGTGGATCGCTCAAGGTCAGGAGTTTGAGACCAGCCTGAGCAAGAGCGAGACCCCCGTCTCTACTAAAAAATAGAAAGAAATGATCTGGACAACTAAAAATATATATATATATAGAAAAAATTAGCCGGGCATGGTGGCGCATGCCTGTAGTCCCAGCTACTCAGGAGGCTGAGGCAGAAGGATCGCTTGAGCCCAGGAGTTTGAGGTTGCTGTGAGCTAGGATGATGCCACGGAACTCACTCTAGCCCGGGCAACAAAGCGAGACTCTGTCTCAAAAAAAAAAAAAAAAAAGAAATTAAGAAAGTCCCACTTTAAGCTATTACCATGCAAAACTTTTCCACAGTGATGGACATATTTCTACTGGGTGTGAGAGCCCAGGGACATGTACAAGCTTCCAGAGGATTGATTTCTACAAGAGTTTGTGTTACTGGCTTGAGACGGATTTTAAAGTTGTTAAAACCTGATAATTTATTAATATATTTTAATAATCACTGTTCTTTTGATATTTTGAGATTTCTCCAAATATGGTTTTAAGAATGGCCTCCTCATCCTCTCTAACTAGGCTCCCGTATTTTACAAATGAGGAAACTGAGACTTAGGCAGGTGAACGTACCCCTTAATGAGCTCATTCTAGTGACCACGTCTAGGGCTCAAATCCAGACCTAAGCAAGTTCAGTATTGTTTCCACTTTGCTGTACGTAGCTCTAATTAGATCATGTAGGTAGCATGACAGGTCACATAAGTTATAAATGCAAAGAAGATTTTTATTTTTAATTTAATTTTGGTAGGAGGCAAGGAGAAGAAGGGAAACCAACTCCTTCCTAACACATTTTCAGGCTAACGTTAAAGCATTTATTTCTAAACCTGGGTCGGTTCTCCTTTTTCTAATGTTCCCCTCCGCACTCTTCCATACATTCTGGGTGGGGAGGCAGCCATGAAAGCTGTAGCATTTTCCATCAAGTCTGGCAGACAAGTCCTGCTGTGATGGAACCTGAGCTCTCCTGTCAAGGCTAATGTCCTAGTGCAGCACCTTACTGAGCCCTGAGGGTCTGCTCCTGACATTGACGCAGGTGGTTTAGCTTTGGCAGTGGGACCCCCTAACACCTTCCTCCAAACCACCACCTCTGCTGCTGTGGGTTTCTTGTGGAACATCTCCGGCTTGGCTAATAGGTAGGACTGAGTGGTACCAGGGTGTCCAGATGTCTTCCAAAGACGCCCAGACAGTATTAGCTTATGGACCGAATGGTTAGCAATGGTGTTTAATTCTGAGTTTGACACTTCCCCAAGAAGGTAGCCAAGTATGACCTATACTTTTCACATCAATTTTCTGTGAGAAAGAAGGAGCAGTGGAGGACTCTGACTCTTGGAAATTTACCAGAGTGACTTGGCAGTGCTGGACATTGTGGGCTGTGAAGTGCTCACTCTGTGTTATATGGAGTGAGGAATTCCTGTTCATTATTTGAGTTCATTGATGTCTAATACTTATCTTCTTTCTGTTCTTCTCTAATGATATGAGCTTCTTTTCATAAAGCTTATTTTCACAGATATTATTTTATAATTCTATTTTTAACATATCAAGGCCCATCCACCATGAAGTTCATAGAGGCAAGATAGAAAAATCAAGACCCAGAATCTACAGTCAGGGGCAACAGTGGCTGAAGCTTCTGATTCCTAGCCCAGCTTTTCTCCCATTACTCTGTGCTGTGGTTCGCAGGATGGGAAATGGCCAGGTCTGAGATGGATTTAGGCCTTGAGGACACAATCTTCGATATAGCTGTGAGAGAGCTTGCCAGTAATGCCTTTGTGCAACCTGCAGTGTGCTCTTGTTGAGCTATTCCACCCCTTGTCAATTGCATTTTCACTAAAGCCAAATAAGCTAAAATAAAGGCAAAGTATAATTTTCTAACCTTTAAAAAAAATCAAAGTCTCCAGATGATGTAGTCATTTCCAACAGCTGCCGCAACAAATGACCACAAACTTGGTGGCTTAAAACAACAGAAATTTATTCTCTAGCAGATCTGGAGGCCGGAAACCTAAATCAAGGTGTTGGCAAGGCAACACTCCCTCCAGAGGCTCTGGGGGAGGATATTCTCTTGCCTCTTCCAGCTTCTGGAGGCTCCTGGAATTCCTTGGCTGTGGCAGCAAACCTCCAGATCTCTGCCTGCAGTGTCACATGTCCTTCTTCCCTTTGTGTCTGTTTTCCCTTCTCTTCTCTAAGGACTTGCCATTGGATTTAGAGCCCACCCTAATCCCGTATGGTCTCATGATCCTTAACTTAATTATTTAATACATCTTCAAAGGCCCCTTTTCCAAATAATGTCATATTTATAGGTTTTGTGGGTGAGGACAAGGACATATCATTTTGGGGTTCACCATTCCACCCACTATAGGTGATTAAGAAAAAATGCTTTGCATTTATGTGGTATGGAGGTGAAAAGTACTGAGTCAGTGTAATTAGACAAAGATAATAGAATATGGTAAGATTATGCAGTTCAGATTGCACTGATGTTTTATGTGAGAAAATTCTTGGGAAGGACAACTCGACCTTCTACTGTGCAAGTCCACGGAGGTGGAGATATGAAGGAAACAGGTCACTATATCCAGGGGTATTTTGCCCCGGTTGATTTCCGCTTCTCGTTCCTCAGTGGAGAGGAGGATCCTTCACTTCTTGGGGTCTCTTGAATATTCTGTTTCAACAAAGAAGTCGCTGGACAGAAATTTAGGTCAGAGGCCAAATATACTTGCCCCAGAGTTCCATGATAAAAAACTCTTTTCCCCTGTGGTTTTGGTCAATTTCAATTGTTAAGGGGGGTCATAAAGACAATGAAGAGTCTTCCACTTGAAGCCACTGGAAAGTAGGAAAGAGTCTTCTCTAATATATTAGTGCGATAAGATGAACTCTAGCAAAACCAGAGAACAAAGTCAGTATCTTTCCTGTCAGTCTTAATTCTAGTCTGGCAGGCTCCCTGTTCCTTCACAACACACTTCCTTCCCCAGACAACCTCTCCAAGGGAAAACGTGGCCTATTTTTCCTCTCAGCTCCTCCTTGCTTTCCTTTATGATACTTACCACAACCTGTAATTGTTTTTGCCCCCTCTTGTTTTGGAGTGTCCCCTCTAGGAGGACACGAACTCCGCAATGTCACGGGTTGGGTCTGTCTTGTTCATCTCTGAATGCCCAGGGCCTTTGTAAATGTCTGGCTCATAGCACCTTAGGAATAAATATCTATGGAATAGCGAATAGTGAGCAAGTGAATGAATTAGCTTGCCCGTCACTGTGCTGAGATAGAGACAAGACAATATCCCAGGCTGAAATCAAGACAGGGACATACAACATAAAATAAAGGAAGTTGGTGAATTGGGTGATCTGGGAAGAGAATAGTGACAAGAATTTTTCATCAGTTTCTTCCTTCTTACTACTACCAGGGCCCCTGCTACAATTTCCCATAAATACTAGTATAATATTAAAATTAAAAGACTCTCGGAGAGTTTTAAATTTAAGAGAAATACCAGAAGCACAATAAATAAAACCAAAAGTAATTAATGGGTTATGAGTTAAAGCTACTGAAAATATTATATATATTCACTGGAGTCAAATTTCCTGTTAGGAATGATAATAGGAGAAAGAACAGACTTTGATGTCTTGCCAAAAGCCACCAGTGTGGGGATCCAAGTCACTGTGATGTGGGCACCTGGCCTACAGATTTCAGAATTCTGTGTGGTTTCCCTCAACCAAATTTCTGAAGGAGCCAGCAGAAAGGGGTAAGGGTGGGAAATGTGTTATCTATAAAAGTAAACCACAAAAATAATTTCCAAGTGCCACTAAAGGCCCCAATTTAGGCTGTAAAAGCCAAGACATTTAGAATAAACTATTGTAACTTCTTGCAAGTGTGGTTGTGCACATGTGCAACAGCATGCTGGGTGAGGAGGGTGCAGCGTCTACATGGGCAGGGATGGGTGAGGGCAGTAGGGGTGGGGCGGGGATGTGAGCCGCTGAGTTTTAAGATTGGCTCTGTCCTTTTGGCAACTTTGCTTCTATCCCTTAAAATTAATCGCACTCTATACTTTGACATCTATTGGGATTTGTTCATTACATTATTCAAAAATATCTGTGAGCGAAAGATGCATAAATTCAAAATTCATTTTAGAAACTTATGTGGCCTATTTGATAGACTATGTCAAAATCTAATTTCCCTTCTGAACGCAACTAAGATCACTTACTTACCAGTGGTTAGGAAGATTCAGTCTACTTTCTTGATGACAGTTCTTCTAAATCAGGAATTATTCAGAAAGGCTGCACCCAGAGATGTGCTTACTCAAGCTTGAAAAATGGTGTGTCTGAAGATTAATAAATAAATGGCTCCATTCCATTAGGGCAAGATCAACATTTCATATTTTTTATCTTCTGCTGTGAAACTGTAGAATAGCCAAGAAGTTTTTCCTATGAGCCGTTGCCTGGAGGGGCTATATCAGAATGCTTTGGGATTAAAAGAGAGGAAAGAAAGAACTAAAAGTAGATATGACAATAGAGAAATTTTATCATCTTACATGTCAAATTCCAAGGCAGGTAGGTAGATTGAAAGTTGATTTTTTTCTTTTTCTTCTTCTTTTTTTTTTTTGGTCAACTTTCCATTCTGCCATTCTCAGCCTATGTGTTACAGGAGAGTTACAACAATTCTGGACAGTATGTCTTCACACAACAAGGTCCAGAGGTGACGGGAGAAAAAGAAGACATGTTCTTTCCTTGGCTTACCTTTTAAAAGAGAGTGAACTGTTTTCACGCATCTTACAGCAAATTTACTCTTATGTTTTATTGGCCAGGTTTACAACTTGTACCAAGTCCCAAATCAATCTCTGGCAAAGGAGTAGAATTGCCTTGGCTGGATTCATCCAAACTTACCTCCCTAAAGATGAGGAGGGCCCTGGCCTCCCCTGAGCATATGGCTGCCTCCTCTATGATCAAAACTGAGTGAGAATGTCTGTTGGGGAAGCAAACAACAGTGTTTGCCACACAATAAAATATTTAGAAAAGGCTTTAATCAAGAGTTTCTTTGGACTAAGGGTAGTTTGGCCATATTTTTCTTCTTGTTTTTTCCATATGTCCCTGTCCTAACTGCTCTAAAAAGAAATCAAGTTCTGTGAGTGAGGCTAGCCATCTCACTAGACCAGGGGTCTGCAAAGTTTTTCTGTAAAATCATTTTAGGCTCTGCAGGCCACGTGCCATCTCTACCATTGTCAACACTGCGGCGTCCCCTTCTCTTTTCCCTTCTCCTTATTTTTCTTCTTCTTTCTGTCCTTCTTCCTCTTCTTCCTCCTCCTCCTAATCCTCTTCCAATCTTTTGGAAACATAAAAGAGTTCTTAGCTTAAGGCCTGTACAATAAGAGGCCAGGATCATCTGGCATGAGTGCTGTAGTTTGCCAAACTGTGCTCTACACAGAAAATGCAGAAAAGGGGAAAATACAACTAACACATTAAAGGCTACCATTTTGAAATACTTGAATAAAATCCATGAGATCACCTAGATTCAGTTACATGAACTTGGAAACAGGAAAGAGTGAAAGAAGGTAGCACACATTAGCACTTTGGTGTGTTTCAGAGGAAGCAGTGGGCTTTACAGCAGGCAGAACAGAAGTGGAAGAAAAGGCAAATGCCATGTTGAGGCCAAGGGGACATTTGGCTACCATGACTGTGAGTCCCACCGGTTTTCTGAGTTGGGAAAGCCTGGGGAATATCCAGTATACATCAGTTTTTGAAATTTTGAGATGTTTTTCCCCCCAATTCTCATTTTATTGCTATGAGTGAGTGTAATAGAGAAGAGCTCAGGTTCTCCATTCTTAATTAAGTATGTCTTATTCATACTTCTATATCCAGTTTCATGTTAATCTTTCAGCAACTTCTTAATAAGAAATAATCACTCAGCTAATTTTTTTTCAATTTATTCTTTTTTTAGGGGAAAAGAAACAAATGCAAAAACCTGTATTAATAGTGCATGAGACTACAAATCTATATAACCTAAATGCGGTAGTTAAAAGTAAGTAATTCACATATTTCAATAAAATAAATTATAATTCTCAAAAAATTAGTGAATATATTTTATATAAAAAAGAAATACCTTTGAATCTTGAATGCTATCTCTTCACTTAAGGTTAGCCTTCCTTTAATATTTCTAAAGAGCCAGGAGCATGTCGGAAATATTGCGGGTTCAGTTCCAGACCACCATGATGAAATGGATATCTCAATAAAGCAAGTCACACAAATTTCTTGGTTTCCTAGTATATATAAAAGTCATGCTTACACTATAATGTAGTCTATTAAATATGCAATAGTAATATATCTATAAAAAGTATGTACATTAATTAAAAAAGAGTTTGTTTCTAAAAAACCATAACGATCATCTGAGCATTCAGAGAGCTGTAATCATCTTGCTGGGGGAGGGTTTTGCTGCAGTGTTGATGGCTGCTGACTTATTAGAATGGTGGTTGCTGAAGCTTGGGGTGGTTGTGGCAATTTTGTAAAATAAGACAACAATGAAGTTAGCCACATTGACTGACTCTTCCTTTCACAAAACATTATTCTTAGCATGCTATGCTGTTTGATGTCATTTTACCCACAGTAAAACTTCTTTCACAATTGGATTCAATCCTCTCAAACCCTGCCACTGCTTTATCAACTTAGTCTATGTAATATTCTAAATCCTTTGTTGTCGTTTTACAGCATTTTCACTAGAAGTAGATTCCATCTCAAGAAACCACTTTCTTTGCTTATCCATAAGAAGCAACTCCTCGTTCATTCAAGTTTTATCATGAGAGTGTAGCAATTCAGTCCCATCTTCAGGCTACACTTCTAACTCTTGTTCTCTTGATATTTCCAACATATCTACAGTTACTTCCTCCACTGAAGTCTTGAACCCCTCAAAGGTCATCCACAAGGGGTGGAGTCAACTTTTTTCAAATTCCTGTTAATGTTGATATTTTGACCTCCTCCATGAATAATGAATGTTCTTAATAGAATTTAAAATGGTGAATCCATTCCAGAAACTTTTGAATTGACTTTGACCAGATCCTTCTGAGTAATCACTATCTATGGCAACTATAACCTTATGAAAAGTCTTTCTTAAATAATAAGATATGAAAGTTGAAATTACTCTTTGAACCATGGGCTGCAGACAGATCTTGTGTTAGCAGGCGTGAAAGCAACATGAATCTTTTTGTACATCTCCATCAGAGCTCTAGGGTGATCAGGTGCATTGTCAATAAGCAGTAATATTTTGAAAAAAATGTTTTTTCTGAGCAGTAGGCCTCAAATATGGGCTTAAAATATTCTGTAAACCATGCTGTAAACAGATGTGCTGTCATCCAGGCTTTGTTGTTCTATTTATAGAGCACATGCAGAGTAGATTTAGCATAATTCTTAAAGGCCCTAGAATTTTTGGAATGGTAAATGAGCATTAGCTTCAACTTCAAGTCACCAGCTGCATTAGCCCCTAATGAGGGAGTCAGCCTGTCCTTTGAAATTTTGAAGGCAGGCATTGATTTCTCCTCTCTAGCTATGAAAATCCTAGATAGCATCGTCTTCCAAAAGAAGGCTGTTTCGTCTACATTCAAAATCTGTTGTTTAGTGTAAACACTTTCATCAATGATATTAGCTAGATCTTCTTGATAACTTGCTGTAGCTTATACATCAGCACTTGTGCTTTGCCTTGTACTTTTATGTTGTGGAGACGGCTTCTTTCCTGTCTCATGAACCAACCTCTGCCAGCTTCAGACTTTTTTTCTGCAGCTTCCTCACCTCTCTCAGCTTTCTCAGAATTGAAGAGAGTTAGGGCCTTGCTCTGGATTAGGCTTTGGCTTAAAGGAATGTTGTGGCTCATTTGATCTTCTATCCAGACCACTCCAACTTTCTCCATATCAGCAGTAAAGATGTTTTGCTTTCTAATCATTTGTATGTTCACCAGAGCAGCACTTTTAATTTTCTTCCCAAATTTTCCTTTGCATTCACAACTTGGCTAACTGGTGCAAGAGACCTAGCTTCAGGCTGATGTCAACTTTCTATGTGCCTTCCTAAGTTTAATCATTTCTAGCTTTTGATTTAAAGTGAGAGATGTGTGAATCTTCCTTTCACTTAAACACTTAGAGGCCATTTTGGGATTATGAAGTGGCCTAATTTTCAATATTGTGTCTCAGGGAATAGAGAGGCCTGAAGGGAGAGAGACAGAGAGAGATGGAGGAATGGCTGGTTGGTGAGGCTGTCAGAACACACACAAAATTTACTGACTAAATTTGCTATCTTCTATGGGCATGGTTTGTAGTGCCCCCAAGCAATTATAATAGTAACATCTAATATTACAGATCACAGATCACCAGAACAGATATAATAATAATAAAAAAGTTTGAAATATTGTGAGACTTACCAAAATGTGACACAGACATGAAGTGAGCACACACTGTTGGAAAAATGGTGCCAATAGACTTCCTTGATGCAGGATTCCAACAAATCTTCAGTTTATGCAAAACACAATATTTATAAAGCACAATACAGTGAAGCACAATAAAATGAGGTATGTGTGTTCTAGAAGCTTAGAACCCTAAATCCAATAGCATTGGCAATCTATTGCCATTTTAATTTGACCTAATTTCTCCTCTTTCCTGGTATTATAGTAGGCAAATAGGGGCGTAAGATTTGTCTTAGAAAGAATCTGGGTCCTGTTTAGTAAATTGTGACCAACGACCCAAAGTGCTGGAGTGGGCCATAAAATGTCAGCTCCAGGCTGCAGAAGGGAGAGGCATGGGATGCAGAAAAGTGGAGTGAATTCTTACAGGGCACCTCCCACGTCGGTGGGAAAAGGGCATAGAAAACTTTGAACTCCTTAACTACTGTACTTCTTCAGTAGTGACTGGGGAAGAAATTTAAAAATTCCCATGAACTATCCTTATTTGGTTGGCAAAAATGATACCCAATGAGTTGTTTTCATAGATACTAGTTACTGAGACATGAACTTGAAAATTATAGCTTCTTAAATGAGGAAAACATGTTTCAGGTCCTCAGCTACTAACAGCTGAAGTTTTCACAGGAAAACTTCGAATACCAAACAATTGGTATTCCAAGCACACATACTATTTTTCTCAATAGCCTGATTGCCAACTACTCATAATTCCATGTCAACATGGGGACATTGATTTAGTCACAGGGCTAAAGATTTTTCTCACTTACTTGTTTAAAGGTTATGGAGAATTTAGTTTAAGGAGGAAAAAAAATCATTTTAAATTCTACTATTTACAAATTTCACATTATTCTTTGACTTTTGAAATCATTATATTTGGGATCATTAATTTGCAGTCAACTTGTATTTGGAGAATTACTGAGCTTAGAAATGTTAGGAAGAGTGGAAGCATGTTATAAACATAATTTATTACATAGAAGAATAAGTGCCATATCCTTCCTGAAAAGCTAAAAATCAATGAAATTTGGGGATTAAGGTAAATCTATGTGATGTGCTAAATTCTCTATTAAACAGATCATATGGTGACAGATCTCCAGTGTTCTGTGTCCCCACCTGTGCCTCATCCACGGGGACTGGATGGATGGGAACATTCAGCAGATAACATACTGGGTCAGGTCCTGTTTACAGGTGGAACCTCCTTTGTGATTTTTCAGGCAGTGGCCTCTGTTTGTGGGCTGGGGTGGCCCTACGTCTGGGCTTTAGTTTACGCTCCATGGCCCCCCACTTTCCCCCCCCCTCTAATTGATGGGCCCCTTGCCTTATTTATTTGGTCCACATTATCTAATGTGTAGGGCTAATAGAAGGTTTTGTCTTACTGTTTTCCTGCTCGTCTCCTTCAGAGTGTTCTCTAATCCTTGAGCTTTCTCGCCGACCCCTCCTGGCTAGACAGAGGTTCCAGTGCGTCCTGTAACTTCACACTGTCATGTGCTCAGCAGATGGAGGGCCCCACAGGAAGCAAAATTCTTGCTGTTCTGTCCATTCAGTCTCCCAAAGACGAGCATAGCAGATTACTTAGGTATATGCAATTACACTTTATCCTAAATTGTCAGGGCAATTTCCTAAAGGAATTATAATAAAAAAGGAAAGAGATTAAAATTCTAGTTATTACAGACTTTCTCTTGAGTTTCAAAAAGGACAAGTTCGTAAAGATTGAGACCCACACAAGGAGAGGTTCCCGTGGATAATATTCTGACATCTTTTTCACTTTCTTCCTCTCCTTCTTTGGCTTCTCTAATCCCAAACCTCTATTCTCTCCTTTGTGACATGTCACCCCTCCCATGAGAAGAGCTCCTGGGTCGGAGATACGAAGTCTCAAGTAGCACCCTCGGCTTCCGTGGTGCTAGGGGGAGGGAGTGATGCTTATTGAGACCCGGCTTTGTGGGCAACTGTGGCAAAGATTAGTTTCTGTCCCCTGGATGAAAGGGACCAGGGTTCTCCAGTTTGTTTCCTCTTTTATAGTTTGGCCAGGGCGAGCTGTGGTGTGATGGTTCTTTATTCAGGGGCTATTTCCATTGGCAGATGCAGAATGAGGCCCACAGAGACTTTGTACCTTGCCCAAGGTCACACTACTGTAACCGGCTGCACCCTGCACCACCTGGGCACTTAGCTCAAAGCCCATTCTTCCTCCGCTTGTACTGCCTGCTTTTTACTGCATCGTAGTGACACTCATTCATGTAAAATTACCTCAGAAATAATTGACCGATAGAATTTTCTTCCCCTTTGGATAAGGGGAAAGAATTGAAGGTGTGGTATTAGTGAGTAACAAATTAGTATTATGTTTCATTACCACATGAAATTACAACAAAGGATATACTAAAATTTTCAAAATACTGTGGTATAAATCAAATAAAAAGAAGCAGTATGCCTCCTGCATTTATTTCCTAAGTTTTTCGTCTTTATTTGGATTTTTGCCACAAAAAGTAAATTGACCATATTATCTTGGATTTATCTACCAACAAATGATAAATATTTATAATAAACAATTGTGAATGAATGTGGCATTCTTCAGAGTATTTAGGTTATCTATACTCAAATTTCTAGAGCAAGCAGTCCCAACACACCCAGAAGATAATGTACAGGAGAAATGGCATCTTTCCAAGGAAGGACAAGGACATTTTGGCCTTGTCACAATCTATCGTGATAAATTCTCCCAGCAGTCAGGATTTCCTGTGTGCCAACTGACTTCTTCATATGGATTTATTACCTTGTCTCTATTTTTTAAGGAAATATGTTCCCTGGACTAAAATCTACAATTCTTATTAGAGAGGCTTAAATTAATCTTGCCGTGATTACCATACACCTATAGCCCTAAAAGAAATTACAATATTTCATTTTATTTTTTTTGCATGTCTTCTGGCTTGAGTGCATGTATGTATGTGTGAACAGAATATAGCCATACTTAGACCACTATCTCAAGGACCTCTCAAGGACTTAAGATGAAGATACTTGGAAGATGCTGAAACACTGTTCACAAAAGTTCAGGTCCTTGTTAGTCTCTCTTTCCAAGCTGAGGAAATGAAACTCTGTTTAAAAAAACATCATTTCATTTCTCCGCTGGCTATGTGAATAGAATCGGACAGCTTCCCTTGTATGCAACCAGCTGTCTTGCAGTGGTGTAGCTCAAGAAGCCATGTGTTTTCAATACCTATTGTGTGCCAGGCAGTGGGTTTAGAAAGATGAATAAGACATGGTTCCCGCCTATGCAGCTCAAGTCTACCGGAAGCCACAGGTATATGAATAAATAATTATAATTCAATATGATAAGTGAAATGACATTAGTATAATCAGGGGATTATAAAATCATAGAGAAACTATTCCTAATCTAGCCTAAGAATGTAGGCTGTGTACCTGGGCTTTCCTAATTCCAGAGCTTTGTTTTAATGGAGAAGTGGTAAATTTCTATGGACAATTAGTGCAATTAGAATCTTGCTTTTAATAGCATAATTTGTGAGAATGTTTGTTACTAGGCTTCTTTTTCAGCTGCGATGTGCTAAAGAGTTTGTTCCACTTTTTTTGTACATTCCAATCTTGCCACGTTTGGGTGACGCAATACACATTGCTAGTTTTTCGATATAGGACACATGATAGTGCCACTTATTTAAAAAAAAAAATCAGCTTTGAAAATGGGAATCCCTAGTAAGTGTGAATAAGATCATCTTCATAATGCCAGTTAAGATTCTTACTCTATGAATAAGATTGAGAAAGTCGTGAAATGACTTGGCCAAGGCCCCACAGCAAGTGGGTGGCCAAACCAGCTTTAGAAATGAGAAATTCCTACTTCCTGGCGGGGTGTATTAGCTGGCCACAAGTGAGGGGAAGAGTAAGTGATATTTATGATTGGTGATGAGGGAAACCTCAAGAGGGCTGGATGATCATTCAAAAGAGTGGGTATTTCTCTGCACTTACTTATACCTCCTGGGACTGAGCATTGGTCTGGCTATTCCACAATAACCATTTGCTGGCTTCACTTTTGCAAAAAGCATTTTTTTTCCCAGTGTCACTAAACATCTCAGTGAAAGCTATGTCAGAAAGCACTGTGATATTTTGAAAACATCAGGAAGTGTTAAGGTATTTCCAGCTTGTCATGATAGGGGAGCCTGTTTGAGGGGATCAGAAATAGCAACTCAAAAAAAAAAAAAAAAGCGCGTAGGGCTTTAAGCAGAGACTCAGGGCTGCGTTCTAGCACAGACACCCAGTAATTGTGCAGGACATACCTTCCTGGGAGACTTGGTTTCTTCTTTTGTAAAATATAGGGGTTGGATGTGTCTAATTTCAGTGTTTTATATTTTTTGGTTGTGATGAGGTAGAAGAAAGCAATCACTCCTAGACTAATTAGCTCCTCTTAGCCTGGACAAAGCCAATGAAACTTGCTTGTGTCAATGTAATGTCAATTTAGAGAGACATTCACTGCTGTTCTTGATTAAAAAGAACTTATGTCTGTGTAGATAATCTTTCTACTAGGAATTGATTCCTTAAATTGTAGGTGTGTATTTTGGTTGCAAACAGTGTGCTTAATATGAATTCTTCTCTATGTTACTTTTATGTCATGCTTTGGCCAGTGTGCACTTACTCAGGGTGTGGAATACAAGTAGAAATCAACATAGAGTCACTGATTTTCCTAGAGGAGTACTTGTTATTGGAATTTTAAAAAATAACTATAAGACACACTTTCACACAAGACAATGGCATCGAGTAGAAAACTTTTAAATATGCTATCATGTTGTCAATACATAAGCCAGAGATTAGAGAAGAGGAATGCTTGGTAAGATAAATTGCCCTACAATAAAAAGTGGTAGCGCCTACTGATTTTGCAATGTCCTTCTTTAAAGGGAATGGGTAAAGAAAGAGTGAGGATGGGCCAGGCACTGCACTGACTTGCCTCCTTGTTTTCCCATTTAATCCTCATCGGAATGCCAGAAGGTATGTATTGCCTCATTTAATCCTTAAAACAATGCTGAGAGGTGTGTATTATTATATCCATCTAACAGAGAAGAGGCTGAGATGCAGAGAGGCTAAGAGATGTACCTGGGATCATGTAGTTAGCAGGTAATGGAGAAAGAGTTCAAACCTGGGTCTGTCTGACCTCAAAGCTCTAGCTCAATTCTACTAAATTCCCTGCTTCCCTCCAAGTTCCCTGCCTGTCAACTTCAGGAGGCTGTGGTAAATTTGAGTTAAAATCCCAATTAGGTTATTTAAACCCATTTTCTCCTCTGATTTAGAAGGCAGCCTTTTCTGCTGCTTCTTCTGTCAAGGCTCTGTCTCTCTTGGATTGTTAGGCTGTGAGAGGACCACCCCTGATATGTTGACAAGAAATAAGCTTCTAATTTGCAACACTTCTTTGTATGGCTTGTCAGTTCAGAGCTCCTACCAAAGAAGTATTTCACAACAGGCCTGGCCACCTTACCGCATTCCAAGCAGAGTTAAGGCTTTCGTGGGCTGTGATACTTGGAAACCCTTATGGTGACAAGTTACTTGCCCTCTGTTTTAATGCCACTAGTACTTATTCTTTCCCCCTTTTCTCCTCTCCTTCAAAGAAGTCATATTATTTTCTGTCATACACCAGAGATCGTGTTGCTTTGGGTTACAATATAAAATAAATCATAACATTCAGCAGTTTATTGTTCTAGCTCACCCTTCTGCACACACAGACAACATGAAAAGCAAACTTGGGAGTTTCAGGTGGCATGTCATTGGGCCAACTATGAAAAGAATTTTTCATTTGGTTTATGTCCAAAGACTGTTTTGTGAAATTGGGGTGAATTTTGTCTCTCAGCTTGAATGAAAGGCCACCGGTTTTTGTTCTTTCCTTTTAGGGCTGCTGCTTCTCCTGTAAGTTATCCAGTGTGTGCCTTAAAAAGATTAAGATGGTCTGCAGGGGTGGGAGACTTTTCATCAGAATTTATTACTGTTCAAAGCCCCTATAAAGGCTCTCATTTAACACTGGCCTTTGTATTTCCAGCCATGAAAATTGTTCATACCATGACCAATCTGATACATTGTCAGTGTTCTTCATGGAATATTCCAAACAAGACCACAGTGAACCAACTCCTCGGCAAGAGGAAAGGGAGAAGATAGTGGGGGCAGCCCAAAAACTAAAATTTGCTTTAATACTTTGTGGCATTTTCTATCCAGGTCCTAGCTCCCTCAGGCAAGGACTGATGGAAACTCTGTTTTGACAGTTGAAAGAATAACTTGGATAGATGCTCCCCCACCATGTGAATTCTTACAATGAACTAAATTTTCAATTAGACCCAAGGAAAGAAGTAAGTCTAAAATGTACAGTCTTTTGTCTCTATTGAAAACCCAACACCTGCCAATTACAACAGCCTATCTAATTTGTTATATTGGTAATTTTCTTTCATTTAGCAAAAATCTTTCTTAGCATCCATCAGAGCTGCATTCTAAGAAAAGAGAATTGTATACACTTGCACTCTCTTTATAATTCTTTGATTTAAAACGTCTTAATGTGCATTAAACACACACCACACACACGCGTGCGCACACACACATATCCCACAATTGCAATCAATAGTATTCAGATCAACTCCAAATACAAAAAGAAAGAAGGCAGGAAGAAAAAAAAATGTTCTTAAGAATGGATAGTAAATCTAAAAAAGAACTGGTTGTGCATTAGTTTTAAAACACAATTTTTAAAAATTAGCATTAATTGAAAAAAGGCTGAAAGCTTAGACTCTGCAGTTGAGTGCTATGTAGACTTATACTTGGAATATGTGGTCAATTCCTGTAAATATACAGAGGCTACAATTCTAATGATGTAAATGCTAACAATTAAACCTCAGAAAAAAATCTGCATTTTAAAAGCCAGCACTGTAAATCACGCACTAAAGGGGGTCGTGTGAACAGGAACTGGAATGCAGGGCCGGCGGGGAGAGGCTTTATTTGTTTCAGGTTTTGCAAGTACAGCCCTAACTGGAGGGTCCGAAGAATGTGCCCTTCTAGTTTGCAGCTTGTGCCCTGACCCTGTGTTTATAAGATCCTTTGGGGACCACTTTTAATCGAGCCTCCCTGCACCCTAAAAGAAATCTGTTTATATTACCTCAGTTGCACTGGGAGTTGATTAGTAATTTATGTCGGTTCCGATAAAGGGCCTTGGCGACTTTTAGCGATTAACTTTGTAGAAACCTTCCTTGTCCCTCACCACCTCCAATCAACTTGCTAACTCTTACCCATTAAAAAAAAATCAGCCTGAGTTACCGTAGCAGCCCCCCTTCCCCGTCTGAGAGCGTTTGTGCGCCTGCATCCAGTGGCATCTCTGTGCTCCACAGGGCCTGGGCTGAGCCTTTTTAGACTTTTTTTTTTTTGCCCAGTTCCTAGCACAGTGTCCATTCAGAGTAACTTGAAATGGATATGAAATAGTCCAACTTTTGCCAACAACTGCCAACTTGCTTTCTGGCAAGGTGATCAAGAATGGCAACTAAACTTAGTATTATTTTTTAAAAAAAATAACACTTTTTCACATTTTTTAAATGGGGTAGGAGAAAAATAATAGCTTATTAATATTTCCATTTATAAGAGTTGCATGTTTTAAACATATTGGTTGGCAAATTACTCTTCTTCTTTTGTGAATTTTTTGTCCCTTTCTTTAGTCCCTTTTTCTATATTGAGTTGTTTTTCTTTCTTTTTTTTAGTTCATAAGAACTTTTATAAAATGAAGAATTTTAAACTGTTTGCAGTATAATATGTTGCAAATATATTTTCCAATTTGTATATCACTTTTTTTTTTTTTTTGACTACTTGCCCATCAAATACTTGTTCACTTTAACCAGGTTGGACAATAACTTGTACCTTGTTTCTTGCTTCACGAAAAATGGTTGATGTGGCTGCCCTTGGCCTACAGTAGTTAAGTTGTCTAATCCTATTGATGCTCATAAGTCAGTGATTTTGGAATTACATAACTCAAAATCTCAAAAGTGAAATTGTGTGTTACTTTCCTATCCTTAATATGTTTTGTAAGATGGTATGCACTCACAAAAAATGCTTTCTTTAAATGTGCCTCAATGGAGGAAATACTCACAAAGTTATAGTTAATTAGACCTTTTATCTGGCATTATTATCACTAGTTTACAAAACAAACCTATCTTGATTTTAGGAAGCAAATTTCTCCATGTTCAATATTTTTAAGGGCCCTTTTTATTTAGTTCAGAAACTATGTGACATCTGTAATGAAGATAAATCAATGCCCATAGAGTTACCCACAGAGAAGAAGATGGGAACAGGTGGACAAATGTTCAGGCTTCACCCTCCAGACAGACAGTTCTAGAAGACTTTCTGCACACTTCTTAGAAGGCTGTCAATGAGCCAGGAGAATTGAGCTGCCATTGCCACCAGTAGTATTCTTGATAATGTATCTATATGTGGCTCTGTTTTCCCTTCCTTGGCTCACTTCTTATACTCCCTTATTCCTGTTTTCCATGATCACCTACCAAGTAAACTACCTGCATTCAAAGTCTTGGTATAAGCACTACTTTGGGGAAAACCATCCTAAGTTCTAGCATCCTGACTCAGCGGCTACATTGAATGCATTCATTTGTTTTCCTAACGTTGCAGGAAGGGATGTCTCAGGTGTCCAGGACAACCTGACAACCTCTTGAATGTTATTTACTTTGACCGACTTGATGTTCAGAGTCTAGAATGTCAAACATTGTTAATGATTCTGCCAAATCATCATTCAGAGAAGTCTATGCAGAGAAAGATGCCTTCCTCTGAGTTATTTTCTCAAACTGAAAAGAAAATGTCTGTATCTAATGTTTATTACCGTGATCTATAATATTTAGTACCAGTGTATGGTTTAACACTACGGGCCATTTCATTGCTAATACTGACACTGAAAGCAGTATTATTCTTGTCTAATGAATCTTTTAATCTTCAACTCCAGTATAATAATCTCAGACCAATTTTGGACTTTTAATATCATTGTTCATAAATCTTAACATATACACATCTAGAACATCAAAATTGGAAGGACAAAAAGGTGTGGTGTTGGCATCCCTCTCATTTGCTGTATTTCATCTTGTGATGTATGAAATATTTGCAGTGCTCTCCTCAGTTCTCTTTCAGGTACCATTAGCTGTATTACATTTGTAGAAGAAAGAACACATTACTTTTCTAAATTTGGAGTGGTGTCTAACTACCAGAGTCACAAGACTTTCCACTCTCAGGCATTTTGGTGGATCCCTCTGAAGTGTCTCAGAAACGGGAATAATATGTTACCCCACCTGGAGACGTGGGAAAACCTCTCGTTTTTGATGGACTAGAGGTGACAGTCTCAGTACTCGGTGCTCATGGCTGACATGGCCCATCAAAGTCATGGGGCCTCTTGCCTCAAAGTCAGGCTCAAGGCCCTGAGATTCCTAAGCTGAACGTTTAGATATGTGCCTTGCAAGGCACAGCAAAGCCTAAGGATGCACTATCCCTTCATGAGAAATGGCGCAAGAAATAAGTGGTAGGGGATTAGGGGTGAGGGAAGTTCCTGTGCATGGAATGGGTGTCTCTGAGGAGGTCACTTTCATGATGAGTGCTTGTTGCTGAAAGGGAGCTAGGCTTATAGCAGATTCCAGGCAGCAGGAGGGACAAGTGCAAAGCTCTCAAAAAACGGTGAGCTTGGTGTGTGTGGAGAAGAAGACTAATGTGGCTGGAGCACAGGGAAGAAAAGGGAGAGTGGCCAAAGCAGGGTTGGATGGGCTGGCGAGACCAGGTGGTGTGGTACCTTGAGACCATGGAAAGGAGTTTGGATTCTGTTCTAAGTGGCTGGGAAGACACTAGAAGGTTTGAAACAGAGAAACGTGATCTAATTTGTGTTTTAAAAGACTTATTTATTTATTTATTTATTTTGAGGCAGGGGTCTTGTTCTGTCACCCAGGCTAGAGTGTAGTGGCGTCATCATAGCTCACTGCAACCTCAAACTTCTGGGCTCAAGTGATTCTCCTGCCTCAGCCTCCCAAATAGCTGGGACTATAGGTGTGTGCCACCACGCCCAGCTAATTTTTTCTATTTTTTTGTAGAGATGGGGTCTCCTATTGCCCAGGCTGGTCTTGAACTCCTGGACTTAAGTGATCCTCCTGCCTTGGCCTCCCAAAGTGCTAGGATTATAGCCGTGAGCCATTGCACCCGGCCTGCAATATCTTTTCCTTGGGTGTTTGGTGAAACTATCTGGGCTTTGAGTTTTCTTTATGGGTTGGCTTTTAAAAAAAAATTCAATTTCTTCACTAAATATTCAGATTATCTATTTCTTCTTGAGTGGGCTTTGGTAGTTTGCGTCTGTTAAGAAATTTGTTCATTTCTTTGCATTATTAAAATTATTGTCAATAAATTGTTTATGACATTCTTTTAAACTTCTGTAGCATCTATACAGCTCTTCCATCTCTTGATCCTGATAATTTGTATCTTCACTGTATTTTTCCTGATCAGTCTGGCTAGAGATTGATTAATTCTTTGACCTTTCCAAAAATCCTGGTTTTAGTTCTATTAATTTTTTTCTATTGTTTACCCATTTTCTACTTCTTTGATTTCTGCTCTCATCTTTATTATTTTCCTCTTTCTATTTACTTTGTTTTTAGTTGGCCTTTCTTTTTCTAATTCATTAAGATGGAAACTTAGGATTTTAGGTCTTTTTTCTTTTCTAATGTAAGTATTAATATGAAAAATTTCCCTCTACACATGGTTTTAGTTGGCACCCATAAATTTTGATTTGTCTTGCTTTCAATTACATTCAATTCCAATTATAGTCTAATTCTTGTGTCATTTCTTCTTCAACCAAAAGTTGTTTTGAAGTGCGTTGCTTAACTTTTGAATATTTGGAAATTTTTCAGATTTTTTTATTATCAATCTCTGATTTAATTCTGTTGACATCATAGGACATACTTTGCATAATTTCATTTAAAAAATATGTTGAGATTCATTTTGTGGTCCAGAATATGGTCTATCTTGGTGAATATTCCATTTGCATTTGAAAAGATTATATATTCTATATAGATGTTTGTGCCATAAATATTAATTAGATCAAATTGCTTAATGGTATTATGTCTTGTATATTCTTGCTGATATTAAATAATACTTTGTCTATTTGTTTTATCAATTACTGAGAGAACTGTGTGGACATCTCCAGCTATAATTGTGGATTTATTTAGCCTTTCAGTTATATCACATTGTATCATGTATTTTGAAGCTCTCTTACTAGCTGTACACATATTTAGGATTGTTATGCCTTCTTAATAAATTGATCTTAATACCCTATTTCAACCATAATATACCCTTGTATGAAGCTTATTTATCTGATATTAATAGAGCAAATCAGCTTCCATCTTGTTATTCTTAGCATAGTATTTTTTCCTGTGTTTTACTTTTAACTCATCTGTGTCTTGTATTTAAATTAAGTTTTGTTAGACCACATTTGGTTAGGTTGTTTAAACATCTGCATTTCAACTACATTGTCTCTTAAAGACAGAGGCTTTATCTTGGTTATCTTTATGCTATCCTTAGATAGTGTCTCTCACATAATAGGTACCCGATGAATGTGTGAAATGAAGATGTGAGGTAGCAGCCACTAGATAATCAGAGTGGACAGACAGTGTTGAGCCAAGTAACATCACAGAATGTATGTACAGATTAGTTTAATTTTCCCTTTCTGTAAAAATTTACAGGTAGGCATTCAGTTATGACTAGAGCATATTCAAGAATGACTGGTGGAGAGGGTGCATTTGATTTTGGCATTGATGGGACTTTGTTCCTGTCCAGTTAAAATGGTTTCCATTACTCATCGTGTTTTCTCAATTGTTTACGTCTTTATTACAAATTTCTCAGTTCTAGCCCCCAAAGATTGTTACAAATAGGAAATTTAATTTATTTCTGGACTTTGCAAGAGAATGTCTTTTATAACTTTGTAATAGTGAATGGGGAGAAATTATGCTTTAGTACCTTTCAAAAATAAATATTAAAGAAAACATATAAAATAATAATACATGAGAATAAAACATTTGGAATCATGTTTTATCCACTCTAGTCTTTTTTCTTGATCAAATAAAACTAGTTAAATACTTTTTAGGGCTATGATGATCTTAGGAAATGTGTTCCATCTAATTTCCTTACTTCTTTGTAGTGGGAGAGGGATGGTATAAATCACTAAAAATTACAACTTATCTAATTTTCTTAAAAGGGAGAAATAATTTCAGAATTAATCTAATAATAATTCTAAATTCAAAGCAATTAACATGATAGCATATTCTATGCAGAAGGAAATTAAATGTGAAAATAATTTACTAATTAATTAATTTTTGTAAACTTAGATTGATGATGTGTAATGTTACTTAAGCATTGTGAGGATGGGCATGTGCTATGGCCTATAGATGCTAATAACACATATATGTGCAGCCACCAGCCATGTGGAGGTGTTATTAGCAGAGAAAATTTCCTATAGCCAGGCTGTGTCTCAAAAGCTACACAGAATAGCATTTATGACATTAGGAAAATTTATCAAAGTCTACTGTCTAGGCCCTCAGACTATCAGGCTTTGAAAATTGATTTTATGTGTACTCTGAAAGCTGATTTTCTTCTTTAGAAAGAATTCATGAGACTAGTTTCAAAACTAGGATGCCAATTAATTAATTGTCAATGAGAGTGATAGTCATAGGAATCACAGTACTCAAGCCCATTTTCTTCCTATGGTCAAATTTCATTAGAAACAAAATTATAACCTAAAATTACTTTACACTGATAATTATTCTTACATGGCCCCTAAATACTACAAATCAGACCAGAATTTCTGGTAATATGACAGATTGAACTGGCATGGACTCTCTCTCTCACTCCAAGCACATAGAAACAGAACAACAACAGAAGTAATACAAAACCAAGCATAAAAGAAAGGAAATTTCAAGATGCCAGAAATAAATAAGAAATTCAATACCAGAATAGTAAACATGGGGCACAGACACTATGAAGACCCAAGACATTCTGCTCAAATATTTATGTAAAAATTGATCTGGGAGCAACAGGTCGCAGAAAATACAAACACAAAACCACTTCCCGGGAGCACTTTCACAACCTTTGGTGCACAGAACTCCCACCTAAAAAGAAAAATCAGTCTCAACTGAAGATGAGCTCACAATAAAAAGACACAAGGTACTTGGGGAAATAAACCTCTATGAACATGAGTTAATGGAACAATATGAACAAACCACAAAATTATTATATTTAAAATAATTAAAGAGATAACGGAATGGAAGAAAGGCAAGAACTATTTTATAGATACCCTATTGGCAAAAATTAAATGGTTGGGAAATACTAAGTATTTGTGAGAATATAAAACACTGGGAATGCTCATACTCTGCTCTGGAGCATTTAAAACTACACTGCTACTTGAGAAACCATTCAGTATTGCCCAGTCGATTTACAGATGCAGTCCCACAACTTAGGAATCAATGTCTAGGAATAAACTTAGATGAACTCTTGTGTTTGTTTACTAAAAGGCAAATAAAAGAATGTTAATAGCAGTATTGTTCATAATAGCAAATCCTGATAACAATCCAAATACCCATTAAGGATAGAATGATCAAATAAGTTGTGAAGATAGAAAGAAAAATTCCCCACAGCAATAAAAATGAATGAACAACATGTATGAATTTTAGAAACATAATTGAGGGGGAAATAAGCACATCACAGAAGAACACATAAAGATTCTGTATAGATTTTAAAATAGACAAAAACAACATTATATTTCAACCTCATCACCTCATGTGCAAATTCTTGCTAAAATGCTTAGCTGCACTTAATAATGGTCCCCAAGTACAGACAACGAAACACACTAGATATCTGAGGACTTCAGAAGTTCAATATCAAGGGCAACCAAAGTAGAATAACTAAAGCAACCGGAAAACATAACAATTTGCCAACATACTAGAATTCTAGAACTGATTTCTGAAAGTAACTGTCCAACAACTGATGCACATAACATCAATAGACATTAACCAAATTTTGATTTTTCTGCTCTTCATTCATTAACCCAAGAATGAAAAGAAAATCAAGCCTCTAATCTGAGTCATTTCATAGTGTTTGGTTAATGTAAAATATTCAGTTGAACAGTAACAATTAAGCTGTGAGATGAAAATTCTAATTAGTGTAAAAAACAAAGGTTATTCGTCTTGTTTTATAAGCTGACAATGATAGTATTTTCAGATTTTATACTTTTTGCCTTAATGGTAAAGCCAGGTTTTACTGATTATTTGGTATATTTGTATCTGTCTTGATTTATAAATTTAGTTTATGGAGTGAGTGGAGACTCCAATAGCCTGTCAATCAGCTGATAATATCGAATTCCTTTTTCTTGTCTAACATGCAGCAAGACACAGTTTTGAAATAATTAGGAAATAATCATCACATTTCCTCATTTCTAAGACATTATTGAAATGTAAAGTACAACACTGACTTAATAACAGCTTTTCAAAATTAACAGCTTTTTTACATTAAATTGCTATTATAAGAAGTATCTTCTTTTCAGAAATATGTAAGTGAGAAAATTGTATATTTTAGAATTGAGCTTTGTAAGTTTTTGCTTCATGCATTTTGAGGCTCTGTTGTTTGGATTTAGGATCATTATGTTTTCCTGGTAGAGTGATCCTTTTATAATTATGTAATATCTCTCTTTGTCTCTAGTAATTTTCTTTGCCCCAAAGTCTACTTTATAGATATTAATATAGCCATTCCTGCTTTTTAAAAAAATTAATGTTTGCATGGCACATTTTTTTTCATTCATTTACTTCCAACCTATATATATTGCTGAATTTGAAGTGTGTTTCTTGTATGCAGCATATCATCGGATCATTTTCTTTAATTCATTATATCAATCTCTGTTCTTTGATTGGTATATTTAGGCCATTTACATTTAAGGTAATTATTAATATGTTAACACTTAACTCAGCCATTTTATTGTTTATTTTCTGTATTTTTCTGCCTATATTTCTGTATTTTTTGTTCCTCTGTTTCTTTTTTCTTGTCTTCTTGTGAATTACTTGAACATTTTTTTTTAATTCCATCTTGATTTATTTTGTTTTGGCATATATCTCTTTGCATAGTTTCATAGTGGTTGCTCTAGATATTAAAATGTACTCATGTGACTTTTTTTCACAGTCTACTGGTATCAACATTTTCCTACTTCCAGTGAAGTGTCACAATATCACTTTCATTTAGATCTCTTTATGTAACATCTTCACTTTTAAAATAGCATTGTCTTAAGTATGAGATGGTATAATAATTTTTATTTGAAATATCTACTATGATTTATAAAATTTTGAGGAAAAGGATAATTTATTGTATGTATCATACAGATTTCTGCTCTTTCCATTTTTCCTTCTTTTCTGATGCACTTGAAAAATGTCATGTCACTTCCTTTTGACCTCCATAGTTTCAGAAGAGAAATTTGCTGTCATTTAAATTGATGCTCCCCTGTGGGTAATGTGCTGTTTCTTTCTGGGTGTTTTCAAATGTTTTATTTGTCTTTAGTTTTCAGAAGTTTGCTATGATATATCTTGGCATGGATTTCTTTGGGTTTATCCTTTTTGGTATTCACTCAGCTCCTTGGATCTACAGGTTTGTGTCTTTTGGCAAATTTGGGACGTTCTTAGTAATTTTTTTAAGTCAAATACTCTTTCAGCCCCACCTTTTTTCTTCTCTCTGCAGCTTCAGTGATACTAATGTAGTATTTTTGTAATTGTTCCACAGGTTACTAAGACTCTGGATATTTTTTTCAGTCTATTTTCTTTCTGTTATTCAGACTGGGTGAATTCTATTGTTTTGTCCTGTAGTTTACTGATTCTATCCTCTATTATTTCAACTCTTTATTTAATACATCCAGTAAGTTTTTTATTTCTATTTTTATATTTTTTAGTTCTATAATTATTATTATTATTATTTTTTTTTTTTTTGAGACAGAGTCTCACTTTGTTGCCCTGGCTAGAGTGAGTGCCATGGCGTCAGCCTAGCTCACAGCAACCTCAGACTCTTGGGCTCAAGCAATCCTACTGTCTCAGCCTCCCAAGTAGCTGGGACTACAGGCATGCACCACCATGCCCGGTTAATTTTTTGTATATATTTTTAGCTGTCCAATTAATTTCTTTCTATTTTTGGTAGAGACGGGGTCTCGCTCTTGCTCAGGCTGGTCTCGAACTCCTGAGCTCAAACAATCCGCCCGCCTTGGCCTCCCAGAGAGCTAGGATTACAGGCGTGAGCCACCGCGCCCGGCCTAATTTCTATAATTATTACAATGTCTCTTTGCTAAGATTTTTATATTTTTTCATTTGTTTCAAGAGAATTTATAATTTATTATTAAAGCATTTTTATAGTGCTGCTTTAATATCTTTGTCAAATAATTTCAACGTGGGACTCATCTCAATGGTGGTGTCAGTCGATTCTTTTTCTCATTCAAGTTGTGATTTTTTTGGTTCTTGATATGGCAGATAATTTTTTACTCTCTTCTGGAAACTTTTATCTGTTTTCCTAGGAGTCTTTAAGTCCCATTTAAATCTTTTATTTTAGCAGACAGTTACTCTGTTTAGGTTTATCAGGTGAGTCTTGTCCTACTTTTAAATTTTCAGAGTCTTTATAATGTGACTTTGGTCTGATCGACTTATCTGGTACCATTGGGATTCTCACTATTCCCTGCTTCTTCCCTTGGGGGGAAGAAGGGATTTCTCTAGGCTTGGCTTCTAAGTGTCTCTCAGTGAGTGAGGGTGTGGTAGGGCCTTCCCACCAATGCCTCTGGGCTATCCTTGTGTCTCTGGAAGGAGAGGAGAGACTTGGATCCACAGGGACAAAGACTATTCTGGACTGGTTTCTTTCTGTAGCTTGGTTCCTCTGGCTGATTTTTCCCTCCTGCCTTAGTGTCTCTAGGTGGGAGTGGGGAGTCTCAGGCCTGGTGGAGGAATGGAGTGCTTCTTTTGACTGCTAATCAGTCCTCTTGCTGGTGGTGTTGGGCTCATCTGATATTGTTAAAGGCAGTCTTATTCCACCTAGGGAAGTAACAATCCTACCTAGGTTATCTTCTTTTGCTGGGACAGGTGTTGGAAATGATAGTCTGGGTGGCCACCTTATCCATGGGTTGGGTTGGGGGATGGACTTAAGATGCCCTTTGCTGTGTAATTCCTTCAGTCCTTTGGTCCTAAACAAGCTCACCTTTTTACCACCGTTCAGAATCCTTCTTTGGTTGTCCCTGGTGCCATTTTCAGGGTTTATAATTTGCTTAGCAAAGAGGAATAGGAAAAAATGTATCTACACTATCCTGTCCAGACCAAAAGTCAATCATATATTTTTAAACAATAATTTTTCATTATTAACATTTGACTCTTTCTAAACTTGCTTACATTACAAAAATGCAAATGTATTTTTTTTTGAACCATTCAGAAATAAAGAGTTCAACGTCTCTAGGATGTGAACTTAGAATTACTCCGCACAAATTGGCTTAGAATTATTTAAAGCTTTCTAGGGGTTAAGTAACAGAACTTAGAATTTACCTGAAAACTGCATGGAAATTTTCCCATTCACTTATTTCCCTTCTTTGTGGTATTTCCTTGCTTTTTCTTCTTTCTGTATATTTACTATCAATACATTTCATTTTTGTCTATCTTCCTGTTTCTATTTACTACTCACGCTTTATAATGTATGCAGTCTCTGTTTTATGATGTGGTTCCTGATTAGGGCCGTATTCCACACTCAGCTCCCCTATTCTTGTAGCATCAAAATAAATGGCTATTACCAGTGAGGGGGTCAAAGTGGGCAATGGGAGGGAAGAAGCAAAGGCTGCTTGATGAACTCAGATTTATTCTAGTAACCCTAACAGTATTTTTTTCCACCGGAACAGTAGGACATGTTAGCTCATTGGAAAGAGACCTTCATGTATTTCTTTATCGTGGGTTTAGACAGTTTTGACTGGAAAACTAGGAAATCATGACATAGAGAAGGAAGAATTGGGGAAATTATGTAGAGAATGAAAATAGGTAGTGTACCACATATATCATTACTCCCTCTGCCCTTTTTGCCTTCCCTTGCTTTTCTTTCTTTCTTTTTTTTTTTTTTCTTTTTAAGAGACAGGGTCTTGCTCTGTCACCCAGGCTAGAGTGCAGTGGCACCATCATACCTCACTGTAACCTTGAACTCCTGGGCTCAAGGGATCCTCCCACCTTAGCCTCCTGAGTAGCTAGGACTACAGGCACCTGCCACCATGCCTGGCTAATTTTTTATTTGTGGAGATGGGATCTTGCTATGTTACCCAGCCTGGTCTCAAACTCCTGGCCTCAAGCAATCTTCCCACCTTAGCCTCCCAAAGTGCTGGGATTACAGGCATGAGCCACCACACCTGGCCTTGCTTTTTGGTTTTTTTATAAGCTCCTTTCTCTAACCCTGGATGGACATTACACCAATTTATATATGTTACACTTTTTTGTTGTTCTGAGATGCAAAAGAGTATTTATAATTGACTGCTCTTTTGTGATCTCATCTGCTTAGTTTTGTTGCCAAACATTACTCTCCAGAGTAGATACTTCTATAGAAAATGCTCAAAACAAGAGAAAATGTACCAAGATTGAATTATGACCTTGCAAATATTAAAAATGTTGAGTGCCCACATGTATGGGGTATGGTACCAAATTGTTAACAAAATCCATTTAAATCATTAAATGTTTCCTTGATGAGAAAGATTGGTCGTTGGTTTGAAGTTGCATGAAATAGGATGGAGAAAAGAGAACCCTTTGTAAGCCAAGTGCATGAATTCAAATCAACAAATGCCACCATCTTCAAATAACACGTATTAAATACACAAGTGTTTGAGGTCTGTACTGTATTTATTAATAGAAAAAAGACATGTGTTCTAAAGAAGATGTGAGGTGTTCGTGTGCTTTTGTCATTTGAGTGATACGCATGTGAAGTGTAAATGAAATTTTATTGATAAAACAATTCTTCGTTCATTTACTTCATATGAGATTTTATACCCATCTGATTCTTTTCCTCCACAAGTCAGAACACAGTGAGGCTGGAATCACCAGCGTGCATCAAACTCCACCGGCCGGGCCTGTGCTGTGTTCCCAGGCCCGCCGAGCAGGCTGTTTACAATGAGCAGCCATTCGGAAAGCAGAGCAGAGCTTCTCTCTATATCTCACAGAATGGCCCCGATTGCCCCAAGCCGTGCCTGTGTTGCTCACACAGTACTTTCTTTATAAACCCAGGGACGGAATTTCAATGAGGAGCACTGAGGTATGTTTTTCCAAAAGTGGCATCTGGCTCAAGGATTGGTTACGTGAATGGCCCAGCAGCTGGTTATACCTGTGGTTTCTACTAATTAGCCTGAGGTTGTGCTGGCTGTCTCCTTGGGTTTTCAGAATACATCCACCCTTTCGTCATCATCACAACTCTAAAGATGGCCTAAATCTGTGTGTGGTGAAGTCCAGGGGCCTTTGAACTTGGTGCAGATACCTGTCTTATTGTGGACAGAGTGGATATTTATTCCCTGGCCTACACTTATCCACTAATGATGGGTCAAGTCATTTGGATTTCAAATACAGTAATAATTAATCCCGAGGAAGTTTAGCCTAAGTACAGGTTTCCTTTTCTTTAGAACTGACTGTCTCTCCCCAAAGTGGACAAATGTTTTCTTAAAAAATTAAAAATATTTCTATATCCATCTGTCTCTGTCATTCTTCTTTCTGTATTTATCTCTGTGGATACAGAACTGCTCTGGATGTTTAAGGGATGTATATGTTTGTGTATGGGTGCATGTATATTTATAAACAGGGCTTTACTAAAAGGGGAAAGAAAGATTCCTGGTACAACTGTGGCTGGAAAGGCCCACTTCCTGTAGTAAAGGCCTCTGGACCACACAGAGACCAGCCGCATCCAGTCCTCCTCCCCACTTCTCTCCTCTTTTCAGAAAGGACCAGTGCAGACAGAGTCTCTTCAGCCATGTGCAAAATATAACCATAACCATTTTTCTGTCTGTTGGTCTCTGTGTATTCAAGAGCTTGTTGCAGAGCCACATAGATAATATCTGGAAGAAAGAGCACAGGATAGACGTTTGAAGATGTGGCTCTATTTCTAAGTCTACTACTGGACAAAGAATATGCTTATGGACAAGTCCCTTCAATTTCTTTGCCCCTATTTTTTCCAATTTATATAAAATGTTGATAAGCAAATCATATTTGTGTGCATCTTGTTTCATAGAGTCTAATTGGACTCTTCTTTGAAACTTTCTCAGGTAAAAATCTGGGAAAAGAATTCAGGAGATGTGAATAATTTATGAACCTTTTCAGAAGAGATTCCTAAATAGTTAACATTGAAGACCCAATTGTGATTAGAAGGCTGTATCAGAATGTAGCAAAATTGGATCCATTTCTGCATCAAGAGCACATAGAAAAACTTGACTAATTATGGCCTCGCATGGTTGGCTTAGCCTTATAGTCCCCAAGCCCAATCATGCATTTTACACCATCCATTCCTGTGCCTTTTTTTCCTTTTTCTCTACTATCCTTTATGGTCAACCATAGAAATTCAAATTCCCTAGCAAGAACAAAAAAACAAGACGAACAAACAGAATTCTCTGCTTACTCTTTCTTGGAAAACTTCCGCCCGCCATCTTCCTATTCTGTCCTCTTAAATTACTTTTAACTAGCAAATCCGCTATCCTCATAGTTGGCCTCAGTTTTAGTCCTGTATCAATTTTGAAGCAGGACTCAGCATTTTTGCAATTCACACTCCCGCTGTGCTACCCCACGATTCATACCAAAGCATTAGTGAGCAATGTAGAATTTTCCAAAGATTTTATAGATGAACTAGATTAGGGTGTTTGCCACCCACCCACTGTAAGCAACCTAATAAACCACAATTTGACATTTTTTTTCTAATAAATGTTTAACCTCTGACTCAACTATCTCTGCCCACCCAAATTTCTGTCCTTGCTCCCCTACCATACTTCTCCTTCCAGAAGTCTGGGTACCAGCGTGAGGCTCCCTGCAACTATACAAATCTCTCTTCCAGGAATTCCATTCAGTGGTGTGCTGGAGGCTGCTTAGGGATAGCCTGTGCACATCTCTTTCCACCTCTGTGGTCAGTGATGCTATGGAAATTGGCAAATGCTATGCAACAAGCCCTTTCCCCTACCATTTTTTTTTCCCCAGAGAGCCAGTTGTTAACATCTACCAATACACAATGGAGTGATGTACAATGCTTTTAATCACAGGTGCAGCATGTGCACTGAACAATCAGAACAGACTAGTTGCTCTCGCCGCCTAAGTATATCCAGCTGAATAGCAGCCCAGTTGTTTTCAACAAAGGAGGTGTCTCCTTGCAAAAGAATGTTTTTCCTGTCTTCTAAGTAGTTAACTGCTTCTCCAAATCTTCCAGAATTGCTTTTCTAAGAATTCCAGGGAAGAAATTGTTTAAAGTCTAAATGATGAAAGAAACTTAACAATATCTTACTCAGATTTTTTTAAATGTTTTTATTTTTTTCCACAGGGGAGAGATTGGTACTTTGGTTTTTCTTTTCATTAAATAATGCTTTATATTTTACAAGATTTATCTAGAATATTTAAGCCATTGTCTTTATGAAAAGGACTGTTGTATTTCAATTAAGATAATGAGTAAAATGTAAAAAGATACTTTGGCAAATTCACTTAAAAGTCCAATTGTAGGAATATTAAAATGTCAAAAGTAAGGTTTCTTAACATTCACGAACTACAGCAAGAAAATGAAGAGAGATGGACAAATTGAGACAGATCTTGAGACTGGGAAAAACAGCTTGAGAGGTCTACACCACTGACATGGGGATGTTCCACCTAATCTCTTTATAGATTTCTTTGTACTTCCAGGAAAAGAGTTGAACAAAAGTAATCTTTTACCTAATTAGGTAGGAGAAAGCATATAGACAAAACATTTTTTGATAAGAGAGTTAGCATTTCCAATTAGAGCAGGAGAAAAGAGGATTTGATGTGAGACAAAGCTCTGGTGTTCCTGAGTCAGGCAGCTCAGGAAGCCATTCTAAATTAAAATTAAAAGAATTGGGGGAAAGGAAGTAGCAGTATAATATAAGAGTCCCAAAGAAATTGAAAGTTGTGCCAAACAGTTGGGATAGAATGGCGTCAAATTGAACTAAGCTGCTTTTAAATCTTTACTAAACATGAATATGAAAGCTTTAGTGTTATTATTTTCAGTTATTTTAGTAAAGGCTATTTTTTAAATTAAAAAAAATGATAAAAATACAATACTTCTCTCTGAGAATGTGATTATGGTTGTATGGTCAGATCACTTTTGGATTTATCAAATCAGTGCCTACTTCATAATACAACATAAATGTTTGCTGCATATATTACTTCTGCTTGTTTTCTATTTTCTTAAGTATTCATATCAGTTTTTTGCTTGGATTTTCCCTTTTTTCTCTTTCTAATTTTAAACTAAGAGTTATTTAAAAATTCTGTGTATTTTAATCTGTCCCTACTTTCTGTATTTTTCCCATTGATTTTTATCTCATTGAAAGACCTTCTGCATCCAGAGATAAGATAAATACTAACCTATATTCCATTATCTTTTATGGTTTCATGATGCAGTTAACTCTTTACTACAAATATAAAATTGTAGTGAAAGATTTGTGATAAAACTTTAATATTATTATTAATTTTTCAATGAATTAATGGTGCCAAAAGAACAGGATCTGTCTGATTTTTCTTTCTTGTGCCATTTATTAGATTGTATAGTTTTACATAGATTATTTTGATTATTGTATCTATATACATATTTTAACAATGAGAACTATATGTACGTCCCTATTCTTAACTTTCAATTTATCTAGTTATTTTTATTCATGTATTCATCAATATAAATCTCACTGAAATTTTTTTTTTTTTGAGACAGAGTCTCACTCTATTGCTCTCACTGAAATTTTGATTAGAATTGTAGTAGATTAAAAATTTTATTTTAGAAGAGTTTCTATCTTTACAACATTTATCTGGAGACATGGTGCCCTCTTCATTTGCATTGATGGAATTTGAGTGGTTCATCACTGTGTGCCCAGCACGTGTGGTAGATTCTTAACAAATAGTTGTTGAAGAAAGTAATCTTAATCCATGCACATAGCCTAACGATGTTGTGAGAAATATCTAATCTTCATCATAAAATAATAGCAAATTAATTGAGAAAAGAAAGCGGCGGGTGGGAGGGCTGGGGGAGTGGACAATGGACTTGTAATCACCAGCTGCGCCAGCATGGCTTGTCCTTGGTTAATTTTGGTAGTCTATTGCTTTCTGTGTCAGATTTAAATGTCTCTGCCTAGCCTTTGAGACTCTGAATAACCCGTTTGTCCCCTCCTGCACGTTCTTCCTTGAACTTCCACTTTAAGCAGACTCCCCCACTGGGTTGGCTTTTGCCCCCTTCCCCTCTCACCAGGGCTGGTTCCTGTCTGCCTCTCCAGTGAGTGGTCAGCTGCCACCAATGCCCACCTCTTTCCCCTTGCTATTCATTCTCCAAATAATCACTTGAATAATTTAATAAATTTTACTTTCCAATGGGATTGTCCTAGTAATTACATATGATTTTCTTGAATGAAATATACTGTGTTGTATTTTCTAACTGGTTATGAAGGTCTTTATTTTGCATATTTTTCTTAATGTTCACCCTTCCCCCTTGCTATAATTCTTGTATTAGTTCTGATTGTTTGCCAGTGCTTATACTGGATTCTTTTAGGCACACAATTGTGATTGTGCCTAAAAGATAATTAAGATAATTTCCACTCCCCGTTTTAGTAGTTAATTGTCTTAAATTCATTATCTTGATCTATTGGCTAAAACTTCCAAATAACCCTAAATAATGATGGCAGCAATGGAAATCCTTACCTTGTTTTTGATGGAAACAGAAATCGTTTTTCAGGTATCTTAAGGTAAATATTATTCATTATAGAAAGAAATAATTTTTCTTTCTATTCTATAGGTAAAATTTTAATGGATAATTGGAATATTAGTTGCTTTTCCCTTATATTTTGAAATTAACAATCTTGTGTTTTGCTGCACTTCAACTCTGGACCCTGTCTGGGGTGGGCTGACCGAAATCGGAGTGGGGGACATTCCTGTCCTCCACCGGTCCTAAGGGAACTCAAATGGCCCTGACTCATCATAGTCTGGAAGTTTTGTCTGGTAGGTTCCAGCCTTCTATTGCTGTAGGTAAAGAAAATGAGGCCCCAAATTGTAAAATGACATCTCTTGAAATCACACCACCAGATAATATAGGGCTAGAATTGGGATCTTGTCCTCTTTCTTATTCATCTACTGCTTTAGCACCTTTAGGGAGGCCAGGTTAGCCCCAGGGCTGCTTGCGAGCTTTACATACTTATCATGTTTCCACATTCTGATTTATTCTGCCAATAAGGAGCTGTCACAGGAATGATCTAGTCACTCTGGAGTTCACTGGAGTAAAAGTGACCCACAGCCTCTCTGGGTCCACTAAATTTACTGCAGTGGTGTGTCTTTAACCCAAACTTATAGGAGATGAAGAAGATAATGACTTTCAGTTAACTTTGAACAGTGACAAAACTAAACCTGAATGAGGGAACATTTCGAGTAGAAAGCAAAGGAGACTGATAGTCTTACCAGTAGCCCTTCGTGGAAAATACAGTTTGAAGAAACTTAACAGAAACCACAGGATCAGTATAAGCTGGCCATTGACGGTCTATCAGTATAGCCTGGTGACCAGTGAGAGTCCGCAACACCGTTTTCCATTACTCAGCAAAACAACAAAGAATGGACAAATTCAAGAAAGAAAGAAAGGAGAAGAAGGAAAGTGAAAGGGAGGAAGGAAGGAAGGAAGAGACAGAAATAGCATGGTTTTTATCTTTATATTTAGCAAAGTGAGGACATAAAGGAAAACTTGCAATCAATTAATCACCATCATTTTTCAGAAGAAAGAACACCAGAAAGTAGAGAGGTAAGAAGTATGTAAATTTAGGCTATAAATAGCTTTTATAGAGGACACATTTAACTTTATGAAAACAACAACAACAAAAAAAACATCAACTTGACCTTTGTTTCCCTTCTAATTTTTGCTGCACATAGTTAAAAAACCACAACACAGACCGATACCTGTCCCTAGACTGGCCTTTAGAAATCTCAGACTACCTGAAATATTATGAACAAGGTCCTTGACTCTGAAAGATGTTGACCTTTAGGTGCTAGAAAAGCTAAAAGCAATGTTCTTAGGGTGCTGAGCCCAAAGGCTCTTTAAATACAAGGGGATATGAGTGGAAATAGACCCTGGTCTAGTGCAAGGCAATGTGCAGCTGCCATGGGGCAGAGTCCTTAGGATGGTGAAGCATTGGCAGAACTATTGCACTTGCAGTAAATGCTCAGACAGGCACAGAGCCCTGTAGCTAGTAACTGGCTGAGACCAGTCTGGGGTCAGGATGAGGACTGGTGGTGTTATGACAAAGGCATAATGAAGAATCTGGACTGAAACCTGGCTCTTTATAGGGAGGTGATTATGATCCTTACTGAGAAACAACTGTCTGCTTAATAAAATCACACCTCTATAACACAGGGGCAGCATCTGCATCAATACGTTTTAACATGCATTTCCTTGTATAATCATTTCCACTGGATGCTGGTTGTCCCATTTGCATATGGATGGTCTTCTTTGACTGAACTCCATTGTGCTGTCAGCAATCATAACTGATTTCTGTGATGGAACAGAAGTCATCACAGTAACACATGCCTGAGTTAACTATTTTAATAAACTGTCATGTAGCATATCCACAGTGTTATTATAATTATTCTCCATTAATGTTTTTAAACTGTTTTCTAGTGCCCAGTTTTAAACCCTTGATTAGTTCAAACCAAAAATACCGGACTAGCATGAACCCAGATAACCACTGAGTACATCAGAGCCTTCTATGTAATTGGTACACTGAAGTGCCTGTCTGTGATTTCCAAGTAAATGTTTTACAAAAGCAAACTTTCGGAAGTAAAGTATTTCACAATGACATGTTGCCTTGTTATTTCCTATCAGGTTTCCCTAGTCAGCAGACCTGGGATACAAGGTGATAATTTTGAATTTCACTGAAGACCCCAGGAAGCAGGATTAAGTTGTATGTTCTCTGCTGGACATTGCTATTTCATACTCATTTTCCTCCAAGTCTTAATCGGTTGTTGTGGTGGTAGGACCTGCATGGAGAGGCCATCTGGCTATAGAATGTGCAGCCTGCAGCTGGCGAGCACATACATTCCACGGCATCCTTTCAGAGGGAGTCATACTTTCCTCACTGCTACCTTCTGCCTAATTCATGGTTCAAAGCTGAGGGAATTCACCAACGCTTCCTTTTACATCTATCCATAGTCAAGAGTGTTTTCCTATCTTTTGCTTACATCCAATCCGCCTCGCAGCCTAGAAGTGACGAACTTATACGGAGGTTCAAAAGTTGCAAAATATGAATGGGCTCAATGTGCCCCTGGAAAAACTCAGTGACTCAGGCTGATGAAAGGCTAGGGACCACCAGCCACATGGGCCCTGGGGATTCAGAGACACTGCAGTCATGTCAGCCTATGACCGTTAATAACTAGACAACCAATGCATTCTGTACCAACAGCTGGAGCTTCTGGGAGGTCTTTAACCATAGCCCTGAGCAAAGGGCATTGAGGTAATCCAGGATGGAGGTCACCAACGGATGGAAAACTGTGGTGGGATTCTCACTGGTGAGGAGAGAGAAGAGGTTACAGCCGTTTTGCCAAATCCTCTGTGGCTAGATTCAGTGCCCAAGCGATGATTTCCATTGCGAGTGCAGTGTAACATTGGTGGTATCTGTCTTTGGGAGAAAAACAAGTCCTGATACTGAGTACCACTCTTTAGTCCAGAGACACTGCCAAATGTGTTCTGTGGGTCTTATTTCACATAGTTGCAATGAGACATTTTCTTATCTGGAGTAATTATTTCGGGAACAAAAATGCCTTTATGAAATTAAAGGAATGGTGAAACTTAATGCGTAGAAATTCTCCTGGAGTTTAAAGGCCCTGTATTCTTTTTCTCTCTAAAAATTTTCTGGTTGAACAGTTTCTTAATGGAATTAAGAAAAATATAAAATATGAGCAACTTTTTTTTCCCCTCCACCCTTCTAACCTGCAAAGTTTTCTTTGAGTTTTTAGTACCACATGAATAATTGGTAACTCAACTCACACAAAGCCTGGTACAGGCCATTCTTCAGATCTCTTCTGTAAATGTTAATTTGCAGCAAAAAAAATCCATGACCATATATACTTTTCACACTGTGCTGGCACCAACCAAAATGTGTAGGGCTGTCCTTGCTAGGGGCTGCTTCTCTGAACAAGCAGGGAGGACAAAGCAAACACATCTAGCTATGCGATTGTACAAATGCATGCGATTAAAATATTTATAACTTTTATAAGCAGTGGTATGAGTAAGTTTTGTTTCGTGGTCTGGAAATCTTGTGACTTTGCCTGTGATGAAGGGAGACATGGGAGTTACATAGTAAGCAATGATGTCTTCTACTCATCTCTGATGTGCGTACAACATGGCCTTTGCCATCGACAGCCAGGAAAGTTAACCAGAGCATTAATATTTTAGCAATAGGCCAATGAATACAAGACTATGCAACCAGAGTTGTCCTGGGGTCACACTTATTAACAGTTTGCTGGGTGAACACCAGAGAATGGGAATTCATTTTGAGAAGGCTCATCTCTCATGTGTGGACACAGATTGCTTTGCTTGGAAAATGTACCTAGAGACAAAAAGCTTCCTCCGTGTTCCTCTTCCTCCTCCTCACTGTTAGTGATACCAATGTGATGGGTATATTTTTGCTTGTTCAGATTATTACTCTTCAAGCCTGTATTAATGCTTGTTTATTTTACTGGATTCCATATATCAGAGAGTCTCAAGTTGTCAAACACACAGGCATGTGCACACACACACACACACACAAATTTTTTGTTGCACTAGAGTTAATAGGTTAAAGTGTAGCAAGTAACAAAACACTTAACATGCCTTTTTATTATAATAAGTGTGTAAAAAGATCTTAGGGTCACCATAATATGTTTCTTATAGTGGTTGAATATCCAACTAGATTTTGAGAACAAGTGAATTGTGTGTTTACTGAGCCCCAAATATGGTCTTTTCTCAGCCTTTTACGCTGAGAGTCGAACATCAAATCCTGGCAACTGTTCTGAAGTGACATTGTCATGCTAGCTTATGAGAAACCTGAAAATAGACTCATTGCTAGTTTGCCTCTTTCTCATCGTTTTTTGATCTTTCTTATCAGAAACTGCAGTCCTTACAACTTATTTTGATGGTCACTTTCCTTCTTAGAATATAAACATCATTCTAATGTAACTTTCCTATTAAGTTTAACTGTTGATTTTTGTATTTAAAACTTTGCTAATTGTCCTCTCCTCGACTTGTCTCAAAGGTCCATTTCACCACTTATGCCATTGTTTTGGTCTGTTACTGTCTATTAGGAATCCTCATTTTTTGTATAGTTCTGCCGAGGTCTCCTGTCTGGCCTTCTGACAGCTCATATATCTAATTACATTCAATAAATGTAAATTAAATGCCTATTTTCCAGGCTCTGTGCCAGGCTCTACCCTGTCATTTAGAACTATATTATTGACTGTTTTGATTTATTTATGTATTTTTAACGTTTCCTGTAGGTGTGCCACCTAGCCAACCAGAAAGTAAGCCTGCACCCTGCGGGCGTAGGCCTGGTCATACACCTTATTCAGCAAACCTCCTAAGTGCTTAACGCAGGCATGCACATGCACGTGTTGGTTCATTTATTTACACTGTCCTTCCACATCCATGTCCTGCGTACTACATTATTCTCCAGCTCCCCAGTTGTCCCCACCTCCCCGACTGCTCAGGACTCAGAGCCATGTCCCAGCATAGCCGTATGGACCCTGTTCCTTACATTTATCCTGCTCCAGGCATGGGATTCTGAGCTCCTTCAAGGTGGAAGCTGTATTCCCCACCTTCTTCATCAACACCCTCAGCCCTTTCTCTCTACAGCCAACTTTCTGTACATTCTGGTTTCCTTAAAGGGACAGGCTTGTAGGGAATAATAGGCATGCGCCTTTCCTGACTCCTTCTCAGCCATCTTCTCCTGGCTGGAGTGTGGGGACCTGCTGCCCAACTCCCCTCTCCCCATCTGCTGGAGCGAGGCAGAAAGCCAGTGCTTTCATTCACTCATTCACTCGAGGGAAAAAGAAACATTCGAATAAGATTAAATAGCATTTGATCAACCGCCTCAAGTTGGTGTTTGGTGGAAAAAGCATGGGGATACTTTGCTTTACGTTTGGGTCTCCTCTTTATATACTATACTAACTATGCAAGTAATTCAAAGCTCAGTTGAATGGACATTTTCAGATGCACCAGTTAGCAGAAATAGGAGCCTGAGGCACTGCATGTGACATTTAATACATTCAACAATCAACACCCGGCGTAGCAAGATGTGGCCACCACTCGCTGAAGGTGTTTAGCTCTAGTTGTAACCCTGATAGAAATTGAATGCTTGAGAACTTTAAAAAAATGGGTCATACTCGACACACTTTTCTCCCATGCCAAATAAAGCATTAGGGGTTTAAAAAATGTTATCAATAACATCATTTTTTTTCTGACTAAAATCTGTGTCATGGTAAAACAGGGCTAACAAATCTGTAATTATCTTTAAAAAAATAAGGATGTTAGTGAAAATACTGTTTAGTGAGCTTTTTTTTTTTAGCTGTGTTGGTCTTCTTTCTTTTTTACTTTTGTACTTTTTCACTTATATTATTAAATATTTTTATATCAGCATATTTAAAAGTTAGTTTTGTGTCCCATGGGTTATTAATAAATATTACATATTAAAAATGCAAAGATTTTCATGGGGAGATAAATTATGGCATGGATGGGGTTAAATAGGTTTTTTTCTGTTGTAGGAGAAGGCAGAGCCTTTAATGAACTAATGTCCATTCTGATTCTCAAAAATAAGTGATAAAGTAGAGAATTTCCTTAGATTATTTCCCCACGTACATTATTTATGTATTATTTATGTGCATATGTATGTATATATTTATGCAATTTTGGTGAAACAAGTGTTCTCTTGACTATACTCTGAAAAAAAAAGTAGAAATAGGACACAGAACTGACTGTGACCAGTCTTAGGACAAGCCCTGGAAAGTTTATTAAAACATGTTAGATAAATTCTTGTTTTGAGCTTGTGTTTTGTGTATATTTGAATGTACAAGCTTCTTTATTAGCAAAGGGGGTTAGAAATTTGTCTACAGAACCTTTGATTTGGCATATCGCCTGCTACCATCCTATGTAACTAATGTTCTGTGCAACATAATTTGGGAAATGCAGTTCTGCCGTGTTCCTTTATGTTACACGTGATAATTTGGGGCTCCATGTTCCTTATTCATCGCAAGAGTTGATGCTGCTCTTCTATCCTTAACTGTGTCCTAAGAGTACAGCATCAATGTTTGCTTTATTAAGGATGCAGTATGATCCATATCAGTTACTTTATTTTTCTAATTCTATTTTGGGGCTTCATAAAAATACATTAGCCAGAAAAGAAGCTATTAATCGGTACCCTGTAAAATTTCAGCTTAGAATTTCTTATGAAATTTAAGCCAAAATGCTCCTTTGTGGGAGAAAGACAGCAACAGTTGGATTTCCCAGCAGATTCACCTCCACTCACAGTGGCCCATTTTTAATTTGACTTTGTGCCCTGTTGAGGATTGTGTCCCACCCAGCCAGCAGCTTTGTTTGGCTTCTCTCAAGCATATTTGTCTCCTGCTCCCATAGTTGTATATGTCCTGTGGTTTCCCATTTGCTCTGTGTTTAAATGAAAAATGTATATAGTTTCTCTCTCAAGTTAAGTTGTGCTTATCAGCATTTCGCATAGAACAGTGGGATGACAGATCTGCACCAAATGAGTTGCTTGGTGCTGCTGATATGGTTTCTCTAAAAAGCAGAGGTTTCAGAAACAGCTTATCCATCAATAGCTCCGATGGCACTTTGTGGCTGCTTTGCACAAACATACCCCCTTTCTCTCCCAACCCTATCACCACAGAAGATAATTTACTTGCCGTGTTGGCTGTTTTCCTTTTGACTTTAAGATTCTTCCCTCTGCTATTCTGTTTACCGTGGGTGGTGCTGAGAACTTCTATAAATGCACAACTCAACAATGTGTGATGTGCTTCTCGTAGGACCATAAGAGGAAAACTAATGAAACTATTGTTGGACTTTGTTCTCAAGCAGAATGTAAAGGTGGCTGATCCTTTAAACTTAAACTTTGGTCTCTTGATGAAAATATATTGTTTCAGTGAATTTTTGATGTACCAGTTATAAATGTTTGAAAATTGTAATATTCATGTGAAATAAGTGCTGAGGGGATTAGTTATATTTTCGATACGATGATCTTTTTTCTAAATACAGTATTTCCTCATGTTCTACCTAATTTATTCATTTATTGGTATAGAACTTTCTCACATGACCCAACTTTTCACTCTTCATTAATGAAGCACTTATGATATGTTGAATGCTCTGCTATGCGGACGGGATATTCTATTATGTAGACTTACCCAGAAGTTCATTATAGGCTACGTAGAAATACACCTTGACAAAAATCATTATCGGTGATAGACATTTGCTGATTAGTAACTATGGGCAGAGGATTGTGTTGGGTGTTGAAGGCAGGTGTAAGATCTGAGGCCTACTTTCCAACAACTGGGCTGAAGTTGAAGCTTGTAAGGACGGAACCAAGGAAGGGTCACCTGAGTGGTCCAGGCAGGTATTTTGTGGCGGGGACCTGACTTGAGTTCTGAAAGAAGAAAGGATAATATTTAAGTAAGTGAAAAAAAACAACTAGTACATTCTAGTCAAGAATGACAATTTGGAAATTATCTTTGTAGTTTTGGAAAGCTCAATTTAACTGGAACAACTTTTTACTTCAGTAACCCTCTTAATGTTTTCAAAATACTGTCCATTATCCCAGGAGTTTTAATCATTTGGAGAACTCCTGATAAAAATTTTGAAACCTTTTCCCAAAAACTGCTCATGGGCACTGAATTTCCAAGATTTCAGTGATCCCTGGTAGGCCATCGTTATTGCCATAATTCTTAATATTTCTTTGGTGTGACTATGGGCCTGATGCGTTATATATACATTATCTCATTTAATCCTCATGACATTCATGTAAATCAAACACCGTTGTCATCCCAGTTTCACGGAAAAGTAAAAATCAGACAGAGTAGGTAGATTGCCTGAAATCACTCCACTCTAAGAGTCAGAGCTGGGATTCAAATATCTTGGTAAATTGTCCCTTTTATGTGTTTCCTTTTCTGCTTTCTGTGACTCACCAACCTACTTTCCTGACCAACCTCAGGGTCAACTTGTTATGGTCGCTTTATCTGGCTTTGGGCTACTGTTTGCTTTAAGGCATGGCAAACAGACCCTTCCCTTCCTTGCGGTACTTATCGACCAGACAGCTCCATCACTCTGCTTGTTTACAGAAATCCGATGTGTGTTTGTGTTGGCACGTGAGTGACAGTATGTGAGCGTTTAGGTACCTCTTCCAGGGGTGGCATTAAATAGAGCAAGATTGTTCTTGAAACTTAAGTGATAAAGAACACAAGATAGTGTACTGAAAGGAAGCTCGAGTATTTTTGTAAGGGAACCAAGGACTGAGACGCAAAGTTGAGAAGTCGGCTCCAGGCTTGGATCCAATTGTCCGAGACACTGTGAGCTGTAGGAAGGTATCAGTTGTTAGGGTACTGGAGCCATGAACTTATTGGAGGGGCTGCTGTAGGGAAAAAGGAAGTTGTAGAGGAAAAAAATATATTTTTCAAGCTCCTTAATGTGTCACCCTAAAGCACCACTGAGAAGACCATAAGAGGAGGCTTAACTGCCCCTGTCAGCACCTCTGTGGGGCCCTCTCAGCATCATATTCTTCCATTTCTCCCAGAGGCAGCTGATTTCAGGCTGAAAATTACTGTCATGTAAGCTCAGCCAAATAGAAGCTGCATCCAAGTTATGCCAGCCGCACCCTGACAGGACTGTGGGTGAGTCAGGCTTTCCCTGCTTTCAGGGGAGCTTCTGTGAATCCAGAGAAAATCCCTCAGGAAGTCACGCCTAACCATAGAGACTGCTGGGTCAGTGTGAATCTATCACAGGAGAGGAAAAACACTATCTTCCCCGTGATGAATAAGGGGTCTGTTTCCTCACCGCAGTGTCTCTGAAGTGCCACCCAGAGCCACATGTCGGTGGTGAAATGACCCACTTTCCGCGGGGCTGCAGGCTAGCTTCGATGACTCTGCTTCTCTGTTTCCTTGACCGAAGTCACTACCATGAGTTCCTGTGGCATGAAGGAATGGAAACCTCTTTGAAGAGTCTGACACAACACAAATTCAGCATTTCCGCCTTGGCTCTAACCATTTCTGTCTTTTGCTAACTAGAGGCACCCCTATCTGGCAATACTCTGCTTATCTGGGGATCGATCGGCATTACAGAGGGATGAAGTCAAGAGGGATGAAGAAAAGACTCAGAGTAGCCAAAAGAAAATATCTTGCTTAGAGTACATAGGGCACAAAGACCATTTTGGTGATATGCTAGTACAGGCATACCTCATTTCCTTATGCTTTGCAGATATTCTGTTTGTTATAAATTGGAGGTTTGTGGTAACTCTGCTTCAAGCAAGGGTATTGGCACCATTTTTCCAACAGCGTGTGCTCACTTCATGTCTCTGTGTCACATTTTGGTAATTCTCACAAACTCTTTCAAACTTTTTCATTATTATTATATCAATATCTGTTATGGTGATCTGTAATATTTGATGTTACTATTGTAACTGTTTTGGGGCAGCATGAACCTCACCCATAAAATACCCCAAATTTAATGCATAAATGTGTGTGTTCTGACTGCTTCATTGACTGGCCACTCCCTCGTTTCTGTCCCTCTCCTTGGGCCTCCCTACTCCCTGAGACTCAGCAGTATTGAAATTAGGCCAGTTAATAACCCTGCAACGGCCTCTAAGTGTTCCAGTGAAAGTTAAGAGTCACACATCTCTCACCTTAAATCAAAAGCTAGAAATGATTAAGCTTAGTGAGGAAGGTGTGTCAAAAACCAAGATAGGCGGAAAGCCAGACCTGGAAGGTTTTTAATTACTGCTCCAATTTCTGTGCTTGATATTGGTCTGTTCAGGAATTCTAATTCCTCCTGGGTGAACTTAGGGAGGTTGTATGTGTCCAGGAATTTGTCCATTGCCTCCACATTATGTAGTTTTTGAGCATATAGGTTTTTATAATATTCAAAGATAATATACAAAATTTCCATGGTATCTGTTGTGACTTCTCCCTTTTCATTTCTAATTGAGTTTATTAGAGTCCTTTCCCTTCGAGTTCTTGTCAGTCTGGCAGCACAGATTCTAAAGAAATATATTAAGAAAGAAAAAAAAAAGAGACAATAACTGGATAAAAACAAATGGTACATAAAGAACACTTACCATTAATATGTACCAATAATAATGGCAAAGTATTAATAGAAGCAGCATTACGACGAATATACATTGTCAAAAACAAAATATGAAGCATGGAGGATAGATTTGAGAGGTTCAATTAAAATAAAATGGAAATGACTAAAAAGTTAAAAAGCATGAGTAAAGAAGATTACAGTAAATAAAAGCAAAGGAGATCTAACATGCATACAATTGGTCTCCTTGAAGAAAAGAACTGCAAAAATAATAGAATAAACTATTTAATGGTATAGGTTAAAAAAAAACTATTCCAAAATAATGGAAAAACTTAAAATGTAGATTGAAAAGATACACTATGCCTAAGGAAAAAATTATCATTGAACATAAAGGCAAAAGGTTTTAGCCATCTCTAAGGGGAACATTTGTTTCAGAGTTCTCCATGACAAGTTTTATTCCTAGAAGCCAGTAGAGAAATGCCTATACTGTCTGCGAAGAAAGAAAAATGTGACTCAATAATTTCTACTCAGCCACTGTTGTTCAAATAAAAAGGAAACATAAATACACCTTTAACATATCAGAAGTTGATTAATACAGTTTCCATGAGCCTTTCTTGGAGAAACTACTAGAGTATAAGTTTAACTCAATATATATATATATTATATATATATTATGAAAGAAAATATGTGGATTATGCCTATAGAACATGAATTAAATGTTACGTGTCTTGAAAACATAAAAATGATTTAAGTAGTAGTTATGAAGGGAAAGTGAGAGAGAAAGACGTATGGTTTATTTACACTGATTTATTTTTCTTTTATAGTATAGTTTCATTTATAGTTTATACAATTGTATAAACACATGGTTTAAATTGATCATTGAAGCAATAGAACTGTAAGTAATTTAAAAGTATAAGGTAAGAATAATAAAAATATGACTAATATATAAATAAATAAAAATACAAATATACAGATATAATCAAGAAGTGAAGGTCAATGAAGAGAAAGGGAATAAAGTAGAAATATACTACTTTTATCAATGCTAATACTGGGAAGTCAAAGGTACTACAGGAATTAAGGAGTATAAATTTTAATTATGAAAGTAACATTTAGTGGGCATACTCAATATTAAGGCTGAAGAGACAATCTATATCCATCTATATCAACTAGATGTACTTTATTTATTTCATTATTTATTTATTCCATGCATATACTTATTTTTTGCTCATTCTGTAAGGGACTATGTGGCATCAATGTAAGACTTCAAATACATCTACTTCTGCTCATCTCTTTTTGTATTTTCTGGTAGTTTTTGCTTTAAAAATGTTGTTATGTTATTTGTTGTATATATTCACAACCATTACATCTTCATTGTGAGTTACATGCTTTCATTATAATAATTTCCTTTCTGAAATCAATTTTTAAAATATTATTATTTCTGTTTTTTAAAAATTTATACAAGTTTGGTATTTCTTTGTTCATCATTTTACTTTTAACTTTAACAGTTTTTAGACATTAGTCTTGTAAAGAGCATATAGCTATATGTCTCACAGTCCTTACAAAATTAACAAAAAATAAGTATATGTATAGATTAAATAATAAAATTAATAAAGTAGATCTAGTTGAAGGAGATTGTCTCTTCACTCTTGAGTATGAACTTTTTTCAAATGCCCACTAATGGTCAGAAATAATCAAAGAGTGAATCAAAGATTCAACTTTAGTACATGCTAAATCAAAACTAGATATGTTAGAGACAATATCCAAGGATTATTCCACAGCAGGTTGTTTAATTTCTATGACTTTGTCAAGTTTTGAGTGTTTCTCTTATAATTTATTTCTAGCTTTATTCCACTGTTGTCTGAGAATATACATGGTATGATTTCAGTTGTTTTGAATTTGCTGGGAATTGTTTTGTGGCCTAAGATATGATCAATCTTGAGAATGCCTCATGTGCTGATGAGACAAATGTATATTCTGCAGTTTTTGGTATATTCAGTAAGTGTCTGTTAGGTCCATTTGGTCTAGAGTCCAGTTTAATTCATTGTGTCTTGATTCATTTTCTGCTTTTATGGTATGGTCTGTCCAGTTCTTTTAGTGGAGTATTAAAGTTTCTGGCAATTTAGACACTACTGTTTATTTCTTTGCATATATCTAGAAGCATTTGCTTTATAAAACTGGGAGCTCCTGTATTAGGTGCATATATATTTATGATTGTTATATCTTCTTGTTGAATTGCTCCCTTTGCTATTATATAATGACTGTCTTTCATTTTTTTTTTAATCATTGTTGGTCTAAACTCTATTTTATCTAATATAAGAATGGCTACAACTGCTCGCTTTTGGTTTTCATTCCTGTGGAATATTTTTTTCCATCTCTTAACTTTGGAACCTGTGTGAGTGCTTGTGATTTAAATGTGTTTCTTGGAGATATCAAATACTTGAGTTGTGTTTTTTCATCCATTGAGTCAGTCTATATCTTTTGAGTGGGCCATTCAGACCATTTACGTTGAGTGTTAGTGACAATATGCGGGATGCTATTCTGTTTGTCATGTTGGATGATACCTTATTGTTTTGTTTTCCCTCCTGTGCTATTGTTTCATAAGAGCTATCAGCTATAACTTTTGGATGTTTTTACATCGGTGGGCATATATTGTGCTATTTACATTCATAATGCACTTTCGAGCATTTCCCGTAGAGCAGGTCTAGTCATGACAAATTCTCTTAGTGTGTGCTTGTCTGGGAAAGTCTTTATTTCTCCATCATTTATGAGAGTTGGTTTGGCAGGGTACAAAATTCTTGGCTGGCTGTTCTTCTCTTTAAGAAGATTAAAAATGGGCCCTCTGTCCCTTCTGGCTTGTAATATCTCCACTGAGAAGTCTGACGTTAGCCTCATGAGTTTTCCTTTGTAGATTAGTTGTTGCTTTCATCTTGCAGCTTGTAGAATTTTCTCCCTCATTTTGACTTTTGCCAGGTTGATGACTACGTGTCTGGGGGATGTCCTATTTTCTATGAATCTTCCCAGTGTTTGATGACTATCTTGTATCTGGATATCTGAATCTCTGGTGATACCAGGGATGTTCTCCTCAATAATTCCCTCAAATAGATTTTCGATGTTTATTGCTTTTATTTCTTCTCTTTCCATGATATCTATAATTTGTATATCAGCTATTTCTATATTTGTATATTATACAAATTGTATAATTTTTATATTTGTATATTGAAATATATTTGTATATTTCACATAGTCCCATATTTCTCTGAGTGATTGTTCATTCTTCTTTATTCTTTTTTCTGCATCTTTCACTGACTTGGTTAGTTTGAAAGCCTGAGCTCTGAGATTCTTTCTTCTACTAGGTCTAGCCTATTGAAGCTTTCTGATGTATTTTAGAATTCCCTAAAAGACTCTCTCATTTCTTAAGTTCTGTTATATCCTTTTTTATGTTGTCTATCTCTTTAGTGAGTTTTTAGTTTTTTCCATTCATGTTCTGAAACTTTTCTTGGCTTCCTTGTGTTGGTTTTCAACTTTCTCTTCAATTCCATTCATCTTGTTTGCCAATCATATTCTGAATTCCAATTCTGACATTTCAGCAATTTCCTTTTGCCTGGGGTCCATCACTATTGTGATCCTTTGGGATTGTTGAACTAGCTTGTTTTGTCAGGTTGCCAGAATTTTTTTGCTGTTTTTTTCTCATCTGAAAACTCTTCTCTCAGTTCAGGGCTGATAGGATTGCAGCACAACTGTTCTTTGCTGGGAACTCTCCTATTTTTTGAGAAGGAAGAGAGGTCCCCAGAGAATGTTTTTGTGTTCTACCCCAGAGGATTGACCTGGTGGGAGTGGGGCAGATGCACTGAAAGCCTGTAACATAGTTGTTCTGTGTCGTCTCATTCTCCTGTGGTTGTCACAGTCCAAGCCAAAGTGCTGGGGGATATTCATTTAGATTGATGTATTGGTCCCCAGGCCACTGTTGAAGCTTGGGCAGGGAGCTGTACAAGTCCCTCTCCACTGAGGTGGGTGGCGTGAACTTGGCTGGTGCCTAGGTGGGTTGTGGGACCTTGGCAGGTGCCTGGATGTGTCACAGGACCTTGGTCAGTGCTGGGGGATCTTTGTGTGGAGTGGTGAGTTGGTCCCTAGGCCACTATTGGTAGCTTAGCCACAGGACTGGGTGAATCCCTCTCCACTGAAGCAAGCATTGTTCTCCAACAATGCTCTGCCTCAGTATCCCCACAGTGGTGGGAGTAGCTGTTTGGTGAAGCTTTCTAGTTGGTGGCCACAGATGTCAGGGCTGCAGGCATTCACTCAGTATAGGTCTAAGTGTAATGGCATCATGTTGCTAGGGGCAGCTTGTGGCTAGTGGGTCTGTGGTGGAGAGCTGGACCCCAGTCATGGCATCATGCAGTGCAATGAGAGCATGGCCTACCAGTTGGTGTGCAGGTCTGAAGGGGTGTGGGCCTCCACTTGGCACCCAGATCCACTGGGGCATGGGCTCTGGTGCTTGTTCCACTGGTCAGGGTGTGGGCCTGTGAGGATTGGGCTGCTGGATGGCTGGGGCTCTCTCTCCACCCAGGTTCCACCAAGATTGCTACCATGGGACCCCTAGAGCTCCACTTAAGTTTCCTAGTGTGGGGAGCACCCAGCTCCCAGTCACAGGCATGTGAGTATATCTGCTCTTCCTGCTCCCTCCATGGCCTGGCAAGGGGGCGTTGTTGGGGTAGTTGCAGCAAAGCTGATCCCTGTGTAGTCTGGGAGCTCTGGACCTGAAAGCTCAAAGGCATCAGCTGCAGCAACCCAGGAAGGGGGACCCTACTGAGCCTGCTCTCTGATGCAACTTCACTATATGGTCTCCAATCATTCCCCAATCTGCACTGAGGCTGGCGGTGGTGGTAGGGGTAACCCCCGCAGCATGAGTAGGAGTGCCCATGGTGGGGGAAGGGCCCCTGGGACTCTCTCCTTTATCCCTTCCCCACATGTAGATGTCTCCCCCTAGGTACCTTCTAATCTTGGTGAGTGGATCTCTCTGTCCCTTTCTCCCTCACTCTGAGTGTCTCCCATTGATTCTCTGATGATCTACAATGTTCTCTCCAAGAAGGTCCATCTGTAAGTGGGCATCTACTTGTAATTTTTGATCCTCTGCTAGAGAGTGGAGTGTGTGAGCTGCTTCTAGTCCACCATCTTGGTGAAATTTATAGTCTTAAATATAATACTTGTTT
>NW_012143301.1:3192443-3194596 GCF_000956105.1 Propithecus coquereli | reverse complement strand
ATACAAAGCAAAAACAATGTGAGGATGAAAAAAATTCTTCCCAGTGCACTTTCAGCTCCATCGAAAAATAAAATTCAATTGCGAACTTCGTAAAAGGAAAGCATGTCTGAAATCTATTCTTTTTTAATCTGGAGCTCACTGTAACAAAACAGAAGTTATATGTGGCTAATTTAGGCATCGCCGATTTACATTGCCTGGGCAGCGAAAGGAGCACTAGATTTGGTATAAGAAGACTTGGATAGGTGTTAAGAGACTTTACTCTTCTCCTTGCATAAGTTTGGGCAAGTTTTTTCATCCTTATGAACCTTAATTCCCTTATCTGAAAAACAAAGATTAGATGAGTATAATGGTTAGTTTTATGTATCAACTTGGCAAGGCCACAGCACCCAGTTATTCAATCAAACAATATTCTAGAACTGTGAAGGTATTAATATTTTGTAGATGTGGTTATCATATACAATCAGTTAACTTTAACTAAAGGAGATTACCAATAAGGTAAGGTACCAATAAGGTAGGTGGGCTTTAACCAATCAATTCAAGGCCTTAGGACCAAAAATGGAGGTTTCTGAGAGAAGAAATTCTGCCTCAAGACTGCAAACATCAATTCCTGCCTGAGTTGCCAGATTGCCAAACGGCCTTATGAATTTGGGGCTTTCCAGCCCACAGAATTGCATTGTTGTATGAACCAGTTCCTTAAAAAAATGTCTTGATACATACATACATGCATGTTCTATCTGTCTATCTATCTATCTATCTATCTATCTTTCTATCCACATGCAGATGTATCTTACACAGGCCAGGCTATTCAAGCTGTTGACTGGCTAACTCCTCATTATTAACAGTTCGACTCAAGAATCATTCCTCCACGGTCATCCCGGCTGGATTAGGTGCCCTTCCTTCACACTCACTTAATTGATAGTGCATAGATCTGTGATTGTATTTTTGGTATCGGACTACTGAATTTATCTATTTCTGTCTTCCCATCTAGATGCTGACCTCTTTGAGGTGAGATCCTATTTCTCTCTTTATATTTTGAGTTCCTAGCTCAGTGCCTGGCTCATAGTTAGTGCTCAATAAATCTTTGTTGAACAAATGAAGAAAGGAAGAAATGCATTGGCACCAATTCCTATCTTAGAGTGCCTTGGCCTAATTGGCACGCCAATTTCTACAACCTTCTTGGTTATTTTGCTTCTCTGTGAACCTGGAAAAATGGAACAGAGGTCAGGAAGCTCCACTGTCCAATGGGACACTATTTAACACTGTGGCCTCACTTCTTCTCTTTGTTTCCTTTATCAGGAAAAAGATGACTTCCAGTAGGATTGAAGCAAACTCTTTGCCAGGAGAGTTTTATACTCATTAAGCCCTTGTTATCACCAGCCACCCAAGGCAGCTTTGAAGCCTTTTTATAACCATTTAATAATTTCTTCCCGCTCTGCTCCTTTCCATCCTTGAAGTTCTTGTTTGGGAAAGAAGAAATCTGAGTAGTGACCATAGCAGAGTCATTCTGCTGGGTGTAGCTTTTCAGACATCGCTTGTATTGCATCTGTGAGCAGGGACAGTTCTGAGAATGACATGACTCTAGGTAGAAGAAAACAATTATCTTTGTCCTAAACAAGCTAGCTCTGATTCTTCAAATTACACAGAATAGTACAAATTCATAATGTAAGAATTTCTGTGACTAATTTTTGTTTTGTACTAGGTTAGGCATTTACTGTGGACAGACCTCACATACCTAAAAAGCGTATCCATAGTGTATTCAAAGAGTTAAAAGAGGGTGAGGAAGGATCTAGGGAGAGGTTGGTAAGAGGAAAAGGCAATAAATCTCAGGCCCATGGGATTTGGACAACAAACTGCACTGGCAAATCTAACAACTGCCAGCTCTGGAATGTGTCAGCATAATATCATACTAACTGTTACCTGGTAGGTTGTCAGAATTCTAAGAAATGTGTAGATCAAAAATGTTTCAACTGGGAGGTATTCCAAATGCTTTTCAATGTATATCTGCTGAAATAAGGAGGCTATTAAAATGCCCTTTAAAAAGTCCCATTAAAGTAACAATCCAATAAAAGGAGTGTATAATCTGAGAGCTTTGAGGCCAACAGCAAGTGAGTGCCAACATTGCTTACTGACTTCACTGGAGGCTTTTTTTTTTT
>NW_012143301.1:3179451-3181723 GCF_000956105.1 Propithecus coquereli | reverse complement strand
TGAAATGGATCATCAGCTTTTCAGCACCTGTGAATGAGAAATCAATTTCCTGTCCTAAATCAGCTCAAATAGGTATAAAACAATTTTTAAATTGGATATTTAAAGTGGTATAGATGGAAAAGGTAAAGTCAGTTAGAGAATGAAACAAGGTCAGGAAGAGATCCTTAATCCCTTACATTAGTGAGCTTTATAATCAAATAGCCTGTTAAAACAAAATCACTCAACCCATCATACACAAAAATAGAAATGAGTCGAGGAAGACTCAGACTCCTCCAATGCAATGTCTTAAGCCTCCTAGTTACTAACAGTATGTATTTCATTTCTAATATCATTTTTATATTTTTTCATAAGCAATAAATTAAATTCAGTGCTTCAGAGAATAGTGCCTCCTTACAAACATTGCAAACAAAATTAAAGAATGTAAAACAAATAGATGTTTTCTGAGGGAAGGGCTTACTTCAGGAGATGGACATGCAAAGACAGAGTTGGTTAGTGCCTGAGTTGGCCAACAACTGTTTCCATGTTAGCAAAATCGATTTTGTAATTTATTGAGGAATCCTGACTTATGATGAAAGTAATAAACACATATATTTCCTTTGTATAAATCCAAATCCTCCCTCTCTCTCCTTTGCCTACATCACTCTGTGGCTTCTCTACCTCTTTCATTGTTTTTTGGAGGTCAAGGTCAGGAAGGGAGAAAAAAATAGGGCAGGAGTCTGAGACTTCACAATAAATACAAAGATAAATGAGGCCTCTCTTTTACCCAGAGCACTCACTGTACTAAAAACTAGTAGCTTCAGGGAAGAACAGTAGCTGCCTTGCTTCTTGGGTGGCTTTGTGTTGGTGATACATCACATTCATGATGGTGCCTGTCGTAGTTCATTAACTTGCCTATCCTATTATATTTGGTCACAATGGGACGCTACTCAAAACAACATGCCTGAAATTGAAGACAGATGGCCAAGTAAAGAACTAAAAAGTTTGTTATAATCATTTGCTATTTCCTTTTTTTTATTGTGCTTTTCTCTCCATTTATCATGAGTGCCATGTAAGGACATTTACACATCTTAAAAATAGTGTTCTTTCTTTTGAAAGTTAGCAGCAAGAGTCTTGAGGCAGGGCAAGGACAAGCTGCTATTCCATTAATACCATCAGCTGGAAGCCATATTTGCCTTTAGAGACGCTATTTATCTCTATATTTGCACTGGTTTATGATTGTAGAAAGCTAAAACAAAAGAATTTTACTTTTGCTCTATTTCTGCAAGGAGTTTATGTGGCTAAAACATCTGACTCCTAAAATGGAGGTTTCTGAAATGGCTCCTTACTCATGATGAGCAAAATAAAAGATTTAGGAAATCAATCCAAAAATAATGTACATTCAAAGTAAAAATCTACAAGACTGCAATGTTCTGACCTTTGACAAATGGCATTCATACAAACTTTGATCTGGCAGCTTGGGATTTATAAAGTGCACCAGATTCATTTCTTCCTAGGCTCTTTACTCACCTCAACTCTTTGGAGTCCAGTGCAAAGGTAGAAATTGATCCATGGTGAAACTTCCTTCTTCTAAATGCACATAAATACACCTCCATATATTTTCCCCCCAATGGGAAGATTTCCCATCATAGGTTAATTGACTATTTTTTAAAAAGTTATTATTTTTTTATTGTGGTAAAATACACATAACATAAAATTTACCATCTGAATAATTTCTAAGTGTACAGTTCAGTGGTATACCTCCATACATTTTAAAGTTTATTTTCAAAACTTTAAATCAGCACCAGAACTTCCAATATTAAATAGCTCTTGGGAAACTTTCATGCAGATGAGTGTAACCAAGTTTTGCAAAACTATTCATATGATGATGTTAGAGAGACAAACCGATTTAGAAACCTGAATGGAAGGAGTAAAATAATAAATAGCATTCAGAAGGCATTTAATATGCCTGGTTCTAGGAACAAAGTCTGCCGTTTTCTACATAGTTTTATGCTGAGTTTTGCTTACAGGGAAGGCAATTTATTTGGGTAGGTATATTAATTATACTCATTTTGTGTTCTAAATAAAAAAGAGATAACACAAAATTATAACAAGGATTTTATAATATTGATAGAATGTACATAGATGTGTTTATTGCCAGAGAGGAATAGCCACACAGAGTAAGGGCAAACAGCAAATTTTCTTTCTGTTTACATTTCAATTCCCAAAGATAATTGTTTAGTCAAGATGTTTAGCCTTGATTGTGGGTCATTAGGGGTCACTAATAAAAGACTCT
>NW_012143301.1:3172416-3179401 GCF_000956105.1 Propithecus coquereli | reverse complement strand
ACCCACCTTTGCCATCTTACCATGTTGGGCAGCACAATAAGGCACCTTTAGTTCCACCTTTCATCACTATTAATATATTATATGAACGTTTTTCTATGATCTGAAGACCTAGATGTTTGAAATAGGGAGCCCTTTTACTGGTTTCTGCACCCATTGTTCTCTCCTTGTGCAAACACAACTTAGCTACACAATCATTCATTCATTTCCCATTTATTCACTTAATACATTGACTACTTGCTCGGTGCCAGACTCTGTGTTAAGCATTGGAGGTATTACAGGAAACAAGACAGAATTGAAATTTATCCTAGCTCCTATCTAAAATTGTGAATGGCTCCATGTTTTTTAGAGGAAAAATTCAAACTTTTTTGACAAATATAGAAAGTCCCTATAATATTTGTGTATACCTTACATTTCTAATTTTATCTCTCACTTTGCCCCAATATAAATTTCTCACTCTTCCACCTCCGATCACATTTCATGCTCATTATCATTTTTATATCTTTTCTAATTTTGTTTCCACTTTGGAAATGCATAAAATTCCTCCCATCTCCACTTGAACCCAACCCACTTTTCAAGGGCAAGTTCTCTTTCTCCCATGAGTGAATTCCTTTTGTACTCTGCCAGCCAGATTTTATCTCTCTCTCCTGTGAACATATCCATTTAGCTGACTAAAAGGCATCTCAAACTGAGTAAATCCAATATGCGAACTATTGATTGTCTGGTTTTCCTTCTCGGTATATGTTACCCACTCAAGTACTTAAGCCAAGCCTGGGAAGTACCCTTAATTCTTCCCTTTCCATCAGCAAGTCCTACCAACTTTGCCTCCAATAATGTAGCTCAAACCTAACGCCTATCTCCATCTCCATTCTTACTTGAGACAAGTCACAGTTGTCTCCCCGGCCTTGGGTCAGTCTTTGCACCACTGCTTCTCCTTTCACTCTTATTTGGAGATTGTGTACAGAGAATTCTGTGTCTTTGCAGCAGCTAAGATGATTTCTTCTAAGATGTATTTCAGATCTTGTCACTCTCTTGCTTAAAACCTTTCGTGTCTCTACATGACACTTAGAACAAAATCTTGGCCTAACTGGCCCTCCCGACCTCTCCCCTTTGCTGACTCAGTCACCTGATCTTTCTCTTTGCTCCTCAGTCAACACAAGCTTGTTCCTGACTCAGTCACTTCTGCCTTAGGGTCTCTGCCCTGACTCTACCCTTGAACAGAATGCTGCTTCTCCTCAGTCCTCCTATCAGCTGCCTCCTTCTCGTTGTATAGCTGAAACGTCACCTCTGTAAAGACAACTTTGCTTGCCCCAAACTTAAATTCACTCCTTACCTTTCTCTTTTAGAGTCATCACAGAAACTATTACTATTGGATATTTATTAATTCATTTGTGTATTATCCATCTATCCCCAACTAGAATGGAAACTCTGTAAGAAAAGGACTTTGATTTGTTCACAGTTGTATAATCAACACTGAAGAAAAACCCGACTCATAGAACTCATTGTCAAGTGAATAAATGAATGAGTCAGTAGAGCACACACTTGAGTGCGGAGTAAGTTGGTCTTCACCAATATCCCATGTATCTTTACTGTTTCCTTAACACAAATTTAAGCTCTTCAACCCAAATGACTGGACCTTGGTTTTGTATTCACATAGCAGGTAACAACGTTAGATTATAAGTACTTCATGAATGCATCCTGAATGTCTCTTTAAAATTAGTTTATTGGAGTTACCATATGATCCAGGAATCCCACTTCTGGGTATATATCCAGAGGAAATGAAATCAGTATCTCAAAAAGAGATATCTGCATTCCCATGTGCATTGCAGCATTATTCACAAGAACTAAGATATGGAAACAACCTAACTGCCCATCAGTGGATGAATAAAGAAAATGTGGTACACATATACAATGGAATATTATTCAGCCTTAAAAAAATAAGGAAATTCTGCCATTTGTGACAACACGAATGAATATGGAGGATATTATGCTAAGTGAAGTAAGCCAGACACAGAAAGATAAATACTCTTTTATAAGTAGAATCCAAAAAAGTTGAACTCATAGAAGCAGAGAGTATAATGATGGCTGGGGAATGAGGGGAAATGGGGAAATGTTGGTCAAAGGCTATAAACTTTTAGTTATAAGATGAATAAGTTCTGGGGACCTAATGTACAGCATGGTGACTACAGTTAACAATACTATATTGTTTACTTACAGCTGTTAAGAGAGTAGATCTTAAGTGTTTTCGCCACATGTACACACACACAAAAAGGGTAATTAACTATGTGTGGTGTTGGGTGTGTTGATTAATTTGATATGTCTACATTACCCAGTGTATATGTATATCAAATCAGCACATTTTGCATCTTGAATATGTACAATTTTAATTTATAAATTATATTAATACCTCAATAAAGCTGAAAAATGGTTTGATTAAATGTGACTAAAGGATAGGTATTTCAGAAAACTATCATATGCCTCTCTACTAGTTTGGTTGCCCTTGTTAGCTTAGTTATTATCAGAACCTTACCTTCTCTCCAGGATAGTGTACATAGATCAATGGAGAAACTAATTAGGAAATAACTGTTCTACTGTTCTTTTCTTTTCAGGCAACAGGCACACTAATGACTTAAGGAATAAAATGTTCAGTCTGGGAAGTTTAGAGTGATTTCATCCTACTGTTTTTGAAGTAGGTTTGCCAGATACAGCAAACAAAAATTTAGGATGCCCGGTTAAAACTTCATTTCAGATAAACAATGAGTAATTTTTATGTAAGTATGCCTGCACAATATTTGGGTTAGACTTCCCAAATAATTATTATCCCTAAAAAATTATTTATTATTTATTCAAAATCCAAATTTGACCAAGCATCTTATATTTTATCTAGCAATGCTATTTTGAAGTTTTTGATAGACTTGTCAGATCCTTGCTATGTGTTAATTATATGATAATGATAATTTAAATATCTTTGGAACTAGAATTTAGTCTTTCAGGCCATTAGTGTGCTCTTGACGAATTATTGCTTTGTGGATATGTGATATGTTATACCAAAGAATAATTGTTGCTTCTAGCACTTCTACACTAAAAACCAAAATTAACAAACAGTGGATATGTGTCTCCTTTGACAGCATAAGCCATTTTTGGATACTCTTTTCCTGAATCATTACCTTATATTGATCTTTAGGCCTGGGGGCAAGGGTCCCCAGTTTGGGACTTCAGCTTGTGGGCTCACACTGATGTCTGCAACCAGAATAAATAACATTCTGGGACAGTTTCTTTTGGATGACATTTGGTCCTTTTCTTTATTTTGTTCCTTTAATTATGCTACTCATGCTTCGGTAGTGTTCGTGTTGGTTATGTCTTTCTGAAATTAAGAATAAATTAAATGCAAATGTCAGAAATTTTCCCTCACATAAAAATTTTTGTGGAGGCAAAAGAAAAATGTGCTCCAGGAAGTGCAGATTTTTTTATATCCCTTGTTCAATAGAAGATCAGACTTAATAAATACGCAAACCCTTCCGAATTCCCACCGAGAAAGAGTGAGTCCTTGAATGTATACGATTCATGTGGCCTTCTTCCAGGAGCCGTCCTGTGCTCACTACCCCACGACTGCTGCCCACTGGCACACCTGAATCTCACTGAGCTGCCAAAGCTAAACTCATTCAGTTAGGAGCTGTCAGTGGTGGACAACTAGAGAATCATCTGGGGCAAAATACATACTTTATTTCCACTTCCCACTGAAACATTGTGTTAGACCCTGAGGTTATAGAATAGGAAGACATTTTCTTCAGGTAACTTCAAGTTTCTTGATTACTGTCACAATTAAACAATCAGTCATGAGCATTCTTTGTTAAAGCAAAACCTGAGTATTTCAGAGATTGGTCTGGGGTTCATGTTCTTTTCCATCTAGGCTACTATTGCTGTTCCCCTGGAAGAGATGTTAGTGTGACCCGAGGTTGGTGAAAACATTTTTGCCCATTGTTCTAATTTTTGAGATAGCTGTCTTTACAGTGGGAGTGACACAAAATTCCCAACATTTTACATGAAATCACAGTCCTCTAACTCTACTTTATTGATGCTGTTTTCTATTTCATTAATTTTGATTGTCTTTGGTGATTTGGCTTGAGTATATCACAGTGTTTTAAGTATGTCTTCAATATATGTTGCAAATATTCTCTTAGAAACAATTTTTCCTTAGGCATTTAGTTTTCAAAGCCATTCTGCTTTCTTAATTGCCTGCCCCTACTCCTCCACCCATTATAATTTGCAGTCATATTAATATTGCTAATTATCTCTCCCATCTGCACAGCCAATTCGGCCTCATTAAAGTCATTTGTTAATTCATAAAATATTCATTAAATACTTATCAGGTGCATGGTACTCTGCCAATATGAAACTATGGGAAGCAAAGGTTCCTGTATAGCTATAAGGCAGGGTCCCCAACTTTATTGGCACCAGGGACCAGCTTCATGGAAGACGGTTTTTCCACAGAAAGGAGGAGGGGGTAGGTGGAGCTCAGGTGGTAATGTGAGTGATGGGGATCAGAGTGGCTGTAAATACAGATGAAGCTTTGCTCACTTGCCTGGTGCTCACCTCCTGCCGTGCACAACCCTCCCAAACCACTCCCAAGCCCTGCCCCGGCCTTCTTAAGTTTCATGGAAGACAGTTTTTCCACAGACAGGGCAGGGGAGAGGGGCAGTGGAGCTCTGTGGGCTGGTCCCTAACAGGCCAGGGACCAGTATGGGGGCTTGGGGACTGCAGCTATAAGGGACTGTAGTGTTACAGGAAATACAAAGGTCAGCAACATATAGCACTGCTACCCCAACTCAGAAGTGGGAGGGATTAATTCCATTATAATTAAATCAAAAGTAAATCTTAATCTACTTTCCCTACCATTGTGAGGAAAACTCTGGAATAGATCTAATTTTTTTCTACTTACTAATGTTGTAACCTCAAACTGGTCAACTACTCTGAACCTTAGATGCCTCATCTGCGAAACATGAGGGGTGTACATCTAGACTCCAACTTAATTATTCCAAGGACCAAACGAGTTTGTGAGGATGCATGGCAGTTACATATCATGAGTAGTACTGAATGGTGCCAGATCAGAGGAATAAACATAAGGCTGAGAATTGACTAGCAAATTAATCATCAAACACTTTCAAATGCCTCTAAATGGATTCATATGCTGTGTGTGTTAGTTTTCCATTGCTACATAACAAACTGTCACGAACTCAGTGACGTAAAACGACACAAATCTATCATCTCACAATTATCAGCGGTCAAGAGTCTAGGCACAAGTGAGCTGGATCCTCTGCTCCTGGTCTCACCAGGCTGAAATCAAGGTGTCAGCCAGGGCTGTGGTTTCTTCTGAGGCTCAGGGTCCTCTTTCAAGCTTGTTCAGGTCGTTGGAAGACTTCAGTGCCTTGTGGCTATAGGACTCATGTCTACATTTTCTTTCAGGGTCTCGGCAAGGGATCACTCTCAGTTCTCAGAGGCCACCCACCATTTCCTGCACATGGCCCTCTCCATAGCATAGTAGTTTCCTCCTTCAAGGGCACAAGGAGAAACCCTCACGCTTTGAATCTCTTCTTTCAGGAAAGATTTAGTCCGTTTTCAGGGATCACCTGATTAGGTCACCTGAGCAGGTCAAGTCTACCCTTTTGATTAACTGAAAGTCAATTAATTGGGTACCTTAATTACTTCTATGTAATCTTTTCACCTTTGTTTTTTACAAAGTAGCCTAATTATGGAGCGAAATTCATCGCATGCACAGTCCTGCTCTTACTCAAGAGGAGGGGAGTATAAAGGGTGTGTCCATCATGCGGCGGGAATCTCAAAATTCAACCTACCATGCTCTAGATAAAAAACGATGCTAGGTATTAGGAACCCACAGAAAATGGAGAATTTTGACTTGAAATGGATCATCAGCTTTTCAGCACCTGTGAATGAGAAATCAATTTCCTGTCCTAAATCAGCTCAAATAGGTATAAAACAATTTTTAAATTGGATATTTAAAGTGGTATAGATGGAAAAGGTAAAGTCAGTTAAAGAATGAAACAAGGTCAGGAAGAGATCCTTAATCCCTTACATTAGTGAGCTTTATAATCAAATAGCCTGTTAAAACAAAATCACTCAACCCATCATACACAAAAATAGAAATGAGTCGAGGAAGACTCAGACTCCTCCAATGCAATGTCTTAAGCCTCCTAGTTACTAACAGTATGTATTTCATTTCTAATATCATTTTTATATTTTTTCATAAGCAATAAATTAAATTCAGTGCTTCAGAGAATAGTGCCTCCTTACAAACATTGCAAACAAAATTAAAGAATGTAAAACAAATAGATGTTTTCTGAGGGAAGGGCTTACTTCAGGAGATGGACATGCAAAGACAGAGTTGGTTAGTGCCTGAGTTGGCCAACAACTGTTTCCATGTTAGCAAAATCGATTTTGTAATTTATTGAGGAATCCTGACTTATGATGAAAGTAATAAACACATATATTTCCTTTGTATAAATCCAAATCCTCCCTCTCTCTCCTTTGCCTACATCACTCTGTGGCTTCTCTACCTCTTTCATTGTTTTTTGGAGGTCAAGGTCAGGAAGGGAGAAAAAAATAGGGCAGGAGTCTGAGACTTCACAATAAATACAAAGATAAATGAGGCCTCTCTTTTACCCAGAGCACTGTACTAAAAACTAGTAGCTTCAGGGAAGAACAGTAGCTGCCTTGCTTCTTGGGTGGCTTTGTGTTGGTGATACATCACATTCATGATGGTGCCTGTCGTAGTTCATTAACTTGCCTATCCTATTATATTTGGTCACAATGGGACGCTACTCAAAACAACATGCCTGAAATTGAAGACAGATGGCCAAGTAAAGAACTAAAAAGTTTGTTATAATCATTTGCTATTTCCTTTTTTTTATTGTGCTTTTCTCTCCATTTATCATGAGTGCCATGTAAGGACATTTACACATCTTAAAAATAG
>NW_012143301.1:3143600-3169311 GCF_000956105.1 Propithecus coquereli | reverse complement strand
AATTGATATTAAAAGAACTATTATGTGACAAGCATTGCCCTAGGCGTTTCATACTTTTTATATTAAGTTGAATATTTCCTGATGTTCACAGTACAGATTTTGAATGTTATTTGGATATAATGGAATCAGAAAGATGGTGTTTAATCAGTGACTTACTAGAGACAGAAAGTAAACAGGCACAGTATGGAAAAAGGGGTCAGGATCAACTACCTAATGTTGAAGAGACAAGAGTGGGCAGGACCAACTGTCAAATTCCAGAGAGAGTATTAGTCAATCTTGGAGTTGATTCCAAAACTTACTGGTTACCTTTCTCAGGACTACTTCAATTAAATCTCAGGTGGGCGGGGATTAAGGAACTGCCATGTGAGTTCAGATATGATGAATAGTAGGAGAATCTTGAGTGGCAATGAGATAAGTATGCGGACTCCAATGATAACTTTGTGAAGATAAGGGAGACCTGTGCATGTCTAAATGTGGCTGAAAAGAGCCTGGGGAGAGGACGGGGTTAAGAAATTAATAACAAAAGGGCATGTGTGGGCGGTGGCTGAAAGAGCAGATAGAATTTGATGATGACTTTTTGTGAAAAGTAAAAAACCAACATGATTGAACAAAGCTCAGGAAGACCCTGAGGGGATAAATAGATTAATGAAGAGTATGAGGGGAGGAGTGAGTATGGAGCAAGGGTTATCAGTAACTGAGAAGAGATGGGGTTGAGACAGGTGGAAAGGTCATGCTCTTGGGGAGTTGGAGGAAGAAAAAATTAGAATTGTCATCAGGTTTGGGAGTGATGGAGAAAGAAAGTTGGGGCTTTTAAGGAAACTGAAAGGGATGACAAATCTGTATGGTTTTTAGGTGAGTGAAAATGTCTCACAGCAGTTGTCAAAAGCAAATAAGGAGGATGGTATTTAATTTCTGAAACATTGAGTTGAATGTTCAGAGTTTGGTTAGTAGGAATAGATAAGAGATAGTTCTCTGAGGGTTAAGCTATTGTATGAGAATCAAGGCTGTGAAATAGAAAGCATGAGAAGAAGTCCTTCCTGGAGACTTCGTTGATAATACAGGAAAAGTTTCGCAGTAGCATAATTAATCCTGCATATCTGTATTACTGTAACAACCATTTCCTTCATTCATTCATTCATTCACCCACCTACTCAGCAAGTTTTTACCAGATTCCCACTGAGGTTCTAGACACTGTGCTTTATGCTAGAGACACAAGATCAATAAGAAATAGTTTCTGTTCGTAAGAGACTTAACGATTTAGCAGAAAGAAACAGACATGTATCGGTGAAGGACAAATAAAAGTATTTTCCTTATAGTTACTGAAGTTCATAGGGAGTACAATGGGGCCAAGGGAGAGTGTGGTCCACCTACTTCAGGGGCCAGAGTATCACAAGGCTTCACAGAGATCGTACATGGGCTGAATTGTAAGAGATGAGTTGTGCTTGGCAGATAGGATGGTTGTTCATGGAAAAGGGAGCAACTTATAAAAAGTCATATATGGAGGCACGACTAGCCCTGCCTTTTCAGGAAGCTGAAAACAGCTCAGAGTGAGAAAGGCAGTTGAGACAGAGCAAAGCCTGCTGCTAAGTCCCATTCACTTAAAATCACACACCCCAATGTTACCTTCGAAGACAATTCCAACAATACTGACTCATCTTTCTAATCCACAGTAAGGTCCAACGTACATACACAGAGAAAACACACACATGTGTATACACCATCTCTAAAAGCAAGAGCCTTACATGTTAGTGAACTGGCCAATGGACCCAAAACAACTCTTGAATCCAGCCATATTTCAAAGCAAGCACAGACAATAGAATATGTCACTTTTGAGGAAAGACTGTCCCCAAAGAGGCAAAAAGTCTAGTTTCCCCACTCAGACATGAGGTCTTACAACATGTCTTATTCATATTTCAAGCTACATTATCTCAGAACCGTGTAGATAGTAGGAACTTTAAACATTTAAAGAAGCAATAATCATAGTTTTAGAGGGAGGAAGGGAAAACCAGAACACCACTTAGTCATAATAATAATAGTAATAATGATAATAATATTCATAATGACAATAATAATGCTGTTAATAATGGTAATAAATAATAATAGCTAAAATTTAATGAGTGCTTACTCAATATTATCAGTGAGCACTGGTTATACATTATTGTATTTAATCCTTCCCAAAGCATAATGAAGTAAGAAGTATTATCTCCACTTTACAAATGAAGACACAGGCTTAGACATGTTCAGGAAATTACTCAGGATTACCTAGGCCATAAAGCATGGAACCATGCTCTAATTCAAAGTCTGCCTGGCTTCACATGCCATGCTCTTAAATATCTACTGAAATAGCTATGGTCGTCTCGTAGAGTTGAAAGAGGCCCTCTTGGTTTAGTGACTCTCGCCCAGCAGTATTCATGCTACCAGTGAGATGCTAATGTAGTCTGGTCTGCACTTTTAGTAACAACTACCAAGAAAACCTCTTCATTCCATAATGCCATTGCCTGTTTGACCTTCTAACTCCAGCTGACCCTGCCTGATTAACCGCTGATGCTTCCCTGGCTGCGGCGACCTTGGACAATGAGTGCTCCTCCTATTCCACCTTTCTCCTGACCCACCGGCAAATGTCTTGAGTGTGTTCTGTGGGTTGTTCTGCTTGAGTTCCTGCCCATTTCCTGGTAAAGGGGTCATTGCATTAAAAAAGGCTGTAATGGAGCTCACTAGTTAAAATTAAGTATGGTTCAAGAAGAAAGTAAGACTTAGCACTGTGTCCAACAGGAGAAGCAGTCTTGGTTCTTAGCTCCTCCTGTCCTTCCTCCTCCTCTTCTCACTTTCTTCCTCCCATCCTCCTTGTCTGTCTCCCTCCTCCCTCCACTCTTCCTTCCTTCTCTCCCTCTTTTCTTCCTTTTTCTTACTTGATGGATAAAAATTAATAAATAATTACATAATAAATAAATTGCACAATATCATCTTTTTTTTTTTTTTTTTTTGAGACAGAGTCTCACTGTGTTGCCTGGGCTAGAGTGCCGTGGCGTCAGCCTAGCTCACAGCAACCTCAAACTCCTGGGCTTAAGCGGTCCTCCTGCCTCAGCCTCCCGAGTAGCTGGGACTACAGGCATGCGCCACCATGCCCGGCTAGTTTTTTCTATATATTTTTAGTTGTCCAATTAATTTCTTTCTATTTTTAGTAGAGACGGGGTCTCGCTCTTGCCTCAGGCTGGTTTCGAACTCCTGATCTCAAACAATCCGCCCGCCTTGGCTTCCCAGAGAGCTAGGATTACAGGCGTGAGCCACCGCGCCCGGCCTATCATCTTTAAAAAAAGTGATTTTACAGACAAGAAGTGAACGTCTGAGCCCCAGTGATCTGGTCCAGCCTCTCTCTGGATTCAGATGTGTCATCTGCAGCATCCCTTAGCAGGCCGAGTTTATCCTGTTCCTCAAAATATCTTGGGACAGGAAGCTCACTACTTACTGCAGCAGTCTTCTCCAGGTCTCATTGACCATTAAGTAGGATGACCATACAATTCATCATCAAAACTGGGATACATTTGAAAGCAAAAAGATGGAGGCACTAAAACTCAATAAGTTGCATAATTTTTGCAATATTTATTGACTGACAAGTCAGTCTTAGTGAATTGGTAGACCCATAAAATAGTTATATTCAAAAACTATTTTGAAAAGTATTTTTTCTTGGAAACAAAAACAAGACATCTATGTAAATTAAAGCAACATTTTAAAATGTCTCATTATATTCATATCTGAACATTGAAAAAAATTACATATTGGTATAATTCTTTGCACATATTCCTGTATTAGTTTCTTAGTTGTGTCCCTAAAAATGTGTCACTGGCATTTTTCTGAAGAATGTATTATTTTGTATATAGTTTTAATATTATTTTATAAAATTATCTGTAATTTCCTTCAAAGTTGTATTTTATAGTGAATACCTTTGACATTATTGATATCATACGTTGACCCTTCTTTATATAGCAAGATATTTATAATTGAGAAATACACACATGTGCGCGCACACACACACACACACACACACACACACACACACACTAAGATGCCCAGTAAGGTCAGAGCAAGTTCTGCTAAAGAAAATTCTCAATTCTAATTTTTTTCTCCATTAAAATGTGTAAATATTTTCACAAGGGCTAGTTTTTGCCTCCATTCAAAGTATTTTTCTTCAATATATGTAAGTGCTATTAATAATTTTTTCAAATGTTTCACTGAATTTAGATGCTATAAAGTTACAGGCCTTCTCAATTTCATTCCATTTTCATTTAGAATACAAATTTACCCAACTAAAGGTAGGAACTAGATCAAATGACTCTCCCCACAATTTGAGATCTTTCAAAATTATAGAATTTCAATATAAAATCTTGTACAGAATTTGAGCTCTCATGGCTTAATTTGTTCAGTTACCTACTTGCTTCTATAGGGGTAAATTTTAATGTCTTCTGGTTTGCAAGTTTTGTTTTCAGTTATTGAAATTTTCTTAAAGATTTGCAAGCTTTTTTAAAAAATTCACTTTTGAATACTTTGATTAAATATTTTAATGGATTTAAAAACTATGATCAAAATTTAGAGAATTTAGAAAAATCAATCCCCTGACATTAAGAATATTTAATTAATTTCCAAAATAGTTCTTTAGTGGTTTAACAATTCTAATGCTGGATGGATGATGAGCAACACAGAGGAAAAGTACTTGTTACTATGTTAAATTAATTTCTTTTTATTCAACAGGCTTCATCACATTTTTGTAGTATCATTACTCTTTGTGTATATAAAAATATTTATAAATTTTAAAAACTGTAATTCTCCCTCTATTACAGAATATCCCAGTTTGTTTGAATGTAATTATGAATTATTTGTATAGCATAACCAATTCCAAATGTATTTCTGCTTCACAGGTTTCTTAATTTGGAAATTTGTTTTTACCATAATAATCTGCTTCTTCAAAATTTTCATTTATACAAAGTTAATTTGCATTTTACCGTTTGTGAATTGGATACTTCCCATTGTGATTCAGTTAACTGATTTTCCAGATGAAGCATTTGATATTTACTAATATAAAATTGTCATCACTTAAATATTTGTAAAGTTCTTTTACCGTTAATGAAGTCAAGAGTAACATTTGGTAATGCATAAAAATAATCTTAGAATGGAAAATGAGTGAAATTAGTTTATAAAAACAGTTATTTGATTAAATGAAAAGTCAGACCTTAAGAAAGATTTACAACTGCACCTTCTGCCCTGTTCATATTAAATCATCATCTTAAAAGAACTAATGACTTGTGAAACATCAGGTTAAATTATATGATAGCACTCAAACTCTTTGCTTTTAACTTACAAAATAGCACTTTCACATATTTTAACCTAATTAGACATTAATACTTTTCAACAGATTTGTGTCTTCTTTTTTTCATGTGGCCAGTGATGTCACTATAGTCCCTATGCAGATGATAACTGTCAACAAGTATTTTTGTGAAATAGAAATTCAGAACTTAAATTTTCATTAAACATACAGTTTTCTTTTTATTGGTGTATTGCTGCTGAAAGGGTTTATTGCAAAACAAAATAGAATTAGCAAACAGTAAAATAGCTAAATAGTTGAAGATTAACACCATACTAAATTCTGACAAAACCGCTGTAACAAGGGTGTTCCAGTTACTTGCTCTATGTTCTTTGGCAGAACTACTTGGCCTTTATTTCCTGCACATACTTATGTGCACTTAACTTATAATTTTCCGCATGTTCCTCTGACCTTGCTAACTGGTGGCATGTTGGAACACCAAGCTTCCAACAGGACTAGCAGCATTCACAGCTATCTCTTTACCACCTGAGACTGGATAGAATGAGCTACCCTTAGTTGCTTGGATCCCAAGGTACTTATTTTACCAGCAAGGCTTCCACATGCTGTTCTATAAAGGAAAGTTAATTATGTTACAATTGGAATAGGATCGGGAAAAGACAGAGGGTCACTGCTGGTCACCTTTCAGATTTAACCACATGTTGAAAGTGAGAATGCTGTTCCCCTTCATTCACCTCACAAGTAGTGGTGAGCCCAAGGCAGAAGCTGGAAAATCCACCCTTTCTTATTTTAATGCAACTAGTAATAATAATAATACTAAGAGAGATTAGCTGGTCCAAGATGGCTGACTGGAGACATTGCTCGTTGGACTGTACTAGCAGGAAGACAGGATATTGGATAGAGGAGAGGGGAGAAGAGTTGCAACTCAGGTGTGGATCACAGAGAGAAACAACAGAGATGGCTGGGGACCCCACAGAGAAAAATTGTGAAGCCAAGAAGGAAGAAGATAAAGAGAAGATATCAGTGAGGATCAAACCCAGAGAGGTTCAGAGCCCAGTGAAAGGGTAAGGGGGGCATTCCCCACCCCCTCCTATGCACCTTCAGTGAACAGCTGGACACTAAGTTTCCCGAAGGCTTTTCCACCCTCCACGAGCCCAGGCAAAGTGGCAAATAAGGTATAGTGGTTTGAACTAGTGAGTCCCAGGAGTTTGGGTAGTCTGTGAGGGGCTCCCCCGGAGAGAGTTCCACGAGAGGCAGGAGAGCTAGCTTTCTCTCATCCAGACACTTCCTACCCTGCACTTCCCCTATCCACTGTGACCAAGAAAGTGGTCTGAGCCCAGGCTGAATGAGAGCTGGGGCCCTCTCCCCCACCCATTAAAACCCCAACCATAGTTTGAGCCAAGAAGTTTGCTAACAGCCACTTTTCTCGGCAGGCGTGTATCCCAGGCTGAAGTCTCCACAGAGATTGGGGCCCAATCCTCTTCTCTTGAGGATTTGTGGTGGAACAGGGGTGTACAATTTGGGAACTTCCTGCCCACCAGTGTGTCTCAGGGTCACACACTGGTGGCTCAGATAAGCAAGCGGGTCCTGGTGACCTATAGACATGAGAGAGGAGCAAGAGGACACAGGGAAGAAGTCTGGAAGCTGGACTCAGATGACAAAGAAGCCTGTGTGGACACATTGAACCAGGGTGCTGAGGAATTGGGATCTGGGAGCATCCCCATCACCCATGCAGGAGAACTGCCATATTGAATATGGGTGTGGCATTCAAGAGGAATAGCCTAGACTCTGGCTCCGTGGCAACCAAATGCCTCGCACTCAGGCATGCCAGGTGACTGTGCTGTGGCCCTGCCCCCCACTCATTACAACAGGGAGAGCAGTTTGAGCTGAAAAGTTCATGGGCAGCTATTTCCCTCCAACGAATGTGTGCACTAGGCTGAGGTCCCTACAGATAGTGGGGCCAGTTCCCTTTAGTGGCTGGAAAAGCAACTTCTGAGCCCTGCCAAGGCTTTGCAAACACTTTCAGGCTCCTGTAAGCTAAACATGAACTTCTTTGCTCCTCCCTCCATCTCAGTGGTGGTGGAGATCAAACAGGTTCCAGAGAGGGACAAGGTCTCTCGTAAGGCTTGGGGTATTCAAGTACTCCACCTGGGGGAACCAGAGTCTACCACAGGCACAAAAGAACGTGTCAGCATCTGGCTCTTTCACACAAGCATCAACCAATGACAGGGAAAACAACTCTATAGCTCCTCATAGCATCTTCCAACTCAAGCAAACAGGGCATGGTTGATTTGTACTCGCACATACCACCTGCCATATCAGAGATTAAGCTGGGGGGCCCAACACAATTCACACTGCTGGAAAGAGGTGAAGACAGCAGGACAGAGGAAACTGAGAAAACCATCAAACCTGCTTGAACGGCCCATAGGCAACTAAGGGCCAGCACTCTTCTCCCTGGAATGGTCAGGGATTGATCTTCGGAGACTCAGGGACAGGCCTACAGTACCTCCAGGACTTGACTGAAAGGCCACTTGACAAGAAATCAGGGAAAGAGCTATAAAAAATCAGAGTGAAAAGACACCTCCAAACAGAAACAACTCTTTAACATGGATACCGACCAAAATGAAAATATTGAAATGACAGAGAAAGAATTCCAAATTTGGATTATAAGGAATCTCAGTGAAATATAAGAGAAAATGGAAAACCAACACAAACCACTAAAACAGGATATGAACAGAAAATTCACTAATTAAATTGAATTATTAAAAAAATCAAATAGAACTTCTGGAAATGAAAAATTCATTCAAGGAAGGATGAAACACAGTGGAAAGTTTAAAGAATAGACTAGACCAGGCAAAAGAAAGAATCTCAGAGCTTGAAGACAACACCTTCGAATTAAACATGTCAGTCAAAGATTAAGAACAGAGAAATAAAAGGAATGAACAAAGCCTACAAGAAACATGGGATTAGGTAAAGAGGCCAAATAAAAGAATCATAAGCATCTGTGAGGGTGAAGAAGAAAACACATAAGGCTGAAAACCTATTTGAGGGCATAATGGAGGAAAACTTCCCTGGTCTTGCTAGAAATTTGGATATCCAGATACAAGAAGCTCAGTGAACATGTGGGAGATTTGTTGCAAAGAGGCAATCACATGATACTTAATAAATAGAGTGGCCAAAGTTAACACAAAGGAAGAACTCCTGAAAATCCTAGGGTGAAAACATTGGGTAGCTTAAAAAGGAAAACGCACCAGGCTAACTGCAGACTTCTCAACTGAGACCTTAAAAGCCAGAGGGATTGGGGCCACATCCTCAGTTTTCTTTAAGAGAATAATGGCCAGCCTACAATTTTGTATCATGCAAAACTAAGTTTCTTATATGAGGGAGAAATAAAGACTTTTTCAGACAAGCAAACACTGAGGGACTATGACAAGACCAGACCTTCCCTGCAGGAAGTACTCAGATCTGCATTATACATTGATCAGCACAATAGACACCCACCAGGGTAAAATTACTCAAAAGCTAAAGCCCATAAAAAAATATCTTAAGAGGTAAAACAAAGCAAAAAGTTTCACCCAACACAATGAACAGAAATACATCCCACTTATCAATTCTTTCAATAAAAGTGAGCGGCTTGAATTCCCCACTCAGGAGACATAGGCTGGATGAATGGACCAAAAAATACAAGCCAAGTATCTGCTGTCTCCAGGAAACACATCTAACCCACAAGGACTCATTCAGACTCAAGGTGGGGGGATGAAAAAAAATATTCCATGCAAATGGAAATCAAGAGAAAGCAGGTGTAGCCATTCCCATGTCAGATAACTTAGACTTTAAATCAACAATAGTAAAGAAAGACAAGACAGTCATTATATAATGATAAAGGGAACAATTCAACAAGAAGACATAATAATCCTTAATATTTATACACCTAACACACACAGGTGTGCCTAGATTCATAAAGCAAACCCCAGTAGATCTAAACAAAGTAATAAACAATAGCATTGTAATAACCAGTGACTTCAATACTCCACTGAGAAAATAGGAAAGATCTTCCAAACAAAAATTAAACAAGGAAACAATGGACTTAAATGGGACTCTAGAGCAAATAGGCCTAACAGACATTTATAGAACATTCTATCCCAAAACCACTGAATATACTTTCTTCTCATCAGCACATGGAACATTCGTGAAGACTGATCACATCTTAGGCCACAAAACATGTCTCAATAAATTCAAAAAAATAGAAATTATACCATGTATCATCTCAGATCACAGTGGAATAACATTAGAAATCAACTCTAACAGAAACACTCAATTCTACACAAAATCATGAAAATTAAACAACCCACTGCTGAATGATTATTGGGTCAAGGAAGAAATTAAGATGGAAATGAAAAGATTCCTCTAACTAAATGGCAAAGGGGATGCGAGTTATCAAAATCTTTGGGATTCAGCAAAAGCAGTCCTAATGGGAAATTCATAGCCTTAAAAGCCTATATCAAAAAGACAAAAAAATCACAAATCAACAGTCTCCTGAATCATCTCAAAGAACTAGAAAACGAAAAGTAAAGCAAACCCAAACCCAGCAGAATAAAAGAAATAACTAAGGTCAGAGCAGAACTAAGTGAAATCGCAAACAAAAAAAATATTACAGAAGATTAATGAAACAAAAAGTTGGTTCTTTGAAAAGATAAACAAAATTCATAAACTTCTCATCAGATTAACCAGAAATAGAAAAGAAACCCAAACAAGCTCAATCAGAAATGAAAAAGGAGATATTACAACTGATACCACAGAAATACAAGCTATCATCTGTGAATACTATGAAACTCTCTATGCAAATAAACTAAAAAACATTGATGAAATGAACAAATTCCTGGAAACACACAACCTTCCAAGGCTCAATCAGGAAGAGATAGAATTCCTGAACTGACCAATAATGAGCAATAAAAAATTTTCCAACAACAAGAAAAGCCCCAGACCAGATGGTTTCACAGCCAAATTTTATTAGACCTACAAAGAAGAATTGGTACTCATACTACAAAAATCATTTCATAATATTGAGAAGGCAGAAATCTTCCCCAACTCAGTCTATGAAGCTAGTATTACCTTGACACTAAAGTCAGGAAAGGACAAAACAAAAAAAAGAAAACTAGACCAATACCTCTTGTGAATATAGATGCGAAAATTCTCGATAAAATTCTAGCAAACTGAATTCAGCAGCACATCAAAAAAATAATTCACCAAGACCAAGTGGGCATCATCCCGGGGATGTAAGGAAGATTCAACATATGTAAATCCATAAATGTGATTCATCATGTAAACAGAAGGAAAAAAAAAAGATCATATGACCATCTCAATAGATGCAGAAAAAGTATTCGATAAAATTCAGCACCCTTTTGTGATGAAAATCTAAACAAAATAGGCAGCGATGGAACATATCTCACAATTATAAAAACTGCATGGAACAAACCCATAGCTAACATCATACTGAATGGGGAAAAGTTGAAAGCATTTACATTTAGAACTGGGACAAGACAAGAATGCCCACTGTCATCACTTCTATATAACATAGTGTTGGAAGTTCTATCCAAAGCAATCGGTCAAGAGAAGGAAATTAAGGGTATCCATATGGGGAAAGAGGAGGTAAAACTATTGCTCTTTGCTGATGATATGACCTTATATCTAGAAAACTCCAAAGATTCTGCCAAGAGACTACTGGAATTCATAAATAAATTCATCAAAGTCTCACACTACAAAATCATTGTACACAAATCAGTAGCATTCCTGTACACCAACAGTCAAGCTGAGAATCAAATCAAAAACTCAACAACTTTCACAATAGCGACAAAGATAATAAAATACCTAGGAACATATTTAACCAAGGAGGTGGAAGATCTCTATAAAAAGAACTAGGAATCACTGAAGAAGGAAATTGCAGGTGATATAAGCAAATGGAAAAACATATCATGCTCATGGATTAGCGGAATCAACATTGTTGAAATGTCCATACTGCCCAAAGTTATATACAAATTCAATGCAGTCCCCATCAAAATACCAACTTTTTTTTTGCAGATCCAGAAAAAATAATTCTATTCTTTGTTTGGAACCAGGAAAGAGCCTGAATAGCCTTAAGCAAAAGGAACAAATCTGTAGGCATCATTTTACCAGACTTTAAGCTATACTACAAAGCTACCATGACCAAAACAGCATAGTACTGGCACAAAAATAGAGGCATAGACCAAAGGAGCAGACCAGAGAACCCAGATATAAAACCATCCACATACTGCCATCTGGTCTTTGACAAAGCAGAAAACAATATACTGGGAAAAAGAATCCCTATTCAATAAATGGCAGCAAAATTGGATAGCCACATGTAGAAGAGTCAAACAGGATCCAAATCTCTCACTACTCCCTAAAATTAATTCAAGATGGATAACAGACTTAAACCTAGACATAAAACCGTAAAAATTCTAGCAGAAAATGTTGGAAAAACTCTTCTAGATATTGTCCTAGGCAAAGAATTTACGAAAAAGACCCTGAAGGCATTTATAGCAACAAAAAAATAAATAAATGGGACGATTAAATTAAAAAACTTCTGCACAGCCAAGGAAACAATCAACAGAGAGAAGAGACAACCTACAGAAGGGGAGAAAATATTTGTATGCTATACATCCAATAAAGGGCTAATAACTAGAATCTACAAAGAACTCAACCAAGTCACCAAGAAAAAAACCAAATAACCCTATTAAAAAGTGGGCTAAAGACATGAACAGAAGCTTTTCATAAGAAGATAGACTAATGGCCAATAAATGTATGAAAAAATGCTCAGCATCACTAATCATCAGGGAAATGCAAATCAAAGCCACAATGAGTTATCACCTAACCCTGGTTACAATGGGTTTTATCAAAAAGTCTCAAAACAATAGATGCTGGCGTGGATGCACAGAGAAAGGAACACTTATACACTGTTGGTGGGACTGCAAAGTAGTATAACCACTATGGAAAATAGTATGGAGATTCCTCAAAGAACTAAAAGTAGACCTACCATTTCATCCAGCAATTCCACCTCTGAGTATTTACTCAAAGGGAAAAAAGTCATTTTATCAAAAAGACACTTGTACTCTAATGTTTATTACAGTACAATTCACAGTCATAAAGATGTTGAATCAGCCCAAGTTCCCATCAATTTGTGAGTGGATTAATAAAATGTGATATACGTATGCAATGGAGTACTACCCAGCCATAAAAAATGAATTGATACCTTTCGTAACAATCTGGATAGAACTGGAGATCATTCTCCCAAGTGAATTATGGCAAGAATGGTAAAACAAATACTGCATGTACTTACTATTAAATTGGAACTAACTGATCAGTACTCATGTGCACAGATGGAAGTAAAACTCAACGTAAATCATGTAGTTGGAGGGGGGACACGGGGATGGGTGAAATCATACCTAACAGGTACAATGTACACTATCCAGGTGATGCACACACTTATAACTTTGGCACAGTACAGAAGCAATCCATGTAAGCAAAACATTTGTACCCCCATAATATTATGAAATAAAAAAATAAATTATCTAGAGAACTTTAAAAAAATACAGAGAGAGAGAGAGAAATATCCAAGACAAATGCTACACTGAAAGGACACTGGCTTAACAGATATAAATCAGGAACTGCCTTATCAAGCCAGAATACATGGCCCTTCTAATTACAGAGTTACTCATTCTTACATTCCACAAATATTTACTTAGCACCCGTGAAGTTAATGTACTTTGTTAAGAAATGAGGGTGTAAGAAAAGAAAATAGTCTGTGATGAAAAAGTGCTCATGATTTCAAGGATTAGTCATAACGAAATCTATCTGCTTGTGGTTTACTTCCATCCTTGGACCAATACCATAAGCCTTACCTCCTTGTCTACCTTATGACAGTCCATCAATCCCTGGCAACTTTTTCTCAGGTTCCTCTATTCCAGTGGTTCTCAAATGCTTGTGTGCATAAACATCATTTGGGAAACTTCATTAAGAGGCGCATCACCCTACAACTGGCCCCCAAGATTCTGATTCTCTAATTCTCAGGTGAAGTCAAGAAATCTGCTTTTTGAAAAGCACCCCAAGTGATTCTGACTCAGGTGAACAGTCCAGCACACTTTCAGAAATGCAACCTAATCCTTCTTGAGTCTGTTTTCTCACTTTTCTTCAAGTGTCATCTCTTCTGAGCTAGGGCTACTAGATGGGCCTTTTTAGATGCATTCTACTATGTCACCATCTTCTTTAGAGTGTTGTAGCTATATTAAATGCAATCCCTCAATGCAGCATGAAAGCAGCAACATTGAGGGGGACCACCACAGTCTATAACTCAGGCTCTATATTTCCCTCAATGTAACCCAATAAGCTCTTGTTTTTGTGCATCAAGTGACTGTGGCCACCTATGAATAACCATCAAGCTATATCTTTCCAATCTTGTACCAAAACATTTGAGTATGATTATCTAGGCAATGGAATATTTATTTAAGTGAATTCTATGGTAAGTCCTGCTTTCTTTATCGAAACTCCAAAATATAGTTAGTCTGATGTGTTTTGTTTCTCCCTTATCCTTCTCTCCTTCCCTCCCTTTCTCTTTCCTTCCAACAGAGGTTATTCCTGGCAAAGTCTGTGCAAGGGAGTATGATACCACCTGAGAAGCAAAACAGACCCAGATACAAATCATGTTACTCTAGTCTTGGAGCAACCTTCAAAGAAAAACAAATTCCATACCAGCCAAAACCTGAGTGGAGGCCAAGAACTGCCAGCGGATTTGGAAGGCCCAAACCCCTACAGAAATGTGCCTCCTAACTACCTCCTAGAGAGCCTATCAGTTGAGGATGAAAGTGAGTTGGAATTTTGTTATTTACAAACCCATCACTAAATTCAGTGTTTTGTATTTTATTTCCATAGCAGACTTAACTCATCTTCATGAAAATATGCCAAACAAAGCTAACAACACAGCAGACAAGGATAATTCAGAGCTATGCAGATTTCCCCTCTGCTTAATGTTGCCACAAGTTCTTCAATTCCCATTCACAAAGATGCATAATGAGAATTTAAAAGATGCAGTATGTTTGAATAAAGTAGAACTATTGACTGAAGTGGAATAGTTTGTGGGCTATCGGAATCAATACAACATTTTTCCTACATACTCATGAATATGTGACTTTATAGTTAAGCCAAAGTCAGCCCATTGCACTTATGCCTTAAATTTCAATGGAGAACATTGGCAAGTCCCATGGGGAGAAGAAGTAAAACCATAAATGAGGTCCTGGTTTTCTTGTATATACAACTGTATGAACGAGGAAAGGGAAATGATATCCTGATGGTAGTAAAGGCAGCAATGCCACAGTCAGACCCCTTGAGCATTAACATTAAAAAAAAAATCACAGTTACAATACTTTCTTTTTAACCCACATTGCTTCTGTGAAGATAACTTTAAAAAGTCAAGAACAACATTGGTACATGTTCAAAATTATCCTCAGGGGTTTTCCCTGGTGCTCTTTGTAGAGAAAAGTAAGTTGTTTTTGAGCCCTTTGGCAGCCCCTAAATTCAGTGTGGGTAAGGAAAAGACATTTTATTTTTATTTTGTGGAAAAAAAATGAATAGTAAATAGGTACACTTAGTTATTTGATTTCTGCTTTCAGAACATCTTCTTGGGAAATTTTTAAATTTGGCACTCTGGAAGTAATAGTTCCTAAAAACAAAATATACCTTAGCTTCAAAATGCTTGAGGTATGGATGCGATATCCACAAAGGAGAATCCAACTAACAAATCCCCCGTAATATATTTGAAGAAATGGAGTGCCCACTCTATTCAAATAGCCATACCCACTCATTCTTCCAGGACTTAACTCAATAGTGAGGTTTCTTTTAGTTGCCCAACACAGAACAGATTTTATTGCTAAAGGAGCCAGGCAGACAATGTAGAAAACATCTAGTTCAGCATTCTCATAGAAAAGTGGGGTCCAGAGACATACTTAAAAGGACAGGCTCATTATCACTGAATAACGAGAAAGTAAAAGACCTTTTCAAGTATTCTGGATACATTATGCACTGAGTTATGGTGCATAATGCCAACGTTTTTCATCTGAGAGAAACAAAAGATCATTTGCCTGTTATCTGAGCTGGCTCCCTGAGCGTTGATGTATGTGTACATGGGATACTTGCCTAGCCAGTATGCAGCAGTAGGAAAGCAAGATTCCTGTGAAACACTCTCCTTGGATAGCCCAGAAAACCACTTCTACATTCTATTTCAGTGATAAGCAAATATGGCCGTCTGCTAACCTCATTAGTCTTCTGAAACCACCGGAAACTTGCTGGCCTGTTTCCTACTGTGCTTAACAAGACCACTCTTCACTCAGTTCATTCCCCAGGTCCAAAGGCCTGGGCTACCCTGGCCTGTTCTTTTTTTGTTGCCAGCTGCATTCCAACAGGACCGAGTAGCAATGATCAATAGATATTCCCCTCCATTTTTACCACTGAGATGGCTTTAGGCCCGTGCATTCTTTCACTGTATTAACAGGTTTTTTTCCTAGTTTTTTTTTTTTTCTTTTAAACTGGGCCTTACTTTACTCCAAAATACCTCCTGATAAATCTTTCTGAAATATAAATCTAATTCTCACTAATTACTTGCTCAGAATGCTCCAATAATTTCCCTATCATTTACAGAAATAAGTCCAAATTTAGCATGGCATGGCCTGGCATAGGAGTTCTCTATGGTTTGGCCTTAGCCAATTTTTCTAAATTCTCATCCTATTTGTTGTTCCAACTCTTCTTCCCTCTGCTCCATTCCCCATCTCATACTAAGACCCATGCCACGTATTGTTTTGTTTGGTTTATGCGTTTAGGTAATATTGCTCTCTGTGCCTAAAATATCCTCTCCTTCTCCAACATCTTTCCCAAATAGCAAATACCCTCTTGCCTCCCACATCATGTGTGATCTTTTATAAGAAGCATTTTCTATGGTCTTCTCACCTAGATGCTACTGTCTTCTGTTATTTTGTCTACAATAGTTTATTAACTCATTAATTTATGTATTTATCTTCCTCTCCCACAGCAGTCCTTGATTTTATTTCAGTGGCAAAATACATGACAGATGCATTTCACATGTGGGACATTTCATGGGCACATAGTGAATTAGATTCAAGGGATATAATCTTGCCCCCTTTTTTCCTACTTAAAATGAAAAATAAAAATATAAGTGAAGAAGAATGAGTTTCTAAAAGAGAGATCTTTAGAACAATATAATTTATATGCTTCAGTGCTTTACTAGCAAAAGTGTGACTCATGCCACTGATAATCTCTTAAACATTGGAATGTTTTGAGCTGCTGCAAATGGGACTTGGTCATCTTCATCCTTGTAACTCAATCTAGAATAGGGCCTAGAATATAGTAGGTGATGAATAAACATTTTGCTGAATGAGCAATGAACAAATCACAGATTAGATGTTTCGATATGAACATCTGGGATTTTTAATCTCTGGCAGGGGATAATGATTCCAAGTAAGGTTCATATAAGTTAATCAATCTGTAATAACACAAACTATTCTAATAAAAATTATTTGTTATTTTACCTTCCTTGGAAATGTGCATTAAAAGGACAAAATATATCATTTATTTAACTATTTATGTCTGTTTTTTATGGATTCCCAGCCGTAAGACATTGTATCAAAAATAAGCCCAATGTATAAATCAAGTTGAAGATAAAGCTAAAGAGAACTGTTTCTATTTCCAGTTAATTATTGCTTCTTTAGGCTGACTTCAGTCTTCCTTTTTTTTTTAGTTCAATTCTGCCAAATACACACACACATCATTTAGCAGGGAAAAGTTATGAGAGAAATTGAAACTTTGAGAGAACTTCCACTTTTACAGAAGAAGACGAGTGAGGAATGAAAACAGATTTGACTTTGGGGAGGTGATACTAGAAGCCATAAAATAAAGAGGCAATTCTTTGAGTAATCCCAATGGATATTTTCATCTGATAGCATTTGGTGTGTCACAAATCAATTCAAAACTTGGTGGCTTAAAACAACTGTTGTTTTAACTTACTGATTTTCAGTTCAACAATTTGCAGCTGAGAGTCTGCTGTTCTAGGCCAAGTTGCTGGAGCTTACTCACGTGTCTGGGATCGGCTAAGAACTGGCTGTATGTTAGGGCATCTTGGTCTTCCTCCAAATGATTTATCATCCAGCAGGATAACTCAGGCTTGTTCTCATGGCATGGCAGATTTCCCGAAGCAAGAGTGGAAACAAGGTCTCTGGAGGCCTATGCTTGAACTGACATGTCATTTCTGCTGCTGACCTATCGTCCAGAGCAAGTAATAGGAACTGATTCAAAGGGTGGGGATATAGACTACTCCTCTTCAGTGACAGACAAATTGTAAAGTAACATTGCAAAGGAGTATGTCCTCAGGAAAGGGAATAATTTGTTTTCATTTTGCAATCTAGCAGATTTTGGTGAATTTGAGGACAGTAGTCCCAACCTGAAGCTAATCAGCAGACATAGATCCCAGGCAGAAAGGGAATTTGTTCTTTCTCAGAACAAGAGCTAGAACAATGTTCTCAGCTTTGAGCTGGAACATGAAAGGTAAAATGAAAAGAAAAGACAGCTATTGATATGATTTATTTAAAGAAATAAAACGTGGAAGAGCTTTATTTCTCTAGTTCTATATATCTTTTTCTGCCTTTTTGTTGCTTTGTTGCACTAGCTTTCACAACTTTCAGTATGACCTTGAACAGAAGTAAAGTATTTGTAGATATCCTTTCTTGTTCTTGATCTTATAGGGAAACATTTAGTCTTCATCATTAAGTATAATGTTGACTCTAGGTATTTCAGAGATGCATTTTATTAGGTTAGAAGTTTCCTTCTATTGCTGTTTTTTTGAGAATTTTTTCATGAATGGGTATTGAATTTTGTCAGTTTTTTCTACATCAATTGAGACAATCATATATCTTTTTTCTCCTTCAAACTCTTAATGTGAATGGCTTTGAGTTCTCATCCAACCTTGCATTTCTGAAATAAATCACTCTCTGTCATGATGTATTACCTTTTTATATATTATTAAATTTGATTTGCTGATACCGTCTTAAGTGTTTCTCCATCTAATTTCTAATTTCATAGTAGTCTGGAGTTTTCTTATAATATTTTTGTCTGGTTTGGTACCAATTTTGGTAAAAATAAGTTGAAAAATGTCCATTCCTCTTCTACTTTATAAAATAATTTGTGCAATATTAGCATCATTTATTCATTAAATATTTGATATAATTCACCAGTGAAGCCATCTGAGCCTTCAGTTTTCTTTGAGGGGAGGTCTTTAATTACAGTTTAAATAGCTATAGAGTTATTCAAGTTTTTTATTTCTTACGTTAGTTCTGGCAATTTGTCCATTTCAAGGAATGTGTTCATTTCTTTTAATCTAAACTTACAAATTATTTGACATATACTTGTTTTAATAATTCCTTGTTATAATTTTAATTTCTATAGGTTCTGCAATGATATATCCTCTTCATTCTTGATATTGATAATTTGTGTCTTCTCTCTTTTTCATTGATCTAACTAGAGGTTTATAAAATTTATTAATCTTTTCAAAGAACCAGGTTTTTGTTTCATTAATTTCTCCCTATCGTTTGTTCATTGTCCATTACACTGATTTCTGCTATTATTTCCTTACTTCTCCTAACTCTGAGTTTAATTTGCACTGCTTTTCCTAGTTTTTTAAAGTGAAAGGTATAAGAAACATTGATTTTAGGCATTTATTATTTTCTAATATAAGCATTTCAAATATAAATTTCCTTGTAAGCATTGTTTTAACTTCAATCCACAAATTTTAATGTGCTGTGATTTCATCCTAATTCAGTTCAAAATATTTTCTAATATCCCTTGTGATTTTTTTTTTTTTTTTTGGCCCATGGGTTAGTAGCATTGTAATGTTTATCCTCAAATATTTGGGGATTTAAAAAATATGTTTTATTATTGATTTCTAATTTAACTCCATTATTGTGAACAAACATATTCTACATGATTACAACCCTTATAAATTTATTGAAACTTTTTGTATTACTTAACATAGTTTGTAAATGTTCTGTGTTCCCTGGAAAATGATGTATGTGTTCTGCTTATGTTGGTGGGAATGATCTATAAATGATAATTATGTCAAATTGGTTGATAGTGTTATTCATGACTACTAAATTCTTGCTGATTTTATGTCTACTTATTCTATCAATTACTCAAAGATGACTTTTTACTTTTCCTTCATGTATTTTGAACCTTTGTTATTGGGTGTATACGTATTAGAAATTATGTTTTCTTTGTCACTATAAAATACTCTTCTTTATCCCTAGTAATATTTCTTGTTCTGAAATTTACTTTGTCAAATATTAATATCTTTTAATTATTGTTAGTTAGCATAGTAAATCTTTTTTGTTCATTTTACTTGTGGCCTATTTTTTTTAATACTTAAAGCATGCATTTTCTAGACAGAAATTAGTTAAGCCTTGCCTAAAAAAAAGTCTGATGATCTTTGCTTTTCACTTGAAGTGTTTAGACTATTTACATTTAATGTAATTATTAATAGGATTTTATTTAAATCTTCCATCTTACTACTTCTTTTCTATTTATGCAGCTATTCTTTATTTCTTTCTTCCTAATTTTCTGCTCCATTTTGGGTAATCATCTATTTTTTAATAATTATGTCATTTCTACTCTTAACTTTTAAGCTAAATTTTCTTGTACAGTTGTTCTGGAGTTTAAAATATGCATTCCTAACCTATCACATTCTGCCTTCAAATAATACTATACCACTTAACAATAAGGTAAAACTCTTAAAACAGTATACTTACATTTCCTCTCATGAGCTTTGTTCTACTTTTGTCATACATTTTATTTTCCATATGTTGTCAACATCATAAATGCTGTCATCATTTTTGTTTTAAACAGTCAATTATATTTTAAAGAAATTTAGAAAAGATAAAAAAGTCTTTAATATTTGATCACACATTCATCGTTTCTGGCTCTTTTCATTTCTTGGTGTAGTTCCAAATTTCCATTGGTTATCATTTTCTTTCTACCTGAAAAACTCCCTTTAATATGTCTTACAGAGCAGTTCTGCCGGCAGCAAAGTTTTATAGCTTTTCTTTGCCTAATTTTGCTTGTATTTTGGAATATTTTTAGAGTGACATGTTTGCTTGTTGTTTCATTCTTTAAGCACTGTAAAGACCATCTGGTTTGCACAGTTTAATTCAAGATGTCTGTAGTTATTCTTATCTTTGTCCCTTTCTACATGAAAGAATTATCTATGAAAATATATTTCTGACACAATAACACTCAGTGAAATAATCCATATAGAGTTGACATACAATTTTAGAAAAGTTGCCAGTTTCTAAAATTATGCATAGAATTCTGTTTTTGGACTTTCTTTGAATCTGTTACTTTGATGGTTGTGACATAATCCTGTTGCTCTTGAGAGAATTGTTTACTACGGTAATCTTTTACTCTACTAGGTATGGTTATTCTTCTTTAATATGGCTTCTTTTCCTACCCCCAATCATCTCCATTCTGTCTAATCTAAATGTTCTCCTTTTATCATTCCTCATAATCTTATTTAACATTCTTGCCTCCTCATTCTTCACACCTCTTATTAATTTGACTTCTGTAACACTGCACTCTCTTGATGTGGCTTATCGATCACTTCTCAGTATTTTCTGTGGCCTCATTCTCTTCCCAAGCTTTAAATTTTACTCAGGACTCAGTCTTAAGTGTTCCTTTCTTCTGTATCTATGATTCTTCCTTATGTGATCTCAACCATCTGTACCTCCACATCTCTTCCTGACTTATCTCACTTTTAATACACCCATCACCTTTAACCTGTTCTCCGCTAGTCCCAGTGACTTTTTTTTTAAAATATAAATTCATTTTAAGCATAACATATATTTTTAAAATATAGAATATAAACATAAGTCATTACCCTGCTTAGAAACCTGTAATAATTGCACTAAGGTTATAAAACAAAATCTAAAAAATGGTGTTTTATGCTAAATTTTAACCACTTAGGGCTATTAATTCAGGAATTTCGCAAATGCTTTGTACTTTCTTCATTGCGTTAATTCCTATTCATCCTCCACATCTGAGATTAAATGAGACTTGTATTAGTCAGGGCTCTTCAGAGAAACAGAACAAATAGGATATTTCTGTCTTTCTATATATCTACAGCTATATCTATATGCTATGATCTGAAATTTTGTGTCTTCTCTAAAATTCACATTGAAACTTAATTCCTGATGCAACAACATCAAAAAGTAAAGTCTTTAGTTGATGATTAGGCCATGAGAGATTGTCCTTCATGGATGGGATTAGTGCCTTATAAAAGGGGGAGGGAAACAGCTAGGCCATTTTTGCCCTTCCACCATGTGATGTCACAGTGTCTGTCTCCTCTGAAGGATGCAGCATTCAAGATGCCATCTTGGAAGCAGAGACCAGGCCCTCACCAGACACCAAACCTGCCAGCACCTTGACCTTGAATTCTAGCCCCTAGAGAATGGTAAGAAATAATTTTCTATTATTTATAAATTGCTCAGTCTCAGGTATCTTGTTACAGCAGCATAAACATATGAAGACACCACACACACATACACACACACACATTCATAAATTTTAGGGAATTGGGTCATGCAGTTGTGGAAGCTGACGAGTCTCAATATCTGCAGTCAGCAAGCTGGCAATCCAGAGAAGCCAGTGGTGTAGTTCCAGTCCAGATGTCTACAAGCTTGGGACAACTTAGGAAGAGATGGTGTTTCAATTTGTGTCAAAAGGCAGGAAAAAACCAATGTCTCAGCTTAAAGGCAGATAGGCAGGAAGAGTTTCCTGTTTGTTATATTTGGGCCTTCAGTTGATTGCGTGAGGCCCATCCACAGTCAGGAAGGCCATCTTCCCTACCCAGTCAGCCCATTCAAATGCTACCTCATTTCCATACACCCTCACAGACATAGCCAGAATAACGTTTGGCCAACGTTAGATGATTTGCTCAGTGATGGACTGCCTATACAACAGTGGCCCCTAGGATTGTAATGGAGCTGAAAAATCCTATTGCCTAGTGACATCACAGCAGTCATAACATCTTAGCACAACGCATCACCTTTTCTATGTTTAGATACACAAATGCTTACCATTGTGTTACAATTGCCTACAGCATTCAGTACAGTAACATGCTGTACAGGTTTATAGCCTGGGAACAATAGGCTACACCATAGAGCCTAAGTGTGTAGTAGGCTGTGCCATCTAGGTTTGTGTAAGTGCATTCTATGATTCACACAATGACAAAATCACCTAACAACGCATTTCTCAGAACACATTCCTGTCATTAAGTGACACGTGACTGTATCTGGGCAGCCTGTGGCCCATTCAAGTTGACACATAAAATTAACCATCACAGGATCTACAGATCTAAATAAGTCCTACTGTACCCTGTTTATTTTCTGTATTATACATGTCACCATTTGACCGTACATTGTCATCCTGTGGACACGCTGTGGCCAACAGAGCCAACCAGAGTTTAAAGGGCTGGTCCGTTCAGTGTCAGTAGTTTTCAAAGGGACCAAATGAAGAAGTGTGTATGCTTCACATGTACATGAAATTTCTTGGACAAATAATTTTTTGGCTTAAAAAAATTAAAGAGAAAAATATGGTCTGAATGACCTTGATTTTTTTCATTTCAAAGGCATCGATGGACCTTGGCTCATGTCAACCTAGTGAATATGACCTGATCACAGGCATCATCAATTTTTTATAAAAATGTTTTGGGTCTTTCAAACTTGATATCGATAACTGAAACTGAGCAGAGCGACATTAGCATCTGGTTTTGATGAATGTGGTCTGCTTGTACTTTAAAGGAAAAGCATTCAGGAAAGGACTGGAAATTCCTGCTCAGAAAATCAAAGTCCAATACAGTTTTTCAATACCTGATCTTGTATGTTACAAGTGACCTTGGTGACTTTATTCTATGAATTCCACATATTTTTTAGATTATAGCATTATGCTTCATTTTAGAATATACTAAGTTTTTGTTCTAGACTTTTGGGGGTACTTTTTTCATATACTTATTTACTTTTCTGCCACCTATATAAATATAACATTCTTGCTCAGAGAAAAATCAGATACTCTCCTTTTTAAAATAAGATGAATTGGTTTTCTAATATCTGCTACTAAAGTTAAAATTATTTTTACTGTTTTTTATTAAACTGGCAGAAAGACATCATGTCCCAGCACAACATATAGAGAAATTGACAAGAGGACTTGTAGCACCCTCTGCTAGACTATAATTTTCTAAGGTCATTAACTACATTTTTTCTTTTATTGTATATTCCAAAGTATACCTAGCCCAGTGTCTTGCAAATTCCAGATCCTCAAATCAAATGAGAAAAATTAATAACTGAATGATTCTTGGAACACCTGTTTTTTTAGAAATTTAATTACAAACATAATGAATCATCATTTTAATGGATTAATTGTTTTAATTTCTAAGGGCTTATATTCAGTTCTGTGGTCCTCTAAGTCTTTAATTTACTCCCTTTCCTCTGTGTTACCCTTCTTATAATCAACACTATTGGAGAAGAAAAGGGGGGAAGAGAATAAAAGCAAATGTTTCATCTTTTATGTATTACTTCTTCTGAAATAGTCTGGTAAAAAGCTGTTTTGAAAAAGCAATTAAAGCCAGTGGCTAAAATGAGACTTGGGGATTATCAGTAGACATCATTTATCAGTGTTGTCCCTGTTCTACATCAAAAGAGATAATCAAGAGTGTGTTCACTGGTGACTGTGTGTGTTGACTGTGCTAAGAAAATTACTGTATTCAGCATGAGGAAAAATCACATCATTTGTTGCATGCAAATATCTACCTGCTTTATGATTGAAGTATTTATCTTTCTATTTTTCTAATGAAAGCCATGGGATAATTTGAATCTATGCACAATATTATGGTTTCAATGTTGAGTGCTGTAATAAAATGACCTTTTCTCTGTATTTCCACTAATTGGCTTTTAAGTTGCTTTTGATGTGGCTGAAAAGGTCAAAGATCAATGAGTGACTTGTTAGTCTAAATCATTTATTTTATCAGAAAAAAACACAAGCTATTGAAAAAAATTTTGAAAGAAATACACAGTCTATTTGCCTTTGGCAGGCTCTATAATTTTTCTTTGGCTCCTCCAAGCATGAGATGGTCTAATCAGGGGATTATCAGTAGACTGAAGAAATATAACAAAGTTTTGTGCTGCAGTAAATATTTGTAAAGCAAAACTTTGGAAAAATCCATGATCCATTTTACTGTTACTAATTTAAGAGATCCAAGATACTTCGGAAATTATATGGTATCAAATTGCCCAAAGAAACATGAGTCAACTGTCATTAGACAATTGCTATTGTATATTTCAAGAAACTAATAAAGTTTGTGCTGAGAAAAAGGGTGACAAGAGAGTAACACAGCAGAATATTTGACATAAAATTTTATTTCATTTTGAAATTTTAAAAACATTCAATCTTAAATATAATGACCTTGATCCACGGAGGAAATACCAATATGATCTGACCTCTTAGGACACTGTGCTTAAGTTTTTATGAGAACGAAAGACACAATTCCTCTTATTGCCAAGAACCAGGTCATATGTAAACAACTGATTAAATTCACTGAAATCTGTGCTCATTATGTTTAAAGGACAGAGATAGGCAGTGTTCTGCATTCATAGTAGATTATGCTTAAATTAAGCAATAATTATGGAGTTTCAGGACATGGAGGGAGAGACTAATGACCGATTAGGAGTAATTTTTGGCCTAAAGGAAGGCATTGGGTCATTAACCCTTAATTATCATTTATCCAAAAGAAATGTTCTAGTCCAAGGCCCTTAATTCTCTTAAATGACACAGAGAGACTGAAAGGTATATTCGACAGCAGGTGTTTTAATGGTTATAGCTACCTCAGAGGAATTTGCCTGGTCATGTTGAGTTTAATGTCGTATTATTGGAGAAAAACAACAGGCAAAGGTCCCATGCTGTCACTATCATGGCAATATCCCAGTTACGTAAAATTGTATTTCCTTTCCTCTTTATTTTATCCCATGTATTTACTTATTTTGTTCATTTGTTTATTTACTTATCTAATATATATAGTTGAGCACCTATGCAATTACTATGACTTCATTGAATGGCAGGAAAAAATAGCATTCTCAAGGTATTTACAGTCTAGTGAGGGAGAGAGATGTAAAAAGGCAATTTTTATACAGTGTTATAAGAGACGATTTAAAGGCTGCTGTAGCGGCAAATAGAAGGGCAAGTAATCCAGAGTTGGGAGAAGTTAGAAAGAGTTAGGGAAGACACAAA
>NW_012143301.1:3124976-3142505 GCF_000956105.1 Propithecus coquereli | reverse complement strand
TTTTTTTGTGAGGTACTAAGTGTTTCACATTCTCATAATGAACACTGAAAAAACTTCAAGAAAATTCTGATAGTCTTCGTGAGTTTTTATTTGGGAAAAATATAATTCTATTACTAAAAATAGTTATTCTGAATTTCTGTAATTCCTCTCTTAACACATTAATCTAGAATATGTATTTTATAGCATTCCTTTCTTTCTTTGAATAATAGAATCCTTTGTCAAATGAAATGTTATGATGCACTTCAATGTACACAATACCTAAAAGTAAGTCACACGGTCGCAGGGGCAGAGTTTTCTGTCCTGGCCTGTCCCCCACCTTCACTCCAGCCCTACCTCCTCCTGAGGCTCCCAGGAACACTGAAATCCCCTGATTTTGAGTAAGCTATATTTTGCTCTGTGAGTTTTTTGAGTTCAGAAACTTTAATCTGAATTATGCAAACTCAAGAGTTTGTAAAAATATCAAAATTTGAATATCTCACAATTTTTGTTTTTGTTTGCTCTTTCTGGTTCTCTGTAAATAATTTTGTATGACAAATCTTCTGCAATTGGAAAGCATTGCAAATAGAAGGTAACAGACTTATTTACCATAGCTGAGAGCCAAAGAATACCTCTTAAATACCTGCAGAGAGCATTACATGTGTTTACAAGTCTTGTGTGTGCCTCCAGATTCAAATTCATAGAACGTATGAGCTCCAGGTGAGGGCCAGGAAGGAGGATTTAGTTCAGCTAAGTTTCCTTCCCGACCACATTTGCTTTTGTTGCTATCCCCTCTGCTTCTCTAGCATCAGGCAAGAGAAGGTAAAAGTGAGCCTTATTAACCTCTGTAGTTCCACTGCAGGAAATACTGAAAATACTTCTTGAATCAATGAATGGATAAATGTGCACAAAGTAAAGAATATGGTCTTTTGATCTTTTAATAAAGCCATGTTGTTAAATTAGCCTTTAAATCTCTGCTTCTGTCTCTCTCTCTCTCTCTATGTATGTATAATAGAACCAAGGTTAAGGAATCCATACTGCTAATCTTGGTTTGGAAATGCCAATCTCCTGAATTTGTGGTGGCAAGTCATGTTTGTCTATGCCTAAAATAAATACCTATATATTGTAAATGACCAATAAATCTAAGACTCCCTGGCATTCTGTTGCAATTGCTCAGACTTAATGAATTACAATGGCTACAAAACTTAAGTTATTAGGAGACTTTTACACAAAAGTATGCTTTCTAGGATAGTAGTACTGTTAGAATGAAGATATATATTACATACTTCAGAAATCTAAAAAGAAACACTATCTGTGGAGAAAACCAAGAGACTTCCATTCAATTAAAAACAAATTGAACTAAAATAAAAGATTTAGAAACTTGCACCCCAAGTAGATTGTGATTCGCAGGTAAACATACAGCATCATAGTGATATGTCTCTGCCCACAGAAAACAATGTTACGTAACTTGCCTGGCATCTTTTGCTGTAAATATTAATAGTTGCTTGATAGGAAAGTAATTACTGTGAATAATTTTTTAATAAAATTCTCAGCCTTTTAGAAAGCACTAAATGAATAACCGGATAACCATTAACTTTCTGTGTAAATGAGAACGAGAGCTCCTTCAGACAGATGTGGTGTCATTTATTTTGTTTACTGCTGCAACATGCTACAGCAAATAGTATCTAAGAGTTAGTACTTATCCCAAAGTATCTTTATTCCCATAGAGGAAATAACCAATGGGGGAAAACCTACCTGCCTGAGTAATGGGAAAAACACACAGGGGCATTCACCTTTCAGATCAGACATTATAGCATCTGTTAACCAATGCAGAGTGACTGAAAACTTCTGCAAAAGTATATGTTGAGAATATAAATAGCAGAATACTATAATTCATTACAATTCTATTATATGGAACAAAAATGAAAGAAATGCTTCATGTCTGAAAGCTTGGAATGTTCCTATATCGATTTTAATAAGGAGAAATTCTGTTTCAAGACCTGCCCATAAATCAGAAAAAGGAATTTATGCCAGTCCGGCTGTGTACAGTCTAAAATATAATACACAGACCTACTTTCTTTCTATGTCTGCCCGTGAGCACAGAGCAAGCTAGCAGCACCGGAATACCAAAGCAACACAGTTTGCTCGTCTGCAAATAATCGGCACACTTTGTTTTACACTGAGTCATAGCCTCCCTCACCAGTAGACTGTCACTCAAAACAACACAACTATGTTTATGATCCCTTTTTTGTCAGAAATTAGAATGTGAGAAACCTTAAGTGCTTTAGTACTATCACTGGCCAGATCTGGTAAGAAGTTAGTCATTATAAGGAATTGAAGAAAGAAAATCCTTCAGTAGGCTGTAACAACTTTGTGCTCTAATTGTACAGCACTGGAAGGTCAAAGGCACACCTTCCTCTACAGCCATATATGGCCTGAGGGCCACTGGGCACTTTTTTTTTTTTTAAGATGAATGTTCTGGTATGAGCATGCTCCTAGAATCCAGTGACGTTCTTACTCAGGGTGGTCTGTAAATATTCTAAATCTTTGCTTACTATATAAAATTACAAGAAAGTGTTATCTTGCATCACTCACAAGCACTAGATTTCTTAAGCTATGCAAACCCTACTGAGCAAATAATTTCTCTTTAAAAAAATAAGATGGTTTGCTTTCTTTCTTTTTCTTTTTCTTTCTCTGCTTTCAGCTAGGAGCTGTCTTTTTGTTCTATGTATTCTGGTTTGTGTAAATAGCGTAAACTGTTATGCTTGTAAGTCAAGTTTATCACACAGCTTTTGCTTTAAAGTATATGGAAAGATCAGTTTTCTACATGCAATTTGGTCTGTCTTTTCCTGACTGTTTCTTTGCTTTTCTCTCTGACTTCATGCTGTGTTTGCCTCACTCTGAAAAGGAGATCTCTCTCACTTTACCTATTTTCTGATCTTTCATCTAAACCACCCTCAGTGCATGAGCAGAATCCCAGATGAAGATAGAAAAGATGAAAAGACACTTAAAATATATCCCAGTATATCCAGGAAAAAAAAGGACAGTTATAGCTAGGGGAGAATGGATACATTTTAAAGTAAATGTATGTATAAGTGAAAACCGGAATTTTTTTCAGAGCTATATTATTGGTTATGTTGGTTTTTTTTTTTCATTCGTACTTGTGGGCTAATTAATTGTATTACTTTTAAATTGATGATGAGATACAAACCACAATGTTGAATTAATATTGGCACATGTCCCAGCTGGATCATACTGTTGATGTCATGTGGACATCTACTAGAATTCCCTCTCAAATTAATATTATCTGGCGACCAAATGTTGAGAACTGGACCAATAGCTGTACCCTCTTTCAACTTCTAAAGAATTAAAATGATTTTCCTGCTTATGGCTTTAATTTTGGGAAGGCAAAGTTGTGCATTTTGCTTTAACACATGTAATGTTGTTTTGCCAAATCAGACGTCTCTCTTCATGGGATAAGATTATAATGGCATTGCAAAGTAGTTCTCTTGAAACCTTCTAAAACAGATTATGTTCTTAAAAAACTTGATTCTTGACTTTGCATGTTTTAGCGCTGCATTCCATTAAACCTGTGTTTGAAGTTACTAGGATTTGCTAAAATATTTGATAATGCCTGAGCAGATAAGAGATTATATGCTTTATGTATATAGTGGAAGGATTTGTTCCAGCTTGGATACAGGGTATTAATTGGCCACCTACAGTGAACAGTGTTTAATATTTTGCCCTTACCCCCCTGGCCTCACTCCTTTCTTGCTGCTTTTCAGGCAGAAGATCATGTAAGTATTCACTGAACTAAATTTGCTAACTTTCTGGAACACATTTAAACAATGTGTGCTACTTGTGTCATATTACATTAACATCACTTCTAATGACAAGTTGTATATATCTGTAATAAATAGCCCCTCAGGGATCAGATCAAGATTAAGGCAGAGAAAGTACACTGCTGCAGTTAAGTAATTTACAATATCTCAGTAAATGCTTGCAAAGAAATGTTTGCATCAGTCGAGCTGGTTAACAGCACTTGTGGACACTGATGATTGTAGAATGTTAAACTCTCCAGTGGACAGTTATAATCATTTGGGTTCAAGTTTGAAAAAGTAACCTTTAAACTCTATCGTGTTTGATACTCTGTTGTCCACCATATCGTAGAATGTTTATGGCAGGGAATCACCAGTTTTAAACAGACCAGCATGGGCACAGGGCAGTGGTGGTGGTTAACAGGAAGGAGGATACCTGCCAGGAATAATCTCAGCAGTGGTCATGAAGTTGAGAACACCTTATTTAAATGGAAAAACTTTCCCTGACACGTTCATTTCAAATCAAAGCATGTTTAACTAATAAGAATAACATATAAAAGAAAAAATACAAATAATTTTGGGTGGAACACAATTAAGTTGAGCAATTGGATCTCGTTACCCAGGGCGCATGCAGGGAGGTATTAACAGACTGTGAGGAAAAGCCCAAAGACCAGATCCCTTCACTCATGTGCTGTTAAAATAGTCTACAGTGGGTCCCTCCAGTCATGAACTCAGTCCCAGACATGGGACTCTGGTATCACAGGATTTCGGATTTTATCCTTTTCCCCTTCAAATTTGTCCAATCCTGTTCCAGATTTGAACTTAAACATTGAGTGGCCTCTGGATGATCAGTATTTGCACGACATTCAGTGACTCTTGCTTTGTGGTGTGAATAGTTTTCATCTACTTTTATGGCAAGTAGTTGGCAGTGATGTCCTGGGAAACCAGAAAGCTTAACTATGTGTAGTCTTTCAGGAACGTTGTGAGAGAGGCGATTTCCATCAATCTACTTCTAAAGTCAGTCGATTTCTGGAAGGCGTTGAACAGAGGAGCAAACGAATAACCTAAGAAGCTCCTTGCCTTTGCTGAGGTTTCTCTTCATTGAGAGTTTACATCTCACTACTTGAATTTGAATTGAATTGACTATTAAATGCCTCTCTGCACAAAAACTCAAAAATCAAATTAAATGCCTTTAAAATCATCCAAAACTTATTACATATTTCAGGGATGTGTTTAACCACTGCCTTGGACATGATGGGGGATATTGCAGTCTTTTATTATTATATTATTATTTTATTATTATTATTATTGCAGTCTTTTATTATTATAATTATTATTAGCCCAATCTTACACAAAGATACTGGGCTTTTCTAGTTCATGACAATACCCCAAGGTGCCCGGGGTTACCTGGGATCTTTGTGTGACTTTTGAGTGTCTTGAAGGTATCCACAAGGGAAAGTGAAAAATGAGGCATTCCGGGAGGCAATCACCCATCAAGGTGCTGGTGGCTGAGGCGGGGAAGTCCTCCCCTAATGCTGATTGGAGATGGATGGTTCTTGCTCCTGTCAAGGTGATGGGAGGCGACTCAGCTCACACAAAAGGGCCCCATGGGGTCCTCTGCTGAGAGGTGCTGTGTCCCTATCTACCCGGACCTTTCAATCTTGCTCTCACTGTGCCTCCTGATAGGCTGCTAGGACTCAGAAAAGGAGTTTTCGAAACCCATCCATATCTCTTCTCAGTTTTCTCTCTCTAACTCTAGAGAAATTTCGGAGAAACAACAACAAAAACCTTAGCTTTGAGGGACTCGTCTAGCCTGATATTTGCCATGCCTCAGAGGCAGCTACAATAGTCTTAATGGATTTGGGGCTTGGGGTATCAGTACCGGGAATATCCGCAGCCTTTTTCCTCTCCTTCCCCCCTTTCCTAACCATCCCTGGTGCAATTCTGCTAGAGGGAGTCAAGGGGAGGAACGGAGAGGTTCGACAGAAATCTTTTATCCGGTAAGGATAAAAGAGTTAATGTTCTTAAAAAGACTATGTCCTCATATTTTTCTTTGGATTGTCCATAACTATTTTCACCCTCTTAGACTGAATAATTGACAGCTCTTTGGACAAACAAAAGTTTCTCTTCCTTTCTGAAGTCTAGCTTTAAAAAATCTGAGACTGTTTTCCCTAAGGTCCTTGTGGGTTCAAAAGATTTGGAAATCTCAAGTGCAGCTCAGTGAATATCTTGTACCTGAAAGGCAATGATTGCTTCTAACAAATGTACTTGTTAGAAGATTTACTTCTTTTTAAGAGTTTAACTCTAATTACCCTATATTCTTTGTATCATTTTTTATAAATATAAAAAAAAGCTATTCCCATATTCCATTATTTATGAACTTCATTTTTTAAAAGCAATGAAATAAAGTTTATGCAAAGTAGTGAAGGCCAGCCTTTTTTTTTTTTTTGGACACCTGTTTAGACTAGATTTGGGTAGATCTTTAATAACTTCAACACATGCTGTAAAATTATCTTTTAAAACAGCACCTCCACTTAGAAAAGACATGAAAGTATTACTTACCTTTATATACCACTCTAATCTTCAAAATAAATTTATACCAAGTGAAGTTTTATGAGACACAATAGTTTATGTAAAATCAGTGACAAAATGATAGAATGTGACAATTTGAACTATGCTGAATGTAATTTGGTCTAAAGAATATAAACATCTATTTTATTACTTTTTTTCTAGTTTTTTCAATTAAGCTCCAACTATTATCCTTCCCATTTTATATTAAAAAATGAGGCACAGAACTATACTGTGAATTCTAACGCTCTCAAAAATATGTCCACTTCTGTCAATACAAACTTTGAGGCTCCCAACTCTGTATTTCTATGTCATAATTCCTGGTTCTTGCTTTGGCTTTATATAAAATCATATTTTCCCAGAGGAACAGATCATTTCTATATAGAGAAACTATTTTTAACTAATTCAGTTTTTAAAAGTAAATGGAGTTCTGTGATTTTTCAGGGTTGACTGATTGTTTTTTTAATATGCCAAATGAGGTTTGACAAATTTCTAATTTTGTAAAAATGCTCTGCAGTAGTAGGTGAACTATTCAACACAGTAAATAAAGTATTCAACACTATAAATAAATGACGTCTTCAAAGTCTGAAAAGATGAGGACTCCCTGCAAGAGCTGACCTAATTTATCCCCAGTTAATGATATGAGGAGAATAATGGTGATTGTCTGAACTCTCTTCATTCTCCTAAATCAGGAGGTAGTTCATAAGCTGGGCCTGCTTGCAGGACAAGGCGTTCCGCTACAGTCCAGACTTACTTCTAACCCTAATGCTTTCTTTTGCCTTGAGTAAAACACTTAAATAACTGCTCTCTCAGTTCTCCTGCTGTGAAAAGAAGATACGATAATAATCTTTTTCTTTCCTACAGTGGTTTTAGGAGGAATATTTAGCTAAAGCTTGAAAAGTATGTCGACAGTAATAAGATAACATTTCATAGCAGATTATTCATGCCCTTATGGCTAAACATCCACTGAAATATCTCAATAGAATATACCCTAAGTGATTTTGGTCAGTGAGCAAAGGATTCTGGTGATTACATTATCCTTCTTGAGGGGGAGAGGGGGCAGGTGGTGAGTAAAAATTTTAATTTCTCAAGAGCAAAAGAAAAGAAATACATCAATTTCATAACCATGCTATCACAGAGGAGACTTTTTTTCTTATTCAAGGCCTCAGTACTGCTAGGTCTCTGCTTGGAGAGAGATAAGAGTATTGAATAAATTACAAAACATAATTTTTATGATTTTCTAAATGATATTAGCTTACAAATTGGTATATATTCAACTCTAAGTGTGTATGATATTTTGATGTCATTGTATCATTTTAACTTTGGGACTACTGTAATCTTCATTGAAACCGGATTTTTCCATGTTCTCAGAGGTTTCATGCCTTTTTTTCATGTCTCTCCTGTGATGCCAGTACAAACAGGGAGTCCCCTGGGCCTCAAAGGGAGCTTTGTGCTTAGATTCACTACTTTGGACAGGGTACAAACTGAAAAAAGGGACATGAAGTTCTACATTCCACCTGATTTAATTGGCCCAGGGTCTACAGATATTTCTCTAAAATGCTCTATTTTTTTCTTAATTATTTTGTTTTGTCATAAAAGGAAAAAATGGTTTTCACATTATATACTCAATGCACAGTGCTTTGTGCCAAGGCAAGAGTAAATTCAGTTTCTATGGGACCATGTATGCACCAGACTTAATCATCATGTACGTTTCAGAAACCTGTCCAATCTTAGTTGTTTGCTTTTTGAAATTTCAATGAAAATAGCCTTAGAGTTGTATCAAGTGCAACCAAAATAAAACAAAATAAATTGCAAACCTACCGCGAATTCAAGAATTATGTGGACACCATCTAAGTTACTTTAACGTAAGATATAAATCCAGAGATTTCTCATGCCATCATATTGTAAATAATTACAGTTCTGCTGAATCTGTTGTATAAAGTTTACATGGGAGGTTCAGTGCACCCTTGCTCTTGTTTAGAACATTCGGAACCACCAGAGAGCTGTTGATATATGGCCGTGCTGTTTCAGTGCCTAAGACATCTACTACATGGGAGCATAATAAACAGGGCATAAAGACAGGTTTGTGCAAGCAGTTTGGAGTGACCTTTTTGGCAGCTGAAATCCATCTTGAGTACATGGTGCTGATGTGGACAGACATGTAAACTTAGTCTTGTTACCACAACTACTAGTTCTACAAATATACTCAGATGCCCAAAATGTACATCACTCCCAGGGAAGTGATTTTAAATGAAGAATTGTAGTTGAGGAATGGCAATTCAGATAAGATCAAAAACCATATATTAGCAAGAAATCTCTGTGATTGAGTTAACAAAAGTGTTGAAAGCATGGAGTTAGGTAGATTTAATCCAAAAGGCTATAAAGTTAAGATCCTCTTGATAGCTTATTTAGATAAAAAGGTATGGCTTAATGGGTTTTTTTTTTTTAAAGTAATAGAAATACATGAGTTCCTTGCTTCTCAAAGGTAAGCTTAGCATAAGAACAGTAAAGGCGGTGTATCCTATAGCAATATGTTTAAATATAAGTGCAGATATACTTACATAATAATTTGAGAAATAAAACAGGCACTTGCGTATTGGACACCGGGCATCACTTGAACTTTAATCCAGTATTAAAATATCACTTAACCAATGAGGTCAGCGTGGTCTCTGACTCCTAGCTTGCCTTCTATTTCCATGGCCACACTGACAGGGGAAGCCCTCTGATTTAGCAAAACGACTTTGGCCCATGTTTTCCTCTAGCTGTAGACACACCGATGACATCAATTTTAGTCTCCCAATGTGGCTGATGCTTCAGAGCACTTGGGTTTCCTCCTTGTTGATTCAGACAAACCTCTTGCTGAATCCGCTCCTTGTTTCTTCTGAAATGACTCACACCTTTTCAGGAAATGTTTTAAGCTTTTCTTCAGTTATTCTTTGTTAAAAATCTTCAAAAATTGTTGAACAAGCATTGGTTTTTTTTCCATTTTTTTTTTTTTTATTTCAGGATATTATGAAGGTACAAACATTTCGGTTACATTTTATGTCTTTGCCTCACCCAAGCGAGAGTTAGAGGCATGCCCTTCCCCTCTATAATGCTCACCGCATCCATTGGTTGTGAGTTTACTCCCCCAAGCCCATAATCCCTGGAGAATATTACTACCGTGTGAGCACCATAGTGTTGATCAGTCAGTGCCAATCTGATGGCGAGTACAAGTGGAGCCCATTCTTCCGATCTTGTGATACCTCACTTGGGATAATGGGCTCAAGTTCAATCTAGGAAAATATAAGAGGTGCTAGATCACTGTCGTTTCTTATAATTGAGTAATATTCCATTGTATGCGTATACCAAATTTTAATAATCCACTCATGAATTTACGGGCACTTGGGTTGTTTCCACATCCTTGCAATGGTGAATTGTACTGCCATAAACTTTCGGGTGCAGATGTCTTTACTATAGCAAGCATTGTTATTTCAGCAATTAATAAGAAACCTGAAATCTGTAGAAACTTTAAGTGGAAAGCATTTTCACCAGCCATGGAAAAGTGATAGTTCAGAAATAAGGGAGGGTGTTATGTGGGAGGTTGGAGTGGAGGGGATGTTTATTTCCCACTTCCCTGGTTGCCATGAGATGAGATTTTTCCCTACATTCCTATCCTCTTGTCCCTGAGTCCCCACTCCCTGTTTATCAGTGAAGTCGGAAAGACTGATCAGATTAATGAATTTGGAGAAAAAAAATTACATTTGCAGGGACTAATCCCCTTTCCCCTCTCTTTACCTAGGAGCCGACTGCTCGCAGAAAGCACAGCCTCTAGTCCACTTCATGCCCACATGTACGTGGCTGGGCCTCCACCAGGGCAGCCTCTGGTTGTGGAGTTGTGCCTGTGCCCAATTCAGTGGCTCAGTACTTAAAAATTGTTCTTCAAGCTAGACTTTATCAACAAAAAATGGGACGTTTTAATACATATCTGCCTTAGTCCTTGTTTTTTCTCCTCATTAGCAAAAAGTTGCTAATGGAGAAAAAGTTGCTCCAGGAGGAAAGGGTACTTATTTCTGGGCCTACTCAAAATCAAAGAGAACTAAAACATTGTTAAGACAAACTTGTTTATTGGTAAATTTTAAATAAATTCCAAGACAGTTAACATCCATAACATATCATAATCCATTCCTAAAATTGCCCTACTGCTATTTACTATTCTGGGTATTTACCCAGTAGGTGGGGTATGGTCATGTTTTAATGGGAAAACCATTGTTAAGCCAGTGAAAGAAATGGATTGAATTGACCATTCAGGCAAGAGTCTTCCATATAGTGTCTCATTTGCAAAAATCTACATATTCATCCTTCTGACTACTGTTGTAAACATATGAATTGAAAAAAGCTTATGTTCAGATCGTGTGGGAAATGATTAGTCCTTTCTGTGCTTAGACATAGATTTAGGTTCAGAGGAAATGGATCAGTTTAACCATTCTAAATAAGATGGGTAACATAAGGTGGGTAATCTGATATTCTCTTTCCTAATTAGTTTTCTTTTATATCTATTTCTAAGGCTATGTTTTCTGGTTATCAAAGCAGTGCTTTAAAGCAATACAATTGAGAATTGAACTAAATGTTAGAGACTTGAGAAAACAACACATATGTGTGTGTGCTGCACACACACACAGCACATATACATGTCTATGATATATATTTTATATATATAACTTGCATATATATCTATTAATATTTATGTATAGATAGATACAGTATTAGGTTATTCAGTATGAAATATCCAATTTCCTTAAGTACTAAGTTTGATAGTTGATATCTCTGACATTTCACTGTGACACTACTTGTTTTATTTTTAATGTGAGGGTACATCCTCAGTCTTTCAAATGCATGTTGTGGCTTGTGATTATCTTTCAAATTTTTTTTTAGAGCAATTTTTGTGAAACCATGGATAAGTCAAAAATTCACATTATTTTTAAATATGAGTTCCATCGTGGAACCAAGGCAGTGCAGAAGGCTCGAAATATCAACAAAGTGTTTGGGAAGGATGTGGCTAATGAACACACAGTATGTCAATGGTTTGAGAAGTTCCTTTCTGGTGATTTTAATCTTGAAAATGAGCCACATGGGCTACCTGAGACCAAGGTGGATAATGAATGAACTGTAAGCTGTAGTGGAAGTGAATCCATCTCAACCTACATGTCAATTAGCAGCAAGGTTTGATGTTATTATTCCAACACTGTTGGATCACTTGAAACAAAATGGCAAGATAAAGATGCTGGACAGATGTGTTCTTCATGAATTAAACAAGCGTCAGAAGAGAAATAATCTCAAAGCTTGCCTTTCTTTGCTGTCATGACATAAAGGCAAACCATTTCTATGCCGCATTGTTATGTGTGATGAAAAATGGATTCTTTTTGACAATCTCAAGTGTTTGGTACAATGGTTGGATAATGATGAAGTGCCAAAACACAGTCTAAAACCAAATATTTATCAAAAAAAGCTAATGGTGTCTATTTGGCGGTCCAGAGCTGGTATTATCCACTACAGCTTCAGGAAACCTGGTCAATCGATTACAGTGGATGTCTACCACAACCAGTTGGATGAAATGATGAAGATGCTTACAATTAAGCAGCCAAGATTGGTCAATAGAGACAGACCAATCCTCTTGGAAGACACTCTTGACCACATGTTGCACAAATAACGCTGCTCAAACTACAGCAGCTGGGCTTGGAAACTCTCTGTCATCCACTGTATTCACCAGACCTTGCACCAACTGACTACCACTTCTTCCAGGCTTTGGACCACTTCTTGCAAGGAAAAACATGCAATTCTCAACAAGCTGTGGAAAACACCTTTCGCAACTTCATCACTACTCACTCTCCAGGCCTCTTCACTGCTGGCATAAACAAGCTACATTAAGATGGCAAAACTGTGTCGCTAGTTTAGGCACATACTTAGATTAATCGTAGTTTCTTATTTGAGATATAATAAACTACACTTTTGATTAGAAATCGGACATTTTGTATTTAATAACCTAATAATAAAATCAGTCTCTGATCAGGAAATTCCAATCTTTAAACCCCAAATGGTTTTAAAAGCAATAAACATAACATATTAAAAGCCTTGCAGTTAGTTATGTAATGCTTTATTAAGTAGGAAAGAAATGCAACAATGGAATAAACCCAGTTTCTGCCTTTTACAGGGCTTAAATCCTCAGGCAAGGCCGAAAACCTTTAAGGGAAAAGATCTGTCTAACATACTAATAGGCGTAAAGACTGTGGACACTGAGTCCTTTAGAAATTACCACAGGCCCTTAGAAATTTGTATGTAAAATAAAGGTGCCTAAAATAATACAAGAATTTGTTTTTCTCTCATGTAAAATAAAGCAGGGGTGGAGGGGTTAGGAAAGCAGTGTAAGAAGCTCAGGGATCTTCAGAGGCTCTGCAATATCACTGGCACTCCAGGCCCCTTCTATGTGTCTGTTGTATCTTCTTTAGTGCCCACCATCAAGGTTATCTCGTGTTTGTAAGATGGTCCCTGTGGCTCCAGCCATCACATCCACATTCTAGACGAGAAGCATAGAGGAGCAAAAGAGCTCCTGGAAATATTAAAGAACTTTTCTGAAAGCTCCACTCATCAATTGCTTCTTACATGTCCTTGCCTTCCCCTATCTGAGAAGGAATCTGGACTAAGCTTATCTGGTTATATCGCTTTAATATAGGTAGAATGGATATTAGGCACCTAATATCCAATATAGCAGTTTCTGCCACAAGGACTTGAGAAGATTCTACCAAGTCATGCTAAATAAAAGAGAAAAACCAGTTTGTTGATAAGATGAAAACACAAATTTCAGAGTCTTAAAGCTTCTCACCATCAAGGCAAAATAAATTTTCCAAAGCCCTGCAAGTTAACATGAGGTTAAGACATACATGTGGTAGAATATAAAGAACAGTGAGGTTAAGACTTTTGTCAAATCTCCTATGTCTACTATTAAAGGGCAGGTATGGTCAATAATAACGAAGGTATTGTCAACCAATAATGAAGACGGAGACACTCTTAATTTGGACAAAGAAGGAAGTTTTTTTTTTTCTATTAAAATTTAAGAGATTTTCTAAATATATATGTGAACTTTGCAAATAAAACCTTCTAGGGCTTAAAGAAATCCCCACGTGCCAGACTGTAAACATATTTTAAGAAATTATTCTCCTAAGGCAGATCTACAGAAATGACAAAGTTCCTGAACCCTGAGACATAATGTATGTATGGAGACATTTCATGATAAATGATGACAATAACAATTATAATTATAACAGCAAATGTTCCTGTAGCATGTAGTATGTGCTCAACTCAAAGTTTTACATACATCCAGTCATTTGTGGAAGAGTTACTTAGATGTCTGAAGAAGCTTTTCCATAAAACATGAGATTTAGACAATAAGATAATTCTTGATGGCATCCACTTGATTCCTCCTTGGTGGTATTCTGATCAGAAACCTGCTGCACAACTTCTAAAACACAAGGCAGATTTGACTTCAGTCATGCAAGATGGCCACAATTTTGATGGACACAGAAGTACAGAAAATGACAGGACTAGTTTCAGTGTTCATGAAGCATTTGAGAACAGGGACCTTGGCAACTTTTTAAAAAGCCTGGCTTCCCAACTAATGCTCATGAAGATCCCCAAGCTACTTAATGAAGGTCTGTTCAGTTGTGTTACCACTGACATCATCACAGCCAATCATTCCTCATTACCAATGGACTGAAACAGAGAATTGTGTAATAGGTCAATTTTTATTAGATCCATATTCCACAGCCATGTTCAGAGACTCAACAAAGAAAGTTAGGCTCAGTCAATGTAAGATTTTCATTGGCAACACAGCTAGAAATCATCACTGATTTTTCTTTCCTTGGCAGCACTGTGTCTAACAGTGTGCTGATTGACCATGACACATAAAATTAGATCCACGTCTTTCAGGAGAGTGGTGGACAGAAAGAGACATCATTCTATCAAATATCATTCCCCAAAAACAAAGCTTTTTCCAAAACAGTATTCATGCCAATCTGTTTTGCTGCTCTAAGACCCTGCTATAGGAATCGATTCAGGGTCTTTAGTAATTCATCAAAATCACTTATACTATTAGTTAACCTTAACTGGTAGGAGCGAACTAACAAAAGTCTGTAATGCAGCCAATCTAACAGCATTGAAATGGAGATTGTTCCCCAGATGAGACATATGTAGAGAAGAGATGACAGCAGAAACCACATTGGTCATTGTCTGTACAGTAAACAACACTAAAGTAGCTTAGAAGAGGAAGAAACTAAGACATTCTGCAAGAGAATTTCAAATTAGAGCAGCAGATAAAACAACAATAGGAACACAGCAGTCAGAAAAATTATTATTGCAGAAGTCATGCACTGTGAAACTAAATGAAAGTGCCATTAGCTATAACAGCTTTTGCTGATGGGGGCTACATTTTCAAAACATGGGTCAGCTTTCAGGGGTGCCTCTCTTAAAGTAGCTATCTTTTAAAGTTGTACTGAGTAGATGTCAGTTTTTCTATCTTCAAAATAGAGAATAATACATAATATATGCATTCTCTATATTATTAATATAATGTACACACACACACATATATATATATATAAAATTTGTATTTGTGAAAAGGTATGTCACTTTCAAGAGTCCAAACTATCCCAGACCTACCATAATCTTGAATGAATCTGTCTATTCATACTCACCTTTTTTGCACTATTCCCCACATGAATTCTTGATCCGGTTAAGACTAGTCTCCTTCCTGTCATCAATAGGCCACATATACATTCTGGTCAGGACTTTTCTAACATCATGCCCCTGGCTACAATGCCCTTTCCTTCTTGTTCAAACCCTCTGTAACCATCCTGAGGACTAACTTTATGAAATAATTTACCTACGTTAATCATGTGCTGCTGTGATCTCTAAAAGAAACCTACTGTCGTCACCATTCATTGGGCACTAAATCAAAAACTGTACTGAATTTTTATTTAGCAGCAATCATGTCTTTTTTTCCCCTCCTCCATATGAATTGTAACCTTCATATGGACCTGAACCACATCTTACACTTCTTCTGTACTTTACAGAACACCTAACACAGAGCTATGCACATTCCTATCAAGCATCACTCTCAACACCAAAGATTTTTCCCAAAGTGGTATTTTTGCCAATATTTTTTGCTGCTCTAACACTTGGATCTACTACAAGGGTTGATTCAGGCTCTTTAATAATTCATCAAAATCGCTTGTGTCATTAGTGAACACTAACTAGCAGGAGTGAATTTTGATGCTTTTCATGGTGTTTTTCAAAGCATTTGGCTTTAACATTACAACTTAGCTCATAGTAACTCTATGAAGATGCCAGAACGGATGTTATTATTTGCATTTTAAAGATGGGAATGTGAAGTCCAGAGATATTAAATGCTTTGTCTAAGGATATACAACTAGCTAGTGGTAAGGCTGGGTGTAGGCCCTGTATTTTCCATTCTCGATATTACTAAAGAAAATTATTTGATGTAAAAATATAATAACCAGCAATACGTATCTGGATTTTTATACTCAAATTTTTTCGTGAATCTGCAAAAAAAAAAAAAAAAAAAATTGTCAGAGCCAGTGTTTTTACCGGAATTATTGTGCAAAATAATTGTGCCTTAATGACTTGTTGATTGTTCAATTTCCTACTAATTTTGGTTTCTTCTCCCAGGTTTACAAATGAAACTCAGAGTTGGTGCGCTTTCAAAGTGAAGCTGCGTGCTTAGTTTAGCTATCTGGTGGCATTTAATAGCATTAAAACTGCCACTGATGATTTCTTTTTCGGTTCGTTTCCACAATACAAACAATGTTATTAAAAGTAAACTGTCAAAGATATGCTTACAAGTTGAGTCTCTCAAATCTTGCCCCACTTCCCTTAATACATAGGCATGAAAAGTCAGTGGGCAGAGGAGAGGGGCAGCTGGCTCCCTCAGAACCAGCTTGCTGACTCCTTAATGGTGCTTTGCATCATTACCCAGTACATCTGTGAAAGCCTTTTCTGTTTGCACTGTCAAAGCCTCATTTTTACCTTCATTTAATTGACTGAATCAAAAGCAGAGACCTAGCCATGAAAATTACTCTATCATATGCCCACCCACTCTTACACTGTGCATTCCCTTTCACCGCTCACAGCACAGGCAAAGAGCGCCACTGAAGCCATCCACGTGGCTCATTGTCCGCGTCGCAGGGGAGTCTCAATGCCCAAAGCTGTAACAGGAAAACTAAGATGCCCTGAGGACTGCCAGATGAGATGAGGGACACCTACTTAGATTTGAATTTCAGATAAACAACAAATGTTTTTTAGTGTAAGTGTGTCCTGTGCAATATTTGAGACATACAAAAATCATTCATTGTTTATCTGAAATTCTCATTTAGCTGGCTGTTCTATATTTTTTTAAATTTCAGAATATGATGGGGGTACAAATGCTTTGGTTACATATATTGCCTTTGCACTGCCCAAGTCAGAGGTACAGGCATGTCCATCCCCCAGACAGTGTGCACTGCACCCATTAGGTGTGAATTTACCCATCCCCTCCTCCCCCACCCACCTACCGGATCCCCGACGAATGTTACTTCCATGTGTGCACATAAGTGTTGATCAATTAGTACCAATTTAATGGTGAGTACATGTGGTGCTTGTTTTTCCATTCTTGTGATTCTTCACTTAGAAGAATGGGCTCCAGCTCCATCCAGGATAGTACAAGAGGTATTAGTTCATCATTTTTTATGGCTGAGTATACTCCATGATATACATATACCACATTTTATTAATCCACTCATATATTGATGGACACTTGGGTTGTTTCCACATCTTTGCAATTGTGAATCGTGCTGCTCTGAACATCTGAGGGCAGATGTCTTCTTTATAGAATGTCTTTTTTTTCTTTGGGTAAATACCCAGTAGTGGAATTGCTGGATCAAATGGTAGTTCTACTTTGAGTTCTTTGAGGTATCTCCATATTACTTTCCACAGAGGTTGCGCTAGTTTGCAGTCCCACCAGCAGTGTAACAGTGTTCCTAACTCTCCGTATGTGCGCCAGCATTTGTTGTTTTGGGACTTTTTGATAAAAGCCATTCTCACTGGAGTTAAGTGACATCTCATTGTGCTTTTGATTTGC
>NW_012143301.1:3076378-3123601 GCF_000956105.1 Propithecus coquereli | reverse complement strand
CACTTCTTCTTGAGCATGTTATCTACGGAATTTTCCATCATTCTCCATTAATAACTAAAGCTTTTGGACCCTAGATTTTTATGCCACTTTCTAACCTCAATTGTACCCATATCTTGAGGGCTTTCAGTCATCACTTGAACAAATAAATCATTGACCATACCAGCCCTTCAGTTCTTTGACATTCACAACTCTGAAGACCTCCACTTAACCTGAGCAATGCTCTTGTCTTGGTATATCATGAGTGATGTCATTGTGAAAAACTTCTCCAATTCTGAAATCTAAATCTCTAGCACATGCCCTCTGCCCGGGCTCACTCTCTGATTTCCTGCCTTGGATCCTTGCGGGTGCTTTTCAGCACTGTCAGATCATCTGGTCCTTCTCTCCACAAAAGATCACTGAGCATCTCCTGTGAGCAGAGCACTGTGAAAGATACAGATGCAGTAAAAATGAGATACGCATGCACTGAACTTGCAATATCTAGGGGAGGAAACCCGTTGGGCAGTTATTTCCAGTTTTGTTGACCTTTGGAAATTGGGTTTTGGTTGCGGGGGGACTTTTCCAGGCCGGGGGCCTCAGAATGTTTCTCTGGGAACCTTGTCTCCGAGACAGTTTCCACTTTTAAGCAGAAACCAAATGACTAGGAGAAGCTAGCCAAACGGAGTGCGAAGAAGGATATTCCCACAGAAGGTTGGCATATTCAAAAGCTCTGAGGCATGAGATGGCTTCACCTTCAAGGAGTGCAAAGGAACTGAAAATATCCAAGTGAGTCTGGGATATAGGAGCTGTGCCAGCGAATAAAGACAGAAAGAGCAGGAGCAGGTGTTAAATCGTGTGGGCTATCGGGCTAGTGTTGAGGATCTTGAACTTTATCCTAATGGCAGTAAAGAGTGTTTGTCCAGTTTAGGCCAGTCAATCACATAAATTGCTCTTTTACCAGTATCTATGACATCTTTGAACCATAAAATTGGATCAAATTAAAATCTGCCTCTTCTGCCTCTTTTCCTTTGTAGCTCAGTGCTGTGTACAGCCAAGATGATCGCCATGACTTCAATCTCTTACCTTCACAACTCATTTGGAATTTTTGTGCCACTTACCCATCTCTTTGCTCCTCTTTGGGCAGCTCTTTCATTCCTCTTAGTGGATATTCCAAACCTCATTCATTATCCATCCTTTGTAATCTTCTATTCCCTCCCCTGAAATCCACGATTGGCTTTGTTTCCAATGTGAGCAAGGCCATTGGGCGGGAACTACTGAGTGTTACACTCGTCCCTACCTAAACTAAACACACGTCTACAGCCTCACTTCCACAACTACCTCCTTCCCTCCATTCATGGGCCAAAGGTCATTTTCCCTACTTCACATCTATTTCTCCACTTTTACTTGTACCATTTTCTCATATCTTGCAATTTTCATGTGTCCCCTCACTCTTCCAAATCTATAGCCTGCCTCCCACCGCCTATTTTCTTTCTACATGGTATCTGTAATTGCTTTGTGTCTGCATCACATTGTCATGGAGTAGTCTGTTTATATGTCCATCTTACCCGATGGACCATCTGCTCCTCAAAGGTAGGAACCAGGCATATATTTCATCTTCTGCCCTGTCCACAGACATCCCCTACTTCTCAGAGTAGGGCTTCCCCTCTTCAGCCCATTCTGAAATCGAATGCAAGGTGACAGTTTCTTCCACATTCCATATGTTTTTGAGGTTTTATATGCACCAAATCAAAAAAGAAAACAAGAAACAAACATAAGAGGTTCCCTGGTCCCAGCAGAGAGGGTTTGCCCAGCAGAGAGGTCATCATCTCAGAGAGCTTTCAAGGCATGTCTACGCCTGGGGGTCTCCTGGTGTCCGATTATCGGCTGCAGGGCTGGGATGAGGAGCATCCAGGGAGGAGTGTGGAATTCATGAAACGATGAGAAGCCTGCCACATGCCACTATAGGACTTGGCTGTTTGCTCCCAAAGGTACTGCTTCCAAAATCTTGAGTGTTCAGGGCCAAAATAGAGACCAGAGAGAATAAAAAACTTGGTTAGGAGGTGTGGGGATACTAAGAAGCCACAGGTCACTCATGTGGAGAAGGAAAGAGAAAAGGGGAAAAAAGGCCTGCTAACCACTCATGGGCCAACTGCTCGGAACTACGGGGCACATATAAGTTGGGGATTTTCGAAGTCCAGTGAGCTGGCTTTCATGTCATTTATTTATGTTCTGAACCTGGAGTACCGCAAATGTTTGTTTCACTTAAAGGGAAGCCTTCAGTTTGACTGGGTGCCTGTCTACTGTGTATCACAGCCCTGACTGGGACGTCTGCACACCGGCACCTAAGCCAGCAACAGCCCTGGAACTCACCACTCCGTGTGGATATATCTGCTGTCTGGTTTTCTCACAAGACAATGAGCTTCACAAGGCAAGGACCAAAGTCTTTGGTCTTTGTCATCTTTCTGCTTCTAGTACCTAATGATAATGGCTAATATGTATTGAGTTACCATTATTATTCTCCATTTACAGATAAAACAATTGAGTCACTAAAAGGGTAAGAATCTTGCCCAAAGTTACATAGCTGGGAAGTGTTGAACTGGGATTCAAATCTTCACTACTTTTTAAAAAATTTTACTTTAATACTGTACCTGCTACCTCTGACAGTACCAGGCACCTAGTAAGTTCTCAATATAAGGATAAATCATATGTAGTCCCCAAACGGTTGCCTGATAAATGCCTTTGGGGGTGGGGGTGGGGGTAGTAATTCCAGTTAACAAAGATATTATTGCTCATTAATTTAGGCTTTAGACTTAGAGAAGAAATGGATGCGGATTTGGCGGTGAGTGTGGATTTTTCATTTAGTCTCTAACTAGTATTATAGTAGCTGTTTCTCTCAAGATAGTTCAGCCCTGCTGAGAGAGGATGGATAAACCTTGGGGAGAGGTCGGAGGAAAAACAGAAGGAGGCATTGTGGGCAGAGATCACTGAAGAGAGTAGAACCTAGGAGGGAAACAGAGAGAAGAGAGTGCCCTCTATCCCCATTTTATCCTGGGAAATGTGGGCAGGTCGAGCTGGAACCGAGCAGCTTGTTTGTGAAACAGTACTGTTTATGAGGTAAAGTAATCCATCTCAATGACACTATCTTAATTTCCATGACTTAAAATTCCAACTTCTCCATTTTTTACCTCACAACCTATGAGGGTAAAGATTCCCGATCTGTATGCATCCAAATAGTGTGGTTTATACACATGTCCCCTAGTATGCACACACACACACACACATTTTTAGCAATATTAAAGAAAATCAATTCTGGCAGAGGTAGGCCAAAGGAGAGAAAGTTGCAAATTATATAGCCTAAGAACTAACTTCACAAGTGATGGATGCCTATTAATAATGAGAAACATTTATTTTTTAAATCTCATCTGTTTTTAGTAGAGTTTCTGTGTCTTCTGGACTATTTTCCTTGGAATTGTTTACTTTCTCCTGCAATGCGGAGACCCCACAGGGATGCAGATGCAGGCCATTTTGTCTATGTTGTGTCCATTCTGATTAGAGGGACATGGCCCTGTTTCCAGGAGGAGTTGGGTGGGTTGCAGATAAGCAGCTAGACACGATGCAACAATCGTCCTAATTCTTCCAGGCACTTTGCCTCAGGAAGGATGCTTAAAAGCATCTGCTTAAGAATGTTTTATGTTCTCAATGATGTGGAAAATACATGCATGAAAATGAAATGAAATGAAAATCATTCCACAAAGATGAGTGAAAGCTTGTGAGTGAATGGTTTTGTTGACAATGCTTTTGGTTCACTGTGGAAGCAGCTTTTTATTATGTAGTTAAAGCTATATGTAATCTACCAAAGGAAAATTTTCATTAGCAAATTCGTAATAGGCTGTAGGTCATCAATAGGCAAATTCACTTGCCTTTCTTACTGAGATTTTTAGGACCTAGGCTGTTGACAGTTAAAATTGCTTCAATACAAGAGGGCTTTGATTGCGGGTGACCCCACAACTCACCATAGTAAGCCACCAGTGTAACTGATATACGTGAACTTGCCCCCCTTCCTGGTGGGCAAGAGTTGCAAAATCGCCATGTCATACACCCCAGTGTAGACCGATGGACTGTCCTTTGTTGAGCAGCCAAAGGGCCACTGTAGATGAGGGCTTTGAAGATTTTAGGCAGAGCTTTGTGTGGACACTCAAGGAGAAATCGCCTTCATTGTCCTGACTTTAAGCAAAGGGTAAATATGGAAATGGATTACTTTACTGCATGTACAATACTGTTTTAAAACCAAGTTACTTACACTTAATTTAAGAACTTCCTAAATAATAAGTGAAAACTTACAAACACGTCTCCAAGATCACATGCTGAAATTTATGAGACAGACCCAAGGGGACTGTTCAAGGAGGCACAAGTGACTGACCATTTAGCTTCAAGCTCCTTCGGCCTCCCAAAGGCTACCTGTCCCAGAGTCTTTCGGAATCGTTGGAACTCACTGGGGAAGGGGTAATGCTGGGGGTAGGGGGTAGTTCACAATTTCAGTTGCCTATTAGACTTCTGCAGAGTTTTTTAAAGTTCAGCTCACTTTTAAAAAATGCATGTTAAAAAAAAAATCCCTCCCCACCACCCTTCCCCCTCCTGGGCGAGAAGAGACTGTTTAACATAATGAGCTGAGGTTTGTTAATGTGATAGCAGTTGCCTGCTAATAGCTGTGTTTAAAATTCCTGTTTCTTATCTTATTTACTGATTGATGGGAACATGACTTCGCAGACCTTCCTCCCGGACCATCCCTCTCCCCGCAGAGTGACTCGTTTGACACAGGGAACATTAGACAACACGTTTGCTTCCTCATTAAATCCCGTTTGGCCACGTAATCTAGCCGGATGCACAGCCCGGGCTTGTGTCTGCATTGTGTCTTATCGGAACCACCTGAAGAGCAAGGCCACACAGGGTGGCCTTCCTTAATTTAAAATCCACAGAAAAGAAAAAAAAAAAAATTTTTTTTTTTTTTTTTGGTCGGCAAACCCGAGCATATGACAAAAGGCATGCATGTGGCTTTATTTTTCGACTATTTTCCTTCTCAAATCAGGCTCCCTGTTTTTAACTGAGAAATAAATAAATAAGCAAGAAAACTCGGGGTTACTCTCAGAGAGATCACATTTTTAAAAAAATCAAATGATTTCCTACAGCCAGTCTGTTTTGCAGTGCTTTTTTTTCCCCTTGTTTTTCTTTTTCTGCTTTTTTTTTCCCCCTGTAGATTCTGAAAAGAAATAACCGGCTGTAGGCATTGCCTGTGGCTTGCTGGTCGTGCTTCTTGGGTGGTCTGAGCCGACTTTATGATTTATTCAGCTAATGGGAAGGGAGCATGACCCCCAGTGGCCACAGAAAGAGAGCTGCATGTGGGTTTAATGCTTTCACCACAAAAATGTCTGCTATGACTAAGCTCTGCGGCTGAAGTCACTGTCTGAATGGTGCTAAAAAGGAACTTAGGCATTAAGTGTGCACTATTTACTATAGATCGGCTCTTGGGATTAGGCCAAGGGGTTCGTACTCAGTTTCAAAGAATAGCATGGAAGCTGCTAGGAAAATTAGGGCTGTGCAATTTATTTTTACCAGTCTCCCTGGTGAGTTACTCGGTGAAGGATTTACCTCATATGCTTTTTTTCTCCCCTCTGTTACTAAAGAGTCATTTAAAACGTGCCAGTTTGTGCATTTTATAGAGTTTTATTGTGGAGGTATCCCTATTTTTTTGTTTATCACAGCCGTGAATCACTGTTATTGTTCTTTAATGTTAATTTGGAACTATAAAAGAATGCCTAATGTTGGGGGAAAAAAAAGCAAAAGAGAGAAAAGCTGCGGAGTAACTAATGTTCCTTTGCCACACACTGCCCTGCTAGAGAGGCCTCTTTGATCCAGCAAGCAGGCCCCTCCCTGACAGCATCGTTACGGTGCAAAGGAATGAACGCATTTCACTTCGATGAGGGAAGGGGATGGATGAAGTGGAGAAGAGAGAAACAAGGAGACCTGTTTGTAATTTTGACCAAGATGGATGATCTTTACAGTCAGCATAATACCTGCTGCTGCAGTTCCAGCACGTTTGCTTCTGGTGGACTTTACAAATGTGCAGAACTGAGCAGTGAATCCCTTTGATGTCTGTAGCTCAGGTTCCTGGGTCCCAGAATGCCACTAGCCTTTTCAGAATACGCCTCCATTCGTATTTTACGCTTCCAGGTCCAGAGAGAACACCCTGGCCAGTCCAAGTCACTGGCTGGAAAACATCGCACCTACGAAAGCCTAACATTACTTAGGTGCTTGGTGATTGCAGCTTAAAGCAACTAAAAATTGCTAGAATTTAGCTCTGTGCCAGCCAGGGTTCATTACTACAGGAATATAGAACCCTTCCCCATTCCCCCAAATGTACTAAGGGACTTCATTTTCAGGTTTGGCTCCATTTTCAGTTTTTCCTTCATTTTCAGCTTTTGCTCTCCTTGTGAAAACATTTTCCTTGTATCCCAGCAAATAAATGCCATTTCTTACGATAAAGATTATATTTATTGAGAGAGACTTCAAGGCTGAGCTCGATTCCCCTTCAAGCTTTAGTCTTAGTCTTATTATATGTTAGACAGGCCTTCGTGATCCTAAACAGTCATCCAGCGAGGCAGGGCTTCATTTTCCCCATCTATGAAATGGAAATAGTAATCGAGGGCTGCGTCAGACTGAATGGCTCTTGAGCCCTTGGAGATTACCAAGGTTATCAAAAGAGAGTACTTGACCTTTTATTTTCTCCGGGCTGAAAAAATAGGCAGGGTCAGAAGAACCACTTTCCCAAGTCATTCTGTTCCCCCTGCAGGTAGATTGAAAAATAAAAATTAAAAAATCAAGGGAGTGTTCCTCATCTTTTCCCACTTTACCTTGTTTCCTATCTCCTCAGCATTTTACAGATTCAAAGGGGAGAACTTCTTTCCAAAAACGGTGGTGTCAAGGTGGCTCCGTTGCGCAATGGATAGTGCATTGGACTTCTAGAGGCTGAAGGCATTGAAAAACGGTGATGTCATATCAATAGGACAACAACTGAGAATAGATAAATACCTCATTTAAAACTAAGCAAAGCTTAAATGCAAAGTGATATCCTGGATTCGATCTTAGAAAGAGGACATTAGTGTAAAAACTGGTGAAATCTGAATAAAGTGTGTCATTTAGTTAATAGTATCGTACCAATGTTAATTTCTTAGTTTGGATTGATGTTTCCTGGTTATATAAGATGTTAATATTAGGAGAAGCTGAGCAAAAGGTCCGTGGGAACTCTCTGTGCTATCTGGCAACTCTTCTGTAAGTCTAATATTATCTCAAAATAAAAATGATACAAAATAAAATAACAAACTGTTATTGTCCAAAGATTGATCTTTTGTGGTCCTGATTGATAACCTCTACCTCCTCCCCATGCCTAGATACTCCCCACACCCCCATCCATTTCTCGAAGCTGCATGGAAAGTTCATCTGGACAATACCCAGAACTTAAGGGCCTACAAAGCATCCCAACTCTGAGCATTCTCTTCTCCCAGAACAGCTACTAGGTCCCTGTACCGGGTTAGATACATACTGTACTGAACAATTTAGACCCATTCTATGTTCTCTATGGAAATGACCGTATGTGAGAGAAAAAGAAAGCAGGTTGTAGATAAAAGCAACCGAATACACATGGCAATGATGGTAAATGTTATATTGTTTTTGCAATTCACAGTGCAGGTATTCTTACTGCATTGATCAATGAGGTCTGGTGAGGCCATTTTGCCAGATGCCGTACGTCCAGGACTCAGCACAAAACCAGGTGTGTTAGTGCACGATAAATATTTTCAGAATGAATGAAGCTCAGCACACATTTCCCATGAGCAGGAGTTCCCAGCCATCACATAAAGGACAGAATTTCTGTGACAAAGGTTCAGTTAGCGCTGAGGATTGTACTGTTTTTCTTTCCATTTGTCCTTCCAGCCCAAATTAAAAAGGCAGGATGAGTAATGACAGAGGGAAGAGACCGCCTGAAGTATAACTGCCTTTCGGGCCTCTTTTAGCAAAGGGTTGTTTTCGGCATTGTATATTCATCCTCAGGTAGAGCACTAGGGAGAGATAGAAATGTGAGAAGAATTGCAGACAAAGGGAGGTAATGAGGACCCAAGGAATCTCTCCTGTGGTGTGGGTTTCCCACCCTAATTGGTCGCCACCGGAGCAGGCACTCTGGGCAGATGTAGCGGTGCCGTGCCTGTCTCCATCTGTGTGTTTCTGGCACACAGGTGTTTCAGCTTTATTCAGCCAGGAAGCAGCTTTTCCTCCTTTTTCAGGGGAGGGAGTTTTGGGGAGATGGGAACACCCACGATTGTTTCTCGGAATAAGAGGGAAGCAGGGGTTGGGGGAGGGAGCACAGCCCACCCACTGCTTATAGATTCGGTTGCTTTCCCGCCAGTCAGCCTTATTCTGCAAGGTGTAAATCAGAGGGCAGATGCGTGCATGATCTGGGAGGTTTTCCAGATGCACATTGCACAAAGGCCCGTGTGTTCTCATTGTGCGGAAATAACATGCCATCAGAGCAGATCTGGGACACCAGAACTGTGTTGGGACATGTCATCCTGTCTGCACGTCTTCCACTTTGCAGAGAATGATGTTGCAGACGCAGTGTAAGAGCTCAGAAGCCAAGGGAGTGGACAGTTATGCGAAGCTGCCTTGTCCTTCGGTGGCGTCTGCAGACAGGTCTGACGGGCTGGTCCCCAAGCCCAGTGCCAGACAGCGCCTGCCAGATGTGCGTGGGAGGGGCGGGACCCGCCAAAGTCAAAGGGAAGTGGCTCCAAACAGGAGTCCTGCTCCTCCACCATTAACTGGCAGCAGCAGCACCAAAACAGGCAGAAAATGTTCAAAGTGGCAGTTTCTTCTCTTTCTCTCTGCGCTTGGCCCTGATGCTGTCAGACCTAGGCAGTTAAGCTGCTTGTGCATATTTAATTTTTACTCCTTCTCTCGTTTTTTGGAGTTAATTTTCCGGGCGGAAGCTATCTGAGAGTAAATTGTTTTCTTGAAGGTAAATCACATACTAGTAGGTTACATTAACTTTCAGATCATTTGGGTGACATTTAGTTATTTCCTAGCCCTGTCTGGAATTAATATTGAATCCAGAAACCTCTTAAGGGAGGGCTTATTCATAGGCAACATACATTTCCAGTTGTGTTAACTCATCTCTTATTTGAATCCCTTCTTTTTCCTTTTAACAGAAGTCTTTTCCTCCTTTTGTTTGGAGTGGCAACTATGTATTGTCACTGTTCCTCGTGCTTCCATCAGACTTTCTATGATGCCACTCTGTTTTCTCTTAGCAGTTACTCTTCCAGAGCTTGTTTAAATTTTTTACTCTTATTTTAACTACGTGTGTAAACACACTTTAAGTGACTGCCGGGAACGGGAAAACTTACATTTCTGCTTAGTTGTCACAATTATTCTTAGGCTAGCATCACGGCACAATGATTTCTTCCCTTAATATCATAGTTCTTTTGTTTTTTTTCCTTGAGTTAATAGTTCTATTTTTTGGGCATTTGTCACAAGCCACCTCAATTCCTTTTCAGAAGTTAGCATATAAAATACAATTAATAAGTGAAGTGAGGAATAGAGAGTAAAAATGAACAGGGCAGGAAACAGGCTCTGGATTCTACAGGGCATATTGCTTCAGCCCCAAAGGCTCCAGAATTAACCAATAATAAGATTGTGAATTATGGAAATTCCATTCTCCAGAACCCATTTGAGGTCATAATTCAACTGGAAATTATCTTGGTTTTTCTGGCTTATTTTCCCACCCTATTTGCAATCCTGTTTTCTAGTCTCCCTCAAAACCACTAAATAAATTCCAGACATATAACTCTATTAAGAAAAATAAATTTCTTATCCACCTGTTAATGGCACTCAAATGCTAGGAAGGTTGAATATGCTTTACCACACCACACTTCCTAAGTCCGGCAATAAAGGATAGAGAAGGAATGTTAAAATGGAACTGTTTTTTTTTTTTTTTCTGTACTTTAAGACATTTTAACCTAATACCTTTTAAAATGTTTATTCTTCTCTACAAATGAAAACGATTTTTTTCTGAACAAAACAAATGGTACCACCTGGCACCAAAATGAGAAACTTGCTTTAAAGTTACAGCTTTAATAATTTGTGTTTTTATTCTTTGCCAAAGTTTAAGATGGCATGACACTAGATACTTTGTTCAAAGCCACAATCCAAATTAAAGGTATTAACAATTGGGCAGGCAAGTAGAGGCCAAAGAGAAAACGGCTTTTCAGTGGGATGATCTTTATGAGAGTCAAAAAAACCAATTAGAAACTATGAGGAAAATTTTTAAAAGCCATTTTTATTATCTGTGATTAATAGATAAGTCCAGCCATATTCTAGTCTATAATTCAGCAGGGGAACAAACAGTTTTTTCGGATTTACTTAATAGACACTAATATTCTTTGGGTTTATAGCGAGCAGAGTACTTTTGCACATATTGCTGCTTTTAGATCCAGCTACATACTTATCACCACCTGTAACACCATTCTCAATGTGAAGAACGGCGAACCACACATTTTGGCACTTGTGAATGCAATTTTGCAATCTCAACAATTTGAAAGTGATTCACAAGGTTCATGGCAATGCGGTAATCCCTCATTTTGCTTAAGGATGTATTTAAGGGAGGCTTTGGAGTTAAAGCTGAAGTCAGTTTTTGCTTTGTTACCAGTGAAAAGTGACCTTGAACTAGTTATTAAACCTTTTTAAGCCTGCTTCCTCATCTGTGAAATGGGTTAATAATAACACCTTGTAAGGTTATTACGAGGATTGAGTTAATGAAATACAAGATAAAATGCTTGATGGTGAATGAGCAGTCAAAAAAAAATGTAAGGAAAGTATAATTAATGAATTGCACAATCTGCGAGCTTGCATTAGCTATAAGTCACTAAGTTTGTGAGTGGGCAAACATCATGGTCAGTATATGTAGTGCAAACATAGATTTGTAGCTTTATTGTTTTCTACCAGACATAGAAGTTAACTTTCATGGATTAATAAGAACTTATTTTCATTATGAAAAAGTTGTCCAGAAAAGAAAACCAAGAGCTTCTTGGCTGAGAAAACATGGAGAAGCCTAAAGAAGTGATGGTTCTCAGCCCTCAGGTAAAAGGAAAGATTAATCACACCAGAATACAGATTCATTTGTGAATTGGAGCCGTGATGCAAATAAACCCACCCTCTACTTCATTTGAGAAAAAGAAGTAACTTGAAAATTATTTCGGTAACTGCTCCAACCAAGACAAAGGCTATAAGCGTGAGATAAAACTTTAGTGACAGTGAAAAAAGTAATTAATTTGTGATATGAGACTTTGTGCAAGAAACATGTAACTTTCAGCAGGAATAAATTTAGGAGTATGTATGTAGCCTGTGCAATGTTTTCAATTTACACATTAGGGAAATTTGACTACCTGACTTATATCTACCATTAAACCATCAGATCTGTGATTATTCATTGATCTATTGTATTTTCAAGCAACTGTATTGGTCGCTACTTATCATGCTTGTGAAAACCTCGAAGATGATAAAAGAGTGAGTCCAACTTCTAAGGTGGTGATTATTCAACTAATTGAACAAAGTGGCTTTTATTTTGCATCCATGTTTTCCCCATACTTGTTCTTTTTAACACCTGTCTTGGTCCATTCGGGCTGCTATAACGAAAGACCGTAAACTGAGTAGCTTATGAACAACAGAAACGTATTTCTCACAGTTCTAGAGGCTGGAACGTCCGAGATCAAGGTTCCGACAGATGTGGTGTCTGATGAGGGCCTGTATTCTGGTTAATAGACGGTGTCCACTAACTGTGTTCTCCCGTGGTGGAAGGGGAGAGGCAGCTCCCTGGGGCCTCTTTTGTAAGGGCACTAATTCCAATCATGAGGGCTCTGTTCTTATGATATAATCACCTCCCAAAGGCTCCCCCTCCAAATACCATCACAATTAATGATTAGGTTTCAACATATGAATTTCGGGGGAAAAGAAACTTTCAGACCACAGGAATACCCCATGCCCAGTGCCCAATAAAATCTTTTTCTCTGTCCTCGTGTCCACAGAGAAATGAAGATAGTAAAGAAAGATGCAGTGAAAGGAATAATATGGGCAAGAAAAGGAACAGCTGGTATCATGGAATGGTAGGGCTGGAGGGAATCTGAGAAATTATGTACTTAGACATCTTGGCTTTGAATATTAGAAAGTCTTAGCTGTTAAAGGTAAAATGACTCTTCCAAAGCCACAAAAGTTAATGTGTTATAATTTCCGACATTAGAACTCAAGATTCTTGGTTCCTTTATTCCAAGCTACCTCTTCACTTAGCTTAGTACCCAGTTGATCCCAGTTCCACCTACACTGGACCCATCACCCTTCTCTTATTCTGACCTGGTTGCATTTTTCCATCGCATGGCTAGAACACGACCAAAAAAGGCAAGAAATTGGACGACTTAGTTAATCTCACACATTTATCAAATTAGTGAGTAGGCAACAAACTTGAATGCTTCCTTATCACTTGTTTATTAAGGAAAACGTTTGTTTTGATACTCAGTTATTCTAAACTGGATAAATTTTATTTCTATATACATCTGAATTCTGTACCACTTTCTATGTTTCAGTAACCAGAATGTAGATGTGAGCACCAATTTAGTCTATAATGGCACGTGATGGGAAATTAAGGGCAGCAAAGTTATATATGTGGTAGTTCTCAATTCTTTGAAGAGTGGATTAGCATTCTTATATAGCTTAAGCTTTGTCCCCGCTATTAGGTGAAGAGCAAGTCTTTCATCAATACTTAGGACTAAGTTGCTAAAAGAGTATGCACACTTCTGAAATACTTCCACACGTTACTGTGAATTGTGTTGACTTGAGTGATTTACAGTTATGTCTTCATTTGTTGTCTTGCAAGCTTACTGGTGGAATACTGTCATCTGTCACTGCTGGAAGGTTTGTTATTTCTTGGCACTCCTTCTCTCCACTTAGCTAATATTCGTCACAGTTACATGTGACAAGTCTCTCCCAGATGTGACTTTCAGACTGCTGCATCTCTTCGTTCTCTGTGTCTTGTCTTTACTATTTTGTTAAGTTGTCCCAAGAGACATTTTTCTAGTCATGGATAAAGATTCCATACTTCCACTTTTGCTTTTCTTCACCACGACATCCTGTGTGGAACCACACAAACACACAGCCGTTTTTATTTAAGAGCCATCAACATGCTCTAGGAGAACCTCGGAAGAGATTTTCTGCTTCTATTTTTTCTTAAAAATATTTTGCTTGTTAACTAATCTGAATCACTTGGGAGATTGAGAAGCATATTAGACTAACAAAATGAGTGTTTGCCACGTGCTAGCCACTCTGTGAAACATACTAATCTCATTTAATCCTTATAACAACCTGAAAGATAGTTGGTAACATTAGCCACTTTTATAGATGAAAAATGCCTAAAAACAGCAAGGCTCCAACAAGGAACTTTGCCCAGGGTCCTTTGACATTGGTAAGTGGCAGAGCAGGACCTGAAGGCAAGTCTATCTGATTCCATCATTAGCGCTCTGAACCACCGTAATATTTGCCTCACCACTGGCTGGAGAGTTTCACACTTAAATTATTGCATCAGTAGTTTTGGTAGGGAAAGTGTGTTATTGGTGACAATTGTGTCCTACAGTGGCACGTCTATGAAAACTACACAAAAGGAATTTAGACTTCAAAAGTTCTAAAAAATGCCATATTTGAAGTTATATATTTCATTCAATACATATTTTTGAATAAATTATAAGAATGGGTAAATCAATATATAAATTATGTACATACACAGTTTCTTGTTATTTAATAAAATTTGTATAAGCATCTTATGTTACATCAGTCCATCTTCATATAGCTACACAATGCATACTCAGTTTTCTACAAAAGGCATTTTTAAAGCACATAACTCTAATGAGTCTCAACATTTTCGTTACCATTTTATTGCAGCCATTCTTAAAAACCCCTCCTATTAAAGGTTTTTTTCCTAACAAATTATAGTTATTAAATGACTATGCATTAATTTCATATGTTTAAGTAGCTGGACAGCTGTGAATCAACGGATAGAGGACTAAGAGCTACAGAGTCTAGGTACTGGTGCTTTGTCAGCATAGAGGCTTATTAACCAACTAAATAATGAAACAGAATACTTGGTTTCGTAATGGACTACAATGAATTCAACTTTCCCCCCCACATCCATATGGAATGAAAGACCCCACTAGAGGACAAAGATCTCCCTAATTGCCTCAGTTTCCTGTGGTGCACACCCTAGGAGGGCTAAGACCATTTCAGGGCTGGCTATGAGTGATAAACTAAGAAGTTAAATAACTCATTCAACTGACACAAAATTATAAAACTTCAGTTGGCCCTTTTAAGGCTATGAATTAGCTTGGCACTAACACAGGGACAGGAGCAATGGGGCTGTGCCCTGTGTGGGTGGAAAACCAGCATTAAATCACCACCTTTGTGACTCTTTGTAACCAGCAGTCAGAGGATCCAGGACCAGAAGTTTCCTTTTTTCCTTGACGTGGTTCCTTTTATGAAAAGCATGGAGAAAGAGGCTGGGCAATGTGCCTGAATACATTATTTTACCACTACTTAGTTCCTACTTACTTCTTTCACTAGAAACAAGGACACTTAAAAAAAAAATTGGGCCCAAGCTTTCCCTTCTCTTCCTTGTGGTGGGGCAATAAACATGAAGAGATGAATCTATGAAAGCCAGTGCAAGAAGAGATGGGGCCGGAGATGGATGTTTCTCCGAAGAGTCCGTAGAAAAGCTGTTCCTTATAAATAGAGCAGTTGCTGTTATGAAGTACAAAACCACATTGGTTCCTTTCTTTGGTTCTGAATGGGGTTGGTTAAGCTTTCAGCATAAGTGTGAAAAAGGCAAAAGAAAGAAGAACATATCCTTGTTAAATGACTCTAAATAAAAGAAACTGAGGAGGACAGTTGTGCCAGTTATAAAATGTTTAGAATTCATGAATTAGAGTATGTGGTTTTAATTAATTTCTGAATTATAATCTCAAAGGAAGTTCACCAAAGGAATAATATTACAGCAAATTGAATGTGAGCCCTCTCAGCCTTAGGGAAAGTCATAGCAACATCATCACCTCCTTTCAATGCCTCAATAAAAAAAGTATTCAAATTATCAGCATTCGTCAGTCATTTCTAACAATATAATTTCTCCAGTGCCTTCGGTATCTGTCCTGAAAGACGGAAAGACAGAGCCGGGACCCCAATTGTCTGATCTTATCCCTATGTTGAATTTCTTAATGATTTATGCAAGAGCATACTCCAGGCAAAAGCATGCTTCCTTACTGGTATTCATTCATTCATTATTACTAAGGTTGCCAGATACATCATCTCCTACGTGACATTCTGGGAAAAACCGTGCTTGGCCCTTTGGCACAAAATCCAAGTTAGGCACAGGCCCCGGCAGCTAGCTCACAAGCCCTTTCCTTTGCCTTGTTCCTCTGGTTCCTCCTTGGCATTCAGGACAGCCTACATGTGAAAGCCACCTTTAGGCCCTGACCTACTGCACTAGTTTCACAATTGGGAAAGGTAGAAAGCACAGGAAAAAAGTGGCCGAAATCAAATGGATGAGAATATGATTTCCACTTAAATTTTAAATGGGTAATCTCTTACCTCTTCCCACTCAAAGCTTCATCCACTATTATACTGATCCAAATACAAGTTCATAAGGAATTCATATGGGGAGTGGGGGGGGATGTCCTTGAATGCTTTCGAGCTCAGAGTACTAAGTCCCTGGTGGGTCATTCATTTTTATAGGATTTATAGGTAACTGACATGCTTATGATATAAGATAATAGCCTAGATAAATAATTCAGTATCATAGATTTAATCTAGACTTCCAATGAAATTTAATATCAGAAAAATGATTGTTATATTCTACTTTGCTCATTAAATTTCAAAGTTAAACATATTCTAAGTATTCCAGAGTGTGGGTACGGTGGAAGTGGAATTTCTACAGCGTGAATGTGTGAACTTAAGTCTGCTGTATTAAATTTATAAGGAAAACAATAATGAGAATTTCCTAGGAAAAAAGATGTCAGTTTTTAATATGAGGTTATACATGTGAGAGAGATTATTTGGTGGTAGTGATGGGTGGAAAAGGATCATTTAATTTGGTATTCAGTGTTTTGAGCTGTTAGACACTACCAGAGGGCATTTAAAAAAAAAAACATAATAAAGAGGCATTTACTCCACAATGGGCATAAGTGTCCTTATTTGCAAAATGAAGATAATATTATGGTAGTGTCTACTTCATGGGTCGTTGTGAGGATTGAATGAAATAATGTTCATAAAACACTTAGCACAGTGTCTAATGCATGGTAGTTGCTGAATTAATACTAGTAATCACTTGTTATTACTATTACCATTATTAAGGGAGAAATAGGATGACATTGTAAAGCGAAGAGTCTTGATTCAATGCCCATTAGAATAAAGCCTTAAGAGTAAAGATTTCCTGGTAAATTATGTACTCAAATAATATTTGTTAACTGACGAAGTGATTGACTGACAGAAGGAAGGAATGACCTGCCATCAGCCCCAAAGCATGGTTTTTGGAGATTTTCTCACCTTTCTTTTTATTCCACATGGAAACAACAGGGAGTTCCCAAGACAACTGGCAATGGAAGATCTGGATGAGGAACTTCTGTGAGTATTTATGCAGGTATACTCTTAAAGGATACTCCTTCTTGGCACAACATAAAAGAGGCACACCATTCAGAATATTGACTCTATATTAATATATTTAAAGATTTCAAGGATAGTGCAACTACTTGGGCACTCTGTTGCATCATTCTTCTATTCATTCATCCTTTGGCAGGTATTTATTGAGCATTATGTACAGTAGCTATTGAAAATGACATGTCAGAAATGTTTCAATTAGGCTCTAGCTGTGGAGATGTGGGATAGTATTTTATAAAACATATCCATACGTAACAGTTAAGAAGCTATTAAAGCAATATAATATATGCTTAAGGAGTCAGAGGAATCAAAAATACACATGAGCTAGATTAACCAGAAATGTTTGTATTTTATTATTTTTTCGGGACTTTCAAAAATAGGTGGGATTGGATAGTGCTACAGTTGATGCATCTGCCAAAGTTCATGTGTTAGAAACTTGATCCCCAATGTGGCACTGTTGGAAGGTGAGACCTTTAAGAGGTGATTAGGTTATGAGGGCTTTACCCTCATGAATGGACTAATGCGGTTATCATTGAAGTGGATTCATTATCATGGCAGTGGGATCCTTTCTCCCACTCTTGCCCTCTCTTTGCTTTTCTACCTTCTGCATGGGATGACACAGCAAGAAGGTCCTCCCCTGACCCCAGGGCACTTCCCAGCCTCCAGAACTGTAAGCCAATAAATTTCTGTTCTTTATAAATTACCCAGTTCTGTGGTATTTTGTTATAACAGCACAAAATAGACAAAGACAGGTAGAGTAGAAAAGCGTTATCTGTCAAGGTAGATGTGGACTCAGTGTGTACATATGTGGCAGGTGTATATGGAGCTCGTTTCTGGAGCAGGAAGGAGCTGTGAGGTGCTGGAGGCTCATGTCAATAAGTAATGGCAGCTATTCATTAATGCATGAGGGAGAGTGTGATTAGATGGTGGAGACTGTTAGTCAAAGAGATTAGACTTTCTTGTGATACTTCACTTCGAAGAATGGGCTCCAGTTGCATCCAGGGTAATACAAGGGATATTAGTTCACCATTGTTTTTTATGGCTGAGCAGTACTCCATGGTACACATATACCACATTTTATTAATCCACTCATGTATTGATGGGCATTTCGGTTGATTCCACATCTTTGCAATTGTGAATTGTGATGTAAAACAAACACCACATGTACTCACCATTAAATCGGCAGTAATTGATCAACACTTATGCGCACCTATGGAAGTAACATTCATTGGGTGTTGGACAGGTGGGAGGGGGGCACACACTTCTGGCGGATGGCCATGCTTGTAGCTCTGACTTGGGTGGTGCAAAGGCAATGTATGTAACCAAAATTTTTGGCCCCCCGTTATTTTTTTGAAAAAAAAAATAGATTAGACTTGTTCTTTTGAGTATGAAAAAATATTAGAGATTTTGGAATCAGAAAAAGACATGATGATTTTCCCAATGTTTAAAGGTGATAATAGAAGGGAAGATATGAGAAGCAAAAAGTATAGGTAAAAGACCACTGATATAGTAAGGTAGATTTAGATGTTGAGGGTTTTATACTGGTGCTTTGGCTATAGAAATAGAAGAGTCAAATGAAGAAAGAAAACACTCAAGGAGGGCTTCAAGGTTTTGAACCTAAGATGCTGGGAAAATATAATAGCACTGATGAAAATATGGTTCAAATGCAAGGTTTTAGAGGATGGAGTAGTAGAGAAAATGGTCAGGTAGATGTAATTTTTTAGAGTTCAAATTTATAATAGATATTATAAAAAGCAGCAGAGGCTTTTTCCCATTTATTCTGTACCAGAGGTATACAAACATCTGAAAAGAAGACTAAATTTGGAATTAGGAGGTAAATCTGACATTAACTGTGTGCAGCACTGAACAAGTCACTTCACATCTTGTGACCTGGGTTTCCTGATACATCAAATGTGGGGATTGGATGAGTCACTCCTGGGTCTCCTCCAGCTCTGACGTTCTACGGCTCCATGAAGCAGGGCCTGGCACCTGTTTTCAATTTAAGCTCTAACATGAGTTTCCTTATTCTTTAAACCTGCCTTTCTAGTAAGCTGCCACATTTATTACCAGGCTTGTAGTCATTTCCTTTTATTCTAAAGAGAATACATATCCAATTTTTCAGCTCTAGCTTTTCTGTATTACAACCTCATAGTGTTGAAACCATTTTGTGAGAACAGCTGCTAAAGTCATCTTTCAGTTTTAGACATGGTCATGGTTGTGAAGCCACACTGGCCAGGCTACCATTGGAACGTTCATCCTGAGATAGTGATTTCCTTCCTTTGACGAGAATTCAAAGTGATGTCTTACCATGGGAAGCTGTTTTAACTTATCTGGAACAATGAGGAATGCCTTGTGACAGCCCTTTATCCTGGACTTCATTATTTCTCCCTGGGACTTCCTCAACTCTAATTTTCACCATTCTAGTCGAGATCTCATTGCAGAACACAAACGATCTGTTTTTCATTACTCACTTGTTCCTTTTTCACTTCTTTTCTGTATGTTCAGTTACCACAGCATTAACTGTCATCATTATCAGTCATCCAAATGAGCCCATACCTCCAGCCAGGCATCCAGGAAAAATGAGGACAGACTTAGAGGAAAAATAGCATCAGGCCCAAAGACATTCTGGCTGAATTTGGTGGGGAGGGGAAGAATTCTGACTCTGTCTTTACATGGCAAAGAGATGCATCTTGGTGGATCAGAGAGAAGGACAATACGACCCCCAAGGCACCAGCAACTCCTAAACAGGAAATGGGCAGGGATCATTTGCTGACCCATTGTAGATGGAATCTGCATCATGATAGTCACCAGGGAAGTTTTCCCTTTGTAGATTCTGAATGTACTTGGCTCTCGGGTAGATTGAAATATCAAAAAGACTTCATGATAAGGCAGTTCTGCTTGTAAGGTATCTTACTTAGTCACTCTTTTCCAGGCCCCTTAAACTATCTGATCCATCAAAACATCATGCTGTAGAAAGACACCAAAGCATCCAAAGAGAGCAGTTCTCACTTGAGGCATTTACCCAGACCACCCACCCACTCATCCCCTGTACTCTTTACTCCTTGCTCTTTGATGCCTCTTGCTGCATTCCAGATCCCCAGGTCTGCCCCAGGGCATCCTCATGGCTTTGAGATTTCAGCTCTGGCTTAGTGAATAGATCCTTTCTAATGGTTAATATTCAAAGTATTTCACAGTACCTGTGGCTAGCTCACCAACCAATCAGGATGCCAGCTCTAAACTGCCAGAACAGCAACCCAGGGGGTTCCAGTAAATATCCCTCCTTTGCTTCTACTAGATCCCCGGTTCAGGCTTCCCCTTCAGCTCTTGAAACAAAAGCTGTTCCCTTTCTGAAGCCTCACAAGACAGCCACCGAGTGCCCTTATTTCTTCTGCCAACCTCCCACTTCTATACCTCAACAGGTGAGATGGGTCCACAATATAAACTAATGGCAGAGTTATAATAATCAAGTTTCTCTTTTGGTTAATATAACTTTACTTCTGTGGCAGGTAGAGTTTCCCCTCCTCTCACTCTTGGTGGGGAAGCATAGTAGATGCCATTGGTGCTCCGTGAGTAAGCCTTCAGGCCTCAATCCCCTGTTCCCATGAGAACAGGCTTAACTTCTGCTGCTGGCAATGATCTCTTCCACTGAGGACTTTCGAAGATAGTCTGTTCTGCCCTGTGTTCATGGCAGGAGGGCAGTGCCAAAGAGTAAATGTCCCTCCCAGGGCTTGGTGGATAAAAACCCCAAGGCTGTCTAGCCTTCTGGGGGCCACAGCTCTGAGGCCTGTGATCTTCACTGGTTCTCAGGGACCTCTGGTGGGCTTAAGCTCCAGTCACCTGCAGTGGAAGGAAAGGATTTGAAAACACCCTTCATAGCTCCCCTCCCTTCCCCATCTCTCTTCCCCATACCCCTGGCGGTGTTTACTGGGATCACCTTCCAAATAAATTACCTGTACCTGGATATTGGCTTAGGGTGCACTTCTAGGAGAGCCTTAATTGAGATAAAAAGGACTTTTTTATTCGTTAATTCAAATATTGGGCACCTATTAGATATCACATATTATTTGAGGATACAGGAGTGAACAAATCAAACAAAAACCCCTACCCTCATAAAGCTTGTAAGGAATATAATAATTAATTTGTATATAGGATATTAGAAGGTGTTAGCGTTATAGGAAAAACTTGAGGGAGGATAGAGGGGTCAGGGAGTGAGGGGGTAGAGGTATAGGTTACAAATTTTAATTAGATATTCACGGTAGGTAGGTGTCACTGAGAAAGGGACATCTGACCAAATACTCAAAGGACGTGAGAGCCAGTCATTTGGATATTGCAGAAAATCTTTGCAGCCTAAGGGGATGGCAAGAGCAATGACTCTGAGGTGACGATGTGTCTGGCATGCGTGAAGAGCAGCCAGAAGTCTGGTTTTGTGAAAACAGTGAGTGAAGGGGAGAAGCTGGAGATGATATGTGAGCAGTAGCAAGGACCAGATGGCATCGGGCTGGTAGTCCTCGTGTCAGGACTGAGTAAAACACGGAGACCTGTGAGAGTTTGGAGCAGAGCAGCAAGATGATGTGACTTCATGTACTTTAAAGGAGATGCTCGGACTGCTGCTGGAAAAGACCGTAGGCAGGGATGTTACATGCAGTCGTGGAGGTTGTATTCTGCATGAAGACATTTGGCCTGGACTCTCCTCGCCACACCACATACCCTGGCATGGGCCTGTGTCTGTCTGGAGGAAGAGGCACATTTTGCTGATTCTCACCAAGCTGCCATATGAGCTAGCAGCGGGGGACAAGGGTGGGAGAACAGAGAATGGTGGATAAGAACAGTTAGAAGACTATTGAAGTCATTTGGAGCAGAGACAATGAAGGCTGAGACCAGGTTGTGGCAGGGGAGATGACAAAAAATGGGTCCATCCTAGACATATTGAAGGTAGCGTCAACAGGATGTCGCTTCAGATTAGAAATGGGTGTATTAGTTCTCTTGAGTTGCTGTAACTAATCATGACAAATTTAGTGCCTTAAAACAATATAAACTGTCTTACAATTCTAGAGATCAGATGTCTGAAATCAGTTTTACTGTGCTAAAGTCAAGGTATCGACAGGGCTGATTCCATCAAGAAGCTGAGGGGAGAATCTTTTCCTTGCCTTTTTCAACATATAAAAGCCATCTGTGTTCCTTGGCTTATGGCTTCTTCCTCCATTGTCAAAGTGGGTCATTCCAATACCTCCTTCCATCATCACGTTGCCGTCTCCCCTGATTGACCTCACCTGTGTCCCTCTTGCTAAGATCATGGTGATTACATTGGTTCCACCCAGATAATCCAGGATAATTTCTCAAGATCTTGCATTTACACACATCTTCAAATTTTCTTTGCTATTGTATAAAAGGTTCTGGGGATTAAGGTATGGACATATTTAGAGGGCCATTTCTTAGCCTCCCACGTGTCTGGAGTTGCCACTGCAGGTGAAGCCAGTTTGCAAAGGGGGACTGAGGGGAGGGAAGAACAGGTATTCAGTTTGGACATGTTAATTTTGAAACATATCTACTAGATATTTGTGATGGACCTTTGATGTATCAACTTGGCTAGGCCCCCAGTTATTCAATTGTAGAGGGGAAAAGATTTCTTTCCTTACCCGTTACAAAGTTCATGGCTGATACCCCTATAAGACAGATTAACAAGAGAAAAGCATACCGATTTATTTAATAGAAGTTTTTTTTGTGACATGGGAACCTTCAGAAATGAAGACGTCAACGACCCAGGGAAAACTGTGTATGTTTATGAGAAGTCAGACAGAAGTATGATTGGAGGACAAAAGGGTATGACCGAATGGTAATAAACTAGGGGAACTTAGCAAGGCTTGTCTGTCAGATTCTTCTTGGCCTCTCTGTGTGACATTCCTTCCCTCCAGGTATAGGGTAGGATACCTGTCATGAGAGGGTCTTTAGGAGAGAAGGGAGGGAGAAGGTCAGAGAGCAACCTTCTTAGGTTTTATAGCCTGCTTCAGGGAGAATGAGGTGAGGGCAATTTCAATTTCTGTGGCTTGTTTCAGGAGAGAGAGGGCAAGAGAAGGTAGGGAGGTCTTCCTGCTTCTGTGGTTTTCTCAATTTCCGTCAGCTTAAAATACTCGGTATGCCAAGGCACCATATTTTAGGATAGCATTTCCTATACCCCATCACAATTAAATATTAATCTAAGTGTTGTTGTGAAAGTATTTTATAGATGTGATTACAGTCTATAACCAATGACTTCACTAAAGGAGATAGACCTAGAAAATCTGAGTGGGCCTCATCTGGTGACTTGAAAGGCCTTAAGAGCATTGCTGAGGCTCCCCTGATGAAGAAGCAATACTGCCTTTGTCCGGTAGCTTCAGTCACATAGGAGAGTCCAGCCTGCCCTTCCTGGTGGCCTGCCCTGTGGATTTCAGACTTACCTGGTTGCATAAGCCGATTCTTTGCAATACATTTCTGAATATCGTGATATCTCCTACTGGTTCTGTTTCTGTGCTTGAACCCTGGGTGATATAATGTTCAAGTGCAGATGTTGAGGAAGAAGTGAGATAGATGACTCTGGAGTTCAAAGGGAAGAAGTTTCAGGTTGCAGATATATGTTATTTTAGCATAATAATGCATTAAAGAGCTATACGATCAGTGGCGGTTAACATTAGAAAGGGAGAAGGTTGTGTAAGAGCATCATTCAGAAAAGTGCAAGAATCTAGGGCATAAGGTTCTACCAGCTTTGGCCACAAAGATGAAAATGGCTGTCTGGCTTCTGGACTTTTCAAGCAAAGTACAGCATGGGGTAGAGGGGAAGTCTAGAGTGACGAGGTGGGGAAAAAGGAGGGAAAGAGACCAAGCAGGGATGGGATTCGTGTTCTCCACATGAGGTAGGTGCCAGTCAAAAAGACAGCCAGAGTACAGAAATGTATTGTATCTCCTTTAAATTCAGAGTATGTGTTTAATTTGCTCCCAGAAAGATTAGACTCTTTCTGGTGATCACACAAACCTGCTTTTTTCCCTCACTTGTCATGAAGTAAAATGGTGGGTTGTACTTATATTTGCTCCTTAGGAGCGAAGTCTGGCAAAGGAAGACGGGGGTTTGAGCTATGAAGTAACGCAAGAGAATGATGGCAATCGACTCTCTGAGATGGAAGCAGCTGAAATAGACACCTGATTATATGTGGAGAGGGAGGAGGGAGACATGGAGTCTTGTTCTCTCTGCCCTCAGGAGCCAACCAAAGAGACACGGAGTCATGGGGTGTTCTGCCAGGGAGCAATTCTGGATCCAGGCTAAAGGGAGTTTGTTGCTGTGAAAACAGGCCTTCGATATCAGCAAGAATTGGGCCAGGAGGGAGACTGCACACAGGGGCTTAGGAGGGGAAAAGAAGCATGGAAAAGCTGAGGTTTAAAGTCACAGGAGTGTGATGCTGCATGGGTAAGGCAGCGTGGAGGGGACACTGGATCCATGCCGACGGCAGGCAGGGAGCTTGGCAGAGCTCCCACGGCTGGGGCAGTAGCTTGTACCTTCTGTGGCCCGTCCACCGTGGGCCTGCACTGTGCCCTCCCATGGAGCTCTCTGCTGCGTGAGACACAGGAAACAGGTTTCCAGGAGGGAGACAGTAACATTTCGTCTTACATGTGTGCAGGTTGAGGACCCACATGATACCAGGCACGGAGAAACTGGGAAACTTGAGAGCATTTAGGGGTCTTATCATCATCCCAATATCCCCAACACAATGCGTAAGCTCTTCGCGATAATTCTAGTTAATACATACAGTTTCACAGCAGCAATAAATAAAAACCTTATATAACTAGTGTCGTCTAAAAGAAAAATAGAAATAGAAAAAGACTAGAGGGTTGGAAAACCTAGATAATTGTCTAGCTTTTTTCGGTAATAAGTTGTATGAACTTGTTCTAGTGATTTACATTTTGTGGCCTAAGTTTCCTCATATCATGCTCTGTTCCACAGAAAGTTGTTAGGATCAAATGATAAAAATGTAAAAGTTAGAAAATGGATTGTAAAAGTAAACATCGATTATTGTTACAATTTCTCTAGTTTGCACCATTATGTCAGGGCAAAATACCACAACATAAAAACAAAACAAAACAAAAAACAAAGAAATTTATACTGGATTGATTTTTCAAATTAGATACCTACTGAATAAATTTATTGAATAAATTACTCTAAGCCTTCACTTAGTGAACACTATTTAGAAAATAAAATCCTATGTTTGACACAGTGGTAACAACTCCATGCATGCAATCCTCCTTTTTTATATTTTAACTTTTCCCCCCTAGTTGGTGGGTGGGCTAACTAAACAGAGGCCTTTTACATGGTACTTTGCTATTTTCTAAACAGAGCTGCTATGCATGCTTTCTGGCTTATATACAATGTATTGTTGTTTTTTAAAGCAAAGCACTTTTATAAATACCATATTTCAAAGATAAAGCATTGTAGGAAATAATTATACAAATTCTTTTACATTTCCATTAAGTTTTCTATTTCTCATTTGTATTTCCATGTGTGTTTTTTTTTAAAAAAAATAACTGCATTTAGGCCCTAAAATTATAATAATGTTCTTAACAGATTTATTTATCTTTTTGTCTTACAGACTAAAAGTTTGTGAAAATGGAAAAATTTGCTTTGGGCTGTTAAAGGATGTTTTGTGCATTAAATACACTATAAGACCTTGTTGCTTAAGAGGGTTTCAATGAATATTGAAAACCGAAAAACAAAACTACACGATTAATATGAAATAAATAAGATAACTTTCCAATTAAGACAATAAAACAATAAAGATTCATTTGCCACCTGGGACTCACATTTCTTAAGATTAGAACGTGATTACTTGTTTATGGATATATAGACCACAAATAGAGAAAAAATAAGTCAATAAGACTCAGGGATCATAATCCCTCTTGCATTCCGCTTTAAGTGACAAATCCAATTGGAAAAATTAAGTGTCACATAGAAACAAATTCATGCTTAAAAAGATCATTAAATCATAGGTAGGTATAGTGTTGGCATTATTTTAAGTGGTTTTAGAACTGTTTCTCCTAAAGTTCTGATATAGTTCACATAATTTTGCCGAGATACGAAGCTGTCTCACAGGACAGTTTAAAATACTGGGTTCCTAGAGCTGGAAAAGATGTGGTTCAGAAAAGCATCAGTATCTAAAAAGTTGTACATGAAACAGAAAATCCTTGGAAAGAAATTTGGTCCAACTCTGTGAGAAAAATGTTTTTAATAAACAGTTAAGGTTTAGATTATGCACTCATTGGAAAGGGTTTCATTTTTACAGTATAAATCATTTTCCTTTCCTTTAGCAACATGAATTATGAAAGCAACTTTATTCCATGACACTCTGATGTCCTGGAGTTTGAATGCAATTCCACAAATGAAACGCATGATACAGAGAGAGGAGACCTGGCTTGACAGAAAGGCTGGCACAAATGCGTGTGCTCAAGACGAATCAACACTGATGTGAGACTATCAAAACTCAAGATGAGAGAGTCGTCGGCCGCACTAAAAAGTATGTTGGCCAGGGGTCAGCAGACCACCAGAAAACTACCATATTCAGGACACACTTGAAGTATTCTTTCTAACTCTTGATGCCATATTATGAGAGAAATTCAGGAAAAGTACAATATATTGAGAAGGAAACAGTGTACATGAAGAATTCTGTACTTGTTGAAGGCGAAGTCCATTACAGTTCTACCTCTGCTGTTCAGGACCTGTGTAGTCTTACAAGAAAATTATTTAATCTCTCTGGGTCTCACTTTACATAGGACATCTATAAAACAAAAGAGTGGATTTGATGAATAATTTATAAGGATTTTTTCAGTCTTAAAATTCCAGCGTTTTTGGCAGGACAATTTGAGGTAATAACTAAGGTCTGTCCTCCAGCATTCCTGTCGTTGCCCTCTTCCTATGGAGCCACTAGCTTTCACTATAGAGGACAAGTGTAGATACAGGAAACAATGAAGTCATTTAAATATTTATTGTTATTTTTAAACTCATGGTAGCCACAATCATTTTGAAACCCAGAGGCATTGGATTACAAGTGTGAAACTATTTGATAGAGGGTTCCAAAAGCATTTTGTAGAAATGAGAGCCAAATTTTAAGCTATGTCTATGTAAATATTGTGGTATGATTTAAGAGCTAGTTCTCTTCCAAAAAAAGATAAAGTCGACTTTCTGGGAGGGGAGAATTAAGAGGGGATGTGCCTGGATGTTAGATGTTGATAAGTCTTTGAAAAGTTGCCCACTGCCCATCTTTTCAGGCAAGTAGCAGGAGTGGGAAGGAACAATAAAAACCTCAGATTATTTTGAGGGTATCCCAGACCACAGAGAAGCACTGGCTAGCTTCCCAAGGAGGTTGCAAGCCTCATAGAGAAACCTAACATTCATCATGGCATCTGAGTAATAGAGTAGCAATGGTGCAGGGAGCTGTCTAGGCAAAATGCCTGTGGGCAGCCTCACAGAATTCCATACCCCCTAGCGAGATGGAAAGGGGGGACTGTACCCCCAAGAAGAGCACAGAAGTGGCTAAGAGAGGGCCAGAGAGTAGAGATCTTTCACAGACAGGGAGAAGAGGATAAAGAATGACCTGTTCTTAGAAAACAGAGATTAAAGGGAAACATATTCATTTTGATTTGGATACTGTGGACCTAGATGTTGACAAGCAAAAACAAGCAAGAACTGTGCATCCAGAATGCAATGGCAGTGAACCAGATGCATCTTACTCCATGATAATAAGATTCATAGATACAGAGCCAAAAAATGTATTGTCCAAGTGCTATGGACTGAGGTGTAAACCCCACCCCAGATTCATATGTGGAAGTGTAACCTCCAATGTGATTATATTTGGAGATGAGGCCTTTGAAAGGCAATTGGGGTTAGATGAGCATGAGGTTGGAGCCCTCATGATGGGATTTGTGCTCTTATAAGAAGAGACACCAGAGTGCTTGGTATGTTCTCCCCACAGTGTGAGGACACAATGAGAAGGCGGCTGTCTGCAAGTCAGGAAGGCAGCTCTCACCAGGAACAGACCATGCCGGCACCCTGTCTTGGCCTTCTATACTCAAGAATTGTGAGAAAATAAATTTCTGTTGTTTAAGCCACCCAGGCTAGGGTAATTTGCAATGATAACTTAGGCAGACTAAGACATAGAGCTAAGATACTTTTGAGAATGAAAGGTGACATTAAAATTAATTAGTATTATATTTTTGAAATATTTATTCATTGAACACCCAATTGGCTACATTATTTATATTGGGTGACTTATTGTTTTTGGCAAACATTATTTTCAAAAATAAAATTGTTTCTAAAAAATAAAATGACATATTTCCTTGTAGATTAAAGCAAAATATAAAAATCACTTGTGTGATTGTCTAAACATTTAAAAATAGCACAAGCCATATCTTTCTCTAATGCTGACTCATTGATAATTTTCTGTAATATGTTTAATACTGTGTTATTTCAATGTGATCTTATTCTTTGTAATTTTATTCTTTTTAATTTTTCAAAAATTGTCTGCAATCTTCTTAAAGTTACACTTGAAAGGGATACATATTTACTTTTATCTGTAGTCTATAACAATTTAATTTAGAAAAAATATTCTATTTATAGGTGCCAGTATACCTAGTAATCTCAGAGAAAATTCTACTAAGTGGAGGATATTCTCAAGTCTAATTTTTATAAAATGTGTAAATGTACCACTGCATGTATTTTTATATATGCATAAATTTTGATATATTTTTTATAGGTGCCTTTTTGCCTTAATTTAGAGTTTCCTTTTTCCCCAAATATTTTATAAGGCAAAACTCATAAATTCTCTGTTCACAATTCTTTTTAATGTTTTGCCAAATAGATACTGCAAAATCATAGATCTTTTCAATTTCATTTCATTTCAGTACATAATATAATCCAATTACCAAAAAAAGAGTTTGATCAAAAAATTTTTCCTGCAAGTCATTTCAAAGGCATTTACAGAATTTTAAAATTAAATCTTGTACACTGTTGGAGATCTCATCATTTTATTTGATCATCCCCCTGCTTTTGTAAGGATAAATTTGCCTTTGTTTACGGTTATTGCAAAACTTGAAGTTTCTGGCTTATAATTCATTGAATATTTGATAAAATATTTCCAAACAATTATTTTTTAAATGCAGAGTCCCATTACAGGGACTCGTAGGTTGATTTAAAAAGTAGTTTTCCTGAAGGCTGAAATATTTCTAAAATCTGATTTAAGATGAACAGCAAGAGAGAAAAGTATGTATGGCCTTGAAAAAGGTGTGTTTGCTCGTTTGTTTTGTATTTATCATAAGATTTAACATGAAATATTTGTGGTCAATTACTTCAATGTTTATAATCTTGACATCTTCAGTTGCTATTTCAAATGATAAATGATTGAAATTTGTCGGGTAGAGTTATAACTTATCTGTGTACCACAACCAATTTCAAGAAATTTAATAAGACTATTATTTTATCCAAGACATGCTATGTTCTGTCAAATTTGTATCCATATTAATATTGCAAAGACAAATAATCAAAGGGAGACAAGATAGCAGACCAGAAGCAGCCCGCACACTCGCTTTCAAGGAGAGGATCTAAAGTTGCAAGTGGCTGCCCACCTATGGATGACCCTTCTTGGAAAGAGCATTGTGAAGCAACGGGGCATGCTCAGAGTGAAGGAGAAGGTGATGGGGCCATTCCTTCGGCAAGACCGGAAGGTACCTGGGGGAGGCATCCACACGTGGGGAAGAACAGGAGGGAAGAGCCCTGGGGCTCCATACTCCCCTTGCAGGCCAAGCTGTGAGGGGGCCCCCACTCCCACCATAGACCTCTGGACTGATCAGGCAGCTACTTGGAGTCTGTGCAGTGACATTGGACCAGAGAGCAGGCACAGCAGAGACCTGGGGCTTCCATTCCCAGTTACTGCAACCGATGCCATTCTGAGCTCTGAGGTCCAGAGCGCCAAGTCCACACAGGGCTCGGCTTTCACGCAGCCACTTCCACATCAACCCGGCCAGCCGGGGAGGAAGCAGGGAGAGTGGATGCTCTCACATGGCCCGCGACAAGGAGTCAAGCACCCCTTCCCCCAAGGGGGATCTGAACAGATCGGGTGCCAGGGGTGCCATCTGAGAAGCCCTGCGGCAGCTGCCTCTGGGAGCCGGTCACGGGGGGAGCCCTAGCAGCCCTGCGGCTTGGCCCCACAGTCTCGCCCATCCCCAAGCTGCCACACGGCCCCACGGTCTGTCCCCACAGTTCCTGTGCTGTTGCCGGGCTCCACCCCTGAAGTTCCAGTGCTGCCACCGGGCGCACATCCCCAGCTCCTAGGCTCTCCTGCTGCCATGGGGCCTCGTGACCTTGCCCCCAAAGGTCCAGCACTATCACTGGGGCCTGCCGTACTTCACTTGAGGTTCCCGTGTCATAGCCGGGATCTTTGGCTCTGCCACAAAGATTCCAGCACTGCTTCCCGGGTCCACAATCCCATCTTCTAGGTTCCCGGGCCCACAATACCATCTTCTAGGTTCCCGGGCCCACAATCCCATCTTCTAGGTTCCTGGGCCCACAGTCCAGTCTTCTAGGCTCCCCTGCTGCGGGCAGGCCCTGTGGCCCCACCCCCAAGGCTCAAGCACCACCGCAGGGCCCCAAGGTCCCACCGCTGGGCTCCATTGCCTCTGTGGGGCCCCAAAGCCCTACCCCTGGGGCTTCAGTGCCACTGTCAGGTCCGGTGGCCCAGGCATCATGGCTCCTTCACTGCTGCCGGGCCCTGCACCCTACCCTGGGGGCTCCCCACCGCTGCTGGACCCCATGGCTCAACCCCTGAGGTGACAGTGCTGCTGCCTGGACCCACAGCTCTGTCCCCAAGGCTCTAGCACTGCTGCAGGGCCACATTGCCGACCGCCTACCCAGCTCCCACTGGCTACATGGCAGGAACTGCCCCATAGTCCAATGTCTGCCAGTGACCTCCCAGCCTTGAGCCACCATTGCACCTGGACCCAGTTGGAACAAAAACCCCCAGCCCTGACACCCATGACCACTGCCTAGATAGCCTTGTGTAACTGCCACTGTCACCACCACAAGGAGACCCAGGCAGAGCAATCTCTCACAAGGACGGCCTCTGTGGAGAGGGACTTACTCAGCCCCCAACCTGAGCTTCCAACAGCAGCCTGGGGAACAACCCACTACTCCATGGGAAGATCATTCAGCACAGGCTTGGAGTGTGACAATCACAGTGGAACCAGACAACATAGATCAGCTGCATTTCAGGGTCTCAGTGCATCTGCCCTTCCTCCCCTGAGGGGTCAAGGTTACAGAAGCACCATCTAGGGACAACTCCTTCTTCTTGCTAAGTAGGTGAGTTCTGAGCAAAGGAGAACAGGTGCACTGCAAACATATCTGTCCTGAGCCGAGAGAAGAGGTTTCAGATGAGAAGAAATCAGCAAAAGAACTCTGGCCACATGGAAAAATAAGCTAGTTCAACACTCCCAAGGGATCACAATGGATATATAGCAAAGGACTTCAACCAAAAAGAAATTGTCGAAATGTCAGAAATGGAATTGAGAATATGGACGGAAAATAAGATTAATGAGATTGAAGAGAAAGTTGAAAACCAACATAAAGGAGCCAAAAAATGTTTTAAGACATCAATGAAATAAAAGGAAAAAGTCACTAAAGAGCTAGGCAACATAAGAAAAGATATAAGAGAACTCAAAGAAATAAAAGAGTCATTTAGGGAATTTCAAAATACAGCAGAAAGCTTCAGCAACAGACTAGACCAAGCAGAAGAAAGAATTTCAGACCTTTCAGACAAGGCTTTCGAACTATCTGAGTCAGTCAAAGATACAGAAAAAAAAAAAAAAATACAGAAGAATGAACAGTCAGAGAAATACGGGGCTATGTGAAGCAAAACAATATATGAATTACAGGTATCCTTGAGGGAGAAGAAGAAAAAGCAAAAAGCATAGAACACTTATTCGAGGGAATTATTGAGGAAAACTTCCCTGGTATTGCCAGAGATTCAGATATCCAACTGTAAGATGGTCATTGAACACTGGGAAGATTCATAGCAAATAGGACATCACCAAGACACATAGTCATCAACTTGGCCAAAGTCAACATGAGAGAGAAAATTCTACAAGCATCAGGACAAATGCAACAACTACCTTACATAGGAAAACCTCTCAGGCTAATGGCAGATTTCTCAGCAGAGACCTTACAAGGCAGAAGAGATTGGAGCCATATTCTTAGTCTTCATAAACAGAACAACTGCCAATCAAGAATTTTGTATCCTGCAAAACTAAGTTTCATAAATGATGGAGAAATAAAGACTTCCAGACCAGCAAACACTAAGGAAATTTGTCACCACTAGACAAATTTGCCCTACAGGAAATACTCCAAACTGCATTATGCATGGAACAACACAACAGATACCCAACAGTGTAAAAACAACAAAAAGTTAAAGCTCACAGCTCTTATAAAACAATAGCACAAAAGGGAAAACAAAACAACAAAGTATCATCAAACGTGAAGAAAACAGTATTCCACATATCAATATTAACACTGAATGTGAGTGGTCTTACTGCCCCACTTAAAAGAATATATTGACTGAATGAATGAAAAAACACACTCCAAGTATATACTTTCTCCAGGAAATACATCTAACTAACAAGGAATCACACAGACTGAAGGCAAAGGGATGGGGGAAAAAAAACATTCCATACAAAAACTCCTCCCCCCATAAGCGAGGAATTGTAGTCATTCTCAAATCAGATAAAATAGTTTTTAAATTAACAATGGTAGAAAACAACAAAGATGATCATTATGTAATGGTAAAGGGAGCGATTCACCATGAAGACATACAATCCTAAATATATATGAAGTTCCCAGAGTCATAATGCAAATTCTACTAGATCTAAGCAAAGAAATAAACAGTAGCCTAGTAATTGCCAGGGACTTCAATACCCACTGACAGAATTAGACAGATCATTGAAGATGAAACTCAATAAAAAACACTGAACTTAAACAGGACTCTAGAATAAATGGACCTAACAGACTTTTACAGAATATTCTATCCAAAAACTACTGAGTATACATTCTACTCATTAGTACATAGGACATATTCCAAGATTGATCATATTTGAGGCTGTAAAACAAGTCTCAGCAAATCAAAATATCAAAATCGTACCATGTATCTTCTCAGACCACAGTGGAAAATTGACTAGAAGTCAACTCCAAGAGAAACACTCAATTCTACATGAAGTCATGGCAATTAAACAACCTGCTGCTGAATGATACTTGGGTCAATGATGAAATTAAGAGGGAAATCAAAAGATTCCTTGAACTGAACAAGAAAGGGGACACAGGCAATCAAAATCTATGGGATACAGCAAAAGCATTCATAAGGGGAAAGTTTATAGCCTTAGATGCTTACAACAAAAAGGTAAGAAAATCACAAATTAACAATCTAATGTCACCTCTCAAGGAACTAGAAAAAGAAGAATAAAGCTAACACAAAGACAGCAGGAGAAAAGAAATAACAAATTTCAGAGCAAAACTAAAAGAAATGGAACTCAAAAAACAAAACAAAGGATCAATGAAACAAAAGATGGTTCTTTGAAAAGGTAAATAAAATCAATAGACCTCTAGCTAGATTAGCCAGAAATAGAAGAGAAAGGACTCAAATAAGCTCTACCAGAAATGAAAAAGGAGACATTACAACTGATATCACAGAAATACAAAATATCATCCGTGAATACTACAAAAACCTCTACACATACAAACTAGAAAACCTAAAGGAAATGAATAAATTTCTGGAAACACACAACCTCCTAAACCTAAATCAGGAACAAATAGAAATCCTGAACAGACAATAATGAGAAGTGAGATTGAAGCAATAATAAAAAAATCTCCCAGCAAATAAAAGCCTTGGGCCACACACATTCACAACCTAATTCTACCAGACCTACAAAGAACTAATACCTATCCTACAGAAATTATTCCACAACATCAAGAAGGAGAGAATCCTTCCTAACTCATTCTATCACCTTGATGCCAAAGCCAGGAAAGGACACAACAAAAAAAGAAAACTACAGACCAATATCCCTTATGAACATAGATGGAAAAATCCTCAACAAAATACTAGCAAACTGAATTCAACAGCACATCAAAGAATTAATCCACCATGACCAAGTGGGCTTCATCCCAGAGATACAAGAATGGTTTACATATGCAAATTGTAAACATGTTTCCCCACATAAACAGAAGAAGAAAAAAAAAGACCATATGATTATCTTCAGAGACCTAGAAAAAGCATTTGATAAAATCCAGCATCCTTTCATATAAAAACCCTCAACAAACTAGATGTAGAAGAAACATATCTCAAAATTATAAATGCCATATATGACGAATCCACAGCCAACATCATACTGAATAGAGGAAAGTTAAAAGCATTCCCCCTAAGAACTGGAACAAGACAAGGGTGCCCACTGTCACCACTTTTATTCAACATAGCATTGGAAGCCCTAGCCAGAGCAATCTGGCAAGAGAAAGAAATAAATGGTATCCAAATCAGTTTTTGTAACCTTTTCAATAACCTAGTTAACAACTCACATCTACTTAACAAGTCTTTATATTCAAATACCTCTTCAGGTAACTAGTGTGATATTTGTCTCTTGACTGATACACCAAATAATACATTAAATAATTAGCTTTAGATTTACAACATACAAAAAATAGCAAAACCACCACGGCAAGAGCAATCACAATACTATCTATGTATTCTATACAAAGAATGCTCAACCTCTACTTTCTACACATATTTAATAATACCTAATATATACTTTCTGATAGTTTCCATTCTATTCCCAAGGCCTAGCTCAATGGACTGTGTGTATGCCACAGGCAATGGATGGTGTCCAACTGGCTGTTACACCAAGTGACCAGCAGATGCAACAGGGACAAATACTTTCCCACTACCACTTGAGATATAAATGAGTTCACCTTCCCTAGTTGCTCATGACTCAGCGCATTTCATTTTATGGTAACTGCCTCACATACTGACCTTAAGAGGAGTATGTTAGTTCCCTTGAGTCTGGAAAAGGTTAAAAAAAAAAAAAAAATAGAGGCAGGTTATTACTGGTAATCTTTCAGATTAATCAAATGTATAGTGAGAAATCTGTTCATTGTGCTCATGTTGCATACACAACTAGGGAGACTAAAGTAGAAACTACAAGTACAAAGAGCAGGTCTACCAAATTCATTTCAGATTATTTTAATAAAATTACTATTAACAACACTTCATTAAAACGTAAAACTTTGGAATAATTGCTAAACCAGATGGGACCCCAGGACAAAGAAATGAGCCAAGATCAGACCTTTCATAACTACTGTATTTATGTTAGCCCTTAGACTATTTTTCTTTATAAATAACTCCTTGCTACTTTGTGATTTTAATTTTAATCCATATTTTTTGTTTGTTTATTTGTTCCCTGCTTTATTATCTCTCTAACATTTGAGGATAAGCTCCATTCAGGGGAGGGGAACAGCCAGAAATATGTTTTCCTAATGCACTGTTAGATCTCCTGTGCATGATGAAGTGCCCAGAACGGAGCAGGTACTAAATAAATGTTGATTGATTGAATAAATACCCTTAAGAAATCATCGAAGGAGCTAATTCCTTCTCTCCTTTTCTTCTTCAGCAAAAGCTTCAAGGGAGAATTTAGTCTAATAAAGAATTTTCTGACTTTATCAAGATCCATATATGTAAGCCAGATAAACTTTCTGGGATCTCTAATTGTCTATGTTCCATAGGTGCCTCAAGATCAACATATCTACATACAGTAATTTCATGTTTTCAGACCTGCTTCTGCATTTCAAGTCATGGTAGATGGCACTGTTCAAACAACAACACAATCCAACCAATAGTTGCTCATTTAATATCTGTTGTATTTCTCTATTTCTTCTTTATTCCCATTATTCCTCTTTTATTTTTGTTTCTCTTAATCTGCAGTTAACTCCTAATTAGTTTTTGCTTCCAGCTCTGTTCTTTTTCTGATTTTTCCCTACAATGCCCTAAAAAGTAACTTTTTATAAGGGACGAAGCTGATAAGCTTAAAACTCTATAATTGTTTACCATTTACCAAAAGTAAAACATTCTTAGCCAGGTATAAAGAACCACCTTGATCTGATCCTTACTCACTTCCTTGGTTTCAATTCTCAATACTTACCCCTCTTTCTATTTTCAAACATTCCCTATGCTTTTGTCCTATAGCACTACTTGCAGTTCTCTGATCTTGCTATACTCTTTCATGTTCATGTCTTAACTCATCTTTTTCCCTATGCCCAAAATACCCCTTTTCTGCCTCATGAGAGATTAATTTGTCTTTCAAGATTTGATTCAAACAATGTGACTTTACAAAGTTTTGATCCTCTAAGGAGAAACTGACTACAGTTAAAGATGGAATATACTGTTTTCTTAGATGTTATATGACTGATGTTCAAGAATTAATGTTAAAGGAACTGAAGAGATAATTGAGCCAGTTGGTAATTCAAGTCCCTTCATTTTCTTAGATTCTGGGAAATTGAGCATCAGCAAATTATCTCAGAATCACAATTAAAATAAGATGAGAAAATGTATGAAGTGGACCTGCTGAAAATTCCTTTTAAATGCTGCCTTAGGTTGTTTGTCAACACTCACATGGAGCAACACTTATTGCTCAATCACATAAAAGAAATGTAATAAAATATAAAAGTAAAATAAACTTGAAATAAATAAAGGAAACCCCCAGGCGACAGATAAATTAATAAACCCAAATGAGGGTTGATCCACAGATATGGGCCCTATGCACTGGATATGGGGGTTTTAACAACCTTAATGGAACAACTGATGGGGTCTTGAGCCCAAGAGAGGTAGGGAGCTGGAATTAAGCTCCCTGCACAAAACCAAAAGCAAACCAGACAATGAAAATGGAAATAGGAAAGTTTTTCCACTACCCAGGAATTCAACAATAAAAGTCATCTATCTGAGAATGTAGATAGGAAAAAAAGTACCTACAAGAAACTAAAGGGCAGCACCTGGCAAAGATCAAGGACTTGGAGTGATATTACCCTAATTGTGTGGAGTCCCAAGACTAAAATCTAATATAAAGTATCAAATTATTTTACAAGAAATAATATAAAAAATTTAATAGACTGTATAAGAAATTAACATAAAATATGAAATTGCCAGACCCAGGCAAGAGAAACTTGAAACCAATTTCTAGGGGAATTCACACAACACAGGGAGTGAGACTCTCACGAATTAGGAAAAAAAGAAAAAAAAGGGAGAGAGGGAGCGATCTCACAATAAAAATGTATGAACTACAGGAAGATGTTTACTGCTACGAGGGCAAACTAGCATAGTCAATAGACAAGATAGTTTCATGAGAACTAATGGTAATAGAACCTGAATAGGATTATAAACTAAATGTGTTTAAATTATGATCAAAGTAAAAAAAGAAATAGAAACCAAGATGAAAGAATAAGTCTGTATGAAAAATAATCAGGAAGACTTGAAATAGAACCAAACTGAACATTTAAAATTTTCTTTACAAAAGTATATAGTCAGTTAAGGCCAGGCGCGGTGGCTCACGCCTGTAATCCTAGCACTCTGGGAGGCTGAAGCGGGCAGATTGTTTGAGCTCAGGAGTTCGAAACCAGCCTGAGCAAGAGCAAGACCCTGTCTCTACTAAAAATAGAAAATAAATTAATCAGCCAACTAAAAATATATAGAAAAAATTAGCCGGGCATGATGGCGCATGCCTGTACTCCCAGCTACTCGGGAAGTTGAGGCAGAAGGATTGCTTGAGCCCAGGAGTGTGAGGTTGCTGTGAGCTAGGCTGACGCCATGGCACTCACTCTAGCCCAGGCAAAAGAGTGAGACTCTGTCTCAAAAAAAAAAAAAAAGTATATAGTCAGTTAAATTAAGACTTATCACGTGAGTTAAGAAGTAGATTAGACATAACCACAGAGATAATTAGTGAACTAGAAGATAGATCTTAGGAAATTATGCAAAATAAATAACAGAAACAAAAATATGGAGAATATTAAACATAAGTTAATATACATGAGTAAGAGCCTGATCAAATCCCACCTATGTTTAGGAAGTATTTTAGAAAGATAGAGAATATAGAGAATCTAGAGAAAGCAATATTCAAAAAGATGATGAGTAAGTATGATATAGAGTTAGAACAAAAACCCAAAAGAAAAGGTAAACTACCTACAGAGAAAGTGCTCTTTATATTGATAGTAGATTTTACATCAAAGAATTCAATGTAATCTTCTCTTCTAAGTTCTAAGGGAAAATATTTTTCAATTTGGGATTTAAACTCAATGAAATTATCACACAATGAAAGTGAAATAAAGACATTTTTAGATAAACACTGAGAATATTTATCACTTACAGACAGATCCTTACTAAAACAACAAACAAATACTAGAAAACATATTTCAGAAGAAAAAAGATGGATCTCAGAAAGAACTGGAATGCAGATGCAATAAACTTAGGTCAAGTATGCATGCTAAAGATTTAATGGTAATCATTAAAAATAGATGTCAAATGTTTAACTTCTCAAATGCTTCAGCAAACATTTCTAGGGGCAATATGGAATGTGTGAAATGGCAGAAATAGATCTGGGTTGAATTACTAGCTGTGGGATTTTAAGTATTCAATTTTTTTTTTTCTTTTGTCAAAATGAGACTGAGCTAGACTTTGAATTAGTTGTTCTCAGGCCCTGTCTAGTGTAATTTTATTATCTACGATATCTGAAATGATTAAACAAGGATTTGTGCTTGTTAAGAAAAGAGCACTTTTAGAATTATATTAATAGATACTCAGAATTGTAAAGGATCTTGAAGGTTATCCAGTTCAAACTACTGTTGATGTATTAATCTCATTAGTAGCAAATGCATATTAACCTTGAATAGCTTACTTGCCATAGCACATATTTTAATGTAATTCCTAACATACTCATAATTGTTAGTTTTGGGAGAAGTGATGGTGGGGTTGGGGGTGCTGCAGTCTTAGTGAAATCATTTCCCAAGTAAAAGAGATAGATTTTCTTTTGAAAGTTAAATGAGGAAATCTTCTACAAAAGTGAATCAGGAATAGGTTTGCAAAGTCACTTTAGGAGTACAATAAACAGCTTCCACACCTGAAAGACTTTATTGTAAGAAAATTGAATCTATGAATAAGGTTAATTTTTTAAATATATATGTTTGTGATGGAAGAGGAGTATCCATCCTTGAAAGCCTAGAGAAAGTCCCAAAGGCACACACTGTCACCTAAATTCTTGTGCCTTCTGACATAATCCACAGAACTTGTAGGAGATAGGGGTGCTTCGGTATGAGAGTTAAAACCTTAATTCTCTGTTGAGCGCCAAGAGAAGAAGACATAGGGAAGATGAGTTTTAATGATGAAAAGGAATTTAGAAAAGATTAAGCATGTGAAAGACTACAAAAGCCAGGCCTACATGGCAGCCAAGGAGACAGCAGCAAATGCTTTGCACAAAGATTTGCTCAAGGAGATGATGTCTTTTATATGTGGGCAGGAGAGACCCCAGTGGCTGTACTTACTGATACATTTTCAGACATTTCTCATACTCTGAGAGAACTGCTTCATATCTTCCTCTAACAAATTTGGATCTTTCCTAACTCTTCTCACATTCTGGAGGATGCGTGGGTAATTTTAATGAAACTGTTGCTTTCTCCCATGATATCACACAGCCATTTGATAAGATTTTTGGTAGTACAGCCCCCAAATATAATACCAATTTGGCTGTGCTTGAGGACTTCATTGAGTTTTTATCTGTTATTTTCCTCTGAAAATGAAATTATTCTTTCATATTTTTAATGCCTCTTGAATAGATTTGTACTCACTGCTAAAATTCTAAAGGAAAATTTGGGGATCTTCTTTGCCCAGCCAGAAAGATGGTGGCATGTACCCTGAAAGAGGAATTTTATTCGAGGACAGACAGTCATTTAGGAGCAAACTTGAGTAAAGACATAAACAATAAGCATACCGAAAAACCAAAGAAACACTAATTTATTTTCCCCAAAATTATTCCACGAAGATTTACCAACTGGTTTAAATATGGATTTGGTTTGCCGTGGAACTACAAATTTTAATTTGTTCTTGATTGAATCAATGAACTAAAATGTCTAAGTAGAAGGCTTTTGTGTATTTCCAAAAGAAATTGACCTTGAAAATTTGTTGTGAACTTGGTAAAATTCTGGTTTGGTTGTAAGCTTTTAACCAGAGTGACCACAGGCTGCCTAAAATATGCGTAGACTATTTCTTCTAACCCAGTTTTCATGCTTGAGAATACTGGCGGTTTGGAATTTCAGAGCTCTTTTACCCACCCTTGTCTGCATGGGAACAATGAAAAGTTTCTATTTATCAGTACTTTGAGATCCTGTTCCAATATTTTCCTTAAGTTTATCACAACTAATTTGCCACATCTAGCCAACCTGCCAGATTGCGATAACCAGCCTGCGCCTAAGTATGGTATTCCTTAACTTTGGAGTTAGCCTGCCCCCTGCTTAACTTACAACTAGAAAAGAATGTAGATCCTGAAAAAGGCCATCTTTCAATCTTCCCCCTTAACATATTTTAATAAATGATGCATTCATTGTAACTATAAGGAATATTTAACATCAACAAAATGAAATGCATGATTGTTATCAATGCTTTTAAGGTGACTATCAGTTCATAGCTGACATAATAAGCAGCATATAAAACAAGGGAAAGATATCGTTCCTGTCCTCATGTAGTTACATAACATGGAAAAGATCAGTGACATAAGCATTTTGGGGCTGTTTCACATCTGGGGGGAAATCTTTTTGAAATTTTCAAAACCGTGAGCAAGATTGAAAGGAATTTTAAGTATCATTATTTGTAACATTTCACATCAAAGTGTCATTGCTCTTTGGAGAAGGTACACGGGAAGTGCATTTCTTTGATGTTTTCCCATAGATCTGCTTTCTCTTTACATCTCAGTGTCTTACGGGAGGGAGAATAATAGTCCTTTTATCATAACATTATTTTTAAACTACCGGATAAAGTGATATCCAGTCAAGAGTTTGAGTGGTGGATTCTTTTTCCTAAGACATGATATAAAAATCTACAAAGAATGATATCCATTTTATTTTTGCAGGTGGAGGGAGGTTTTTTTCAGCACTTGAAAAATGATGCCATGACTTATATGACATCATTTGGTCCCCCACAAAGTCAGCTCTTCTACAAACTTAGGAGGTGGCAGCTGTGAGAGAGGTAAAAATCTTTCCAACCACTAAAGCTAAGTTCATTTTTGTTTGTGAAAACTATCTGCAATGAAGAGGGTTGGGAGAGAGTATGCAGGACTGAAAATATCTGAAGACCTCCAACTGCAGTAATAGCTGAGGACTCTGTAAATCTAACATGTAATGCAAAGGATTTGTTGATTTGTTTTTGAGGACTTCATACCCCCATGCCAACAGCTGAAAGGGGGCTTGGAGGTGTCTGTTTAACACCAGCCTCGGGAAACCCCAAATCCAAGCATACATCATGGGATACCGTTTCCCCGCGGGTGTCAGCGCAGACACTGTTTCTTCTGCTTAGCTTTTCTCCCTAATTCTTTAATTTATATAAATGAATACTTCTGTTTCTCTTTTGCCATCAATACTAGTTATACCCAAATGACTAACTGTAATTTGGGAGTAGGGAAAGGGTACTTCTGCTCGTAGGCAAACTGTTGAGGGCTCCCAGGATGCATGAAACCCAGAGGAAGACAAGTACTCAAATCCTACATGAGATCATCCACTTCTGGCAGGCACAGCTCCCTCTTCCTTCAGTTATCATTGGCCTTTCCTGGGAAGCTAGGAATCTCTTTACTCTCAAGAATCTTTTACGGTTTCCATTCATTAATTTACTGTGGTGCTCGGACCTGAGCTGAGACCTCTCTTCTCAGCTCAATTATCACGTGACAGAGAGTAGGGAGGAAAGTAAATCTTCACCCAAGCCATTTAGCAGTTCCAGAGGCTTAGTGAGGAAGAAAGATGAAATTAATGATGCAAATGAGTCTTGGGAATTCACAAATGGCCTCCATTAGCCATGTGTCCGTACCCCCATCACCCTGGATAAGTAGCAATTGGCAGGAGTCACCACTTCCAGGGGTCTGAGGGAGACCAGAATGTCAGATATCAGAGGGTCGGTACAAATGCTTTCTCCTACCTATCAAATTTCCCTCATGATCCATTTGCACCTTACTGGTATTTCAGAACAGGAAAGTCCTCTTAGTGTAGTTTCTGAAAGAGGTATGAGTGTTAAAATTTCACTTTTCCCTTTGTACTAAAGTTCATCTGGTCTCAGGGCAGATCTGGTCTTGCTTTTCCTTCCTGAGCAGTAGACAACCTGTTTCCAACTTAATTCAAAGCATCTTTGTCATCAGATCTTAGCCTGGGAGGAGGCTAGGTCTGGCAGGAGAATAAATGAATCTAAGCTGAGAATGTCACTGGGGCAGCTCCGCCTCAGCAGGGTCGGGAATGTGTGCTCAGAAGGACCAACAGGTGCAGACTGCAAGGAGATAGAGGAAAGGATGATGGTCCTGGGAGTGAGAGAGGTGGTGATGATGACTTCAGACAGGACTGCTCTGACTGTGACATCATTCTTTCTGAGTAATCTGGCATGGTAATTGCAAATGGCCCTTAAAAAATTTAAACTACAGCTAACTTGTCTGCACTAGTTAGGTTAAATACAACATGGGCCTGTCCCAGAAAGTCAGTTAAGTGGACCGTGTCAGTTCTCTTGCCATCAGACCACCACACCAGATGAAGTTTCCAAAGACTACAGAAAGACCCGGGTGCTCAGATGGCAACTGGCCTGACTCCCCTCTGGAACATTAGGGAGTAGTGTGATATCACTGTTACAGTCAGAGGGTTTTTATTATACACTTGTTGCTTGAGTGTAGCATTCAAATAGTAGGTGGAGGATGGAAGTGTAACAACACTTAGGCCACCCAGAGGTAGAAAGGAGTCACAGGGGACTTAGTAAATTGAGCCATTCTTTAAGGCCCTTATTTTGTGAGTTTAAGACTTGCATAGCTACTTGAGAAAGTTTCCTAAGAACCAGATGAAACTCACCATCATAGACAACCAACTTTTATCATGTACGTGCTGTGAATGAGGCATAGGTAGGTACTCGAGGTACCAATGTTGATGTTGAAAATAGTCATGGCCCTCAAGAAACTCATAATAAAGTACAGGATAAAACATATGCATGCATATACACACACATACACATATACAAATATACACATATATATGGCAGTGTAGATATATGCATATATGTGTATATGTGTGTGTATATACATATGCATATGAAGTAAATACATATGCATATGAAGTAAACATATATACATGAATATGTATGTGTGTGTGTGTATGTGTGTGTGTGTGTGTGTGTGTGTATATACACTGCCACTATGTCAGCCTTGCTCATGAACTGATGTGCATTTCCTAGTGGCTTCTTCCCTGAGGTCTTATTTTGTAATTATTACATTTTTAAAAGGTTTCTAATGCCGTTGGATACCATTGCCACAGTGCATGGTCACTGGCTCAGTTCCTAACACTAGGCACTCAAACATGATTGCTTCCTACAGTTAATCCTTCCTTTGGTGGCTGGTTTTTGGTCTTGGCCTCTCCCCTTGGAATTGAAACTTTTGGTCTTCCTGAGCCTTTCTTTATCCATGACTCAGCCTTAGGCTCCATTTTCTCTGCAGTTTAAAGCTTCAGGCCAGTGCTATTAATATATTCTTTCAATTTCAATACACCAGCCCTAGAAAACCAGAGTCTCAGATGTCCTCAGAGGAGGCTCAGAGGAAGGGAGCCTGGGCCTTTGCGAAAGTCATTTAGATTCTTTGGGCCTTGGTTAATCACTTGCATGAAGAAGCAAACAGATCAATTGTTAATCTAAGGTCCCTTCCAACTCTAAAACACTGGAATTCTATAGAAGAAATGTGATAGTGGCAAAATTAGTGGCAGGAAATGAAAGTCCTAAAGAAAATTGAGAGTGGGCTAAATCTCATAGGGCTGGGTCAGTTGGAGGCAGTGTCCATGAAGGCAACTTGAGCTTGATTTTGAAGGATAACTAGATAACTAGGGGAGGGATTAGGGAGGAAGGGAATGTTACATAGGCAAGCAGATTGTGATCAAAAGTAGACATGAGGCATGATATGTATGGAGCTTGTGGTGGGCACTGCACATCTGTATGGCTTTGGGGATTTATTCCTTTGGGCCCTGGCAATGGAGAGCTGCTGGAAGGACAGCCATGAACTGTTACGGGCACTGTAAGCAAGGGTGACCCAGGATTGCAAAGAGTGAAGAGCTTCCTTATTGGTGATGCATGGTCTCTCCAGGTGATAACATTCCTGGGAACAGGGACTGCTGGGAACAGGAACTCTGCAGAGGGAATTACTCTGCCCACAGACAGATCCAGCTGGTGAGGTTGGCATCTCAGAACAAATATAGTGCCCTGTAAGGAGTGTGGGATTTCTTGGAATGTAATGATTGTGGTAGACAATGCACATGATATGAGCTAAGTAAGGCCCAACAGCTGTCACTTATCGGCAGCAGGTCAGAAAGGAAGACAGATGTCTGGAGGATGACCTTCTTGAATGAGTGTGTTTGGGAACTTAGGAATTCCCTTGGGGGTTAATGACATGCCATTGCTTGGCAATCACTATGAACAGTGTAGCATTACATACCTTAGGTGCAAATAAACCATAAAACTCTGACAGGATGGCTGGGGAAACTATAGCAGCCAGGTCAAGGAGGGTGGTGAACAGAAATTGACTTTTTTGTGAAAATAAATAGGGAGAAGGGGATGAATGGAAAAAGAAAGCAGAGAGGCTAAAATTACCTTAGGGAGCATTATTAAACACAGAAGTCCACAGATTTAGATAGGAAGAGAAGAGGCAAACACTGCATGCCAAATTGAAAACCTAAGCTGCAGAGATGAAGCTAAGGCTGAGAAGTAGAGTTGTGAAGATCTCAGTTGCATTCACTTGAGTGGAATAGGATCATCTCATGAGGGAGCTGCATAAAAGAGGATGGAATTTCTTTAGTCCAGACTCTATAGGCCATGTTATGCAGTCCCATGCAATACTTTGACCTTAGCCTTGACCACAGCCTGGGAGGGCATCTATTTCTCATGCAGCAAGTCAAAAGGCTCTATGACCGCAAAGAAAAGGGACATTAGGTCTCCTGATCATCTAGAGGTGACAATGCATCTAGAAATTGAAACTATACATTAAGTTCCATTTATACATTTATAATTCTTGACTCTACTTTAAATTCTATACACATATATTTACACAAATCAAATTTGCAAGGTAATTCCTTACAAAAATGTGAGTTTTGTCACTTCACAAAAAAGATCATTAGTATTCTTAAATCTTCAAATATTCTGTCTAGATGTAACTTTTCAATGATGTATCTATTATGAAAATAATGTAAACTTAACTTTCTCTGTTCCATTTTCCTGAGTAAAAACCTTTTTTATAAGAATAGACATTTATATGCAAACATTTCAAAAGTAATATGTATTTATCATCTATACTTATATTATTAAAGTAATATAGATTATTTGTCATTTGAAGGGTTTTTATTTGCTTTTTATTCCTCTTTTCACAATTGCTAATTTTACTATGAATCAAGAACACCAGGTAATTAGCATGTTTAATACCCCATTAAACATTGAATTAGATTTCTTGCTATCATCAAATAATATTGATACTACTTTATATACTAATTTTACTACAAAAGTAGGAGAAACAGAGTTTTAAGCTTTAAATGACCTCCAAGTTTGTCAGTTGGAGTTGAAAATATACGTAATTAAAAAAAGAAAGGGTGTTATAATAGTGAGACCTACCTACCAGTTAGTGAGTTCCAGTTATTCATAAGTTCTTAACACATAATGATCCACTTAATCTTTACTACAACTCTGTGAGGTAGGTAGAATATTAATAGTTTTTACAGAAGAGGACATGGAGGTCCAGAGAGGTTAAATTCCTTGCCCAAGTTCACAGAGCCAGTAAGTGGCAGATCTGGAAGTCATATCCAGGGCCTCTTGCCCTGATGTACATTCTCTTGGCCACTCCACTCTGCTGCCTCTCATAGTCTGTCTATCTATCTATCTATCTATTTACTTTATTTTTGTTTAAAAAGTAGCTTGCTTGTTAAGCAGTCACCTAGTTCTTGGGACCTCTTCTTCTCTGTATGGAAACAAATGCCATTATCTTATTTTTCAGATTATAGAATGAACCTCTTGTTTATCCACTTCTTTCTGTTACTAAACTGTTTCTAGATTTCACTCCATGGCATTTTCTAGTATGTTTATCCTCTATTTATGTCACATTGTGACATAAAATGGCCAGAAATGTAGCCAGGACTGGATGAAATGAAGTCTAGTTCTTCACCTCCTCTATACCTATTTCTCCCAATGTTTCCTATATTGCAAAAAAATGTGTTTAGGAAGAGCATATGAGCATTGCTTCTGCCCCATTTCCTTCAGTTTGATTTTTTAAAAAGCCTTCCACATCCCTTAGACAGAATTCCTTAAGGCTGACCACAAGTACAGCTAAATGTCCAAGGTAGGTATAGGAGACTCTACTGTCCGTCAGCGATGCTAGCATATGCAAATCCTATTTTGATTGTCAACAGTTTTCTCTTCCCTCCTTCCTGAGTCCAACATGTGTGTTGCATCAAGAATGGTAATGTTCCATGAGTCCTCCTCCCCAGGACATTGGCTACCATTGACTGCATGTAGAACTCTGTCAACAATTCCTTCCTTTTCCCCTAGCCCACTGTCAAGGGAATAATAAAGATGTTATATTTCATCACAGGAAAATCAATTTCAAGGACATAGCTTGTGACACAATCTAGTATTAGTGCTGATGTAGTCCCTATTTCAATACCTGCCTTGCATCTTTCAGTTTTCGAAATGAAACAACTAAATATCCACATGCAAAAGAATGAAGTTGGACTCCTGCCTCAGGCAATGTATAAAAATTAACTCAAAGTCAATGAAACATCTAGATATTATAGTTAAAACTGTAAAACTTCTAGAAGAAAGTGTATGTGTAATCTTTATCACCTTGGATTATGCAGTGGTTTCTTAGATATGACACCTAAAAAATAGACAAATTAGACTTTGTCAAAATTAAAAAACATTTGTGCTTCAAAAGATACTATGTTTCTTTTGTATAAAAAGACAACCCACAGAATGGGAGAAAATATTTTCAAATAATATATCTTATCAGGATCTAGCATCCAGAATATATAAAGAACCCTTATAACTCAACAATAAAAGGACAACTCATTTTTTTATTTAAATAGATTTAGGGTATACAAGGTTTTTTTTGTTTTTTTTTTTACATGGTTGA
>NW_012143301.1:3063264-3065100 GCF_000956105.1 Propithecus coquereli | reverse complement strand
TTTAAATCCTGCCATCATCATTACTGATCATCAGTTTTATAAAATCAGACCTGACCAAACACATTGCCATCATAACTCAAAACTTTAGAAGATTACATGATTTATGGCATTGGAAAAGTAAATATTAAATCTGCCATCAAAGTTTTATTACCCACCTAATAATGCAACAAAATTACTTATAAATGAGTACCTCTTAACCAGGCATTAGTTTCTCTTTAAAATAAGTTTAAAGACATTAATACTCCAATATCAGAGGGAAAACTGAATATTCCTTAAATATTAACATCTCAGGTAAGCTTTTGTTGGTTTTCTTTGTCTTGTAAGGATATACACCTGTGTTTAGTGGTTGTGTTTTTCCAAGACTTTTATTAGTAAGACAAAGATGACTTTATTTGGCTTTTGCTCCTTGGAAGGAAAAATGGAGTTCATTTGCTGGTATCTGGAAAATTTCAAACTTCGTTCTTTTATTTTTTCTTTTCCCCAAAAGATCAGTCTATCCCCTTGTACCTTCTTAACCCCTTCTCTGTGGAACCCTTGTGTGATCGCACAAGTGTTAGAACTTGTGTGTCTGCCCCTGCTTCAGATTATTTAGTGCATATTGCAGAACCAACATGTGTATTTTTCTAGCCCATGGGTCATTTCATTGCCGCATACCTAAACAGCTAGAAAGAACTGACACTCAGTGTTGGTAATTCATTCTATGTGATGTTTGCGTTTGTGTCTTTCTGGTAATTTAAAGGCAGTTTGGGGGTGAATGTCAATTTTATAAACTTCTTTTCAGCCAAATTTAATATGATTTATCTGCTGCTTAGTATACTTAGCTTATCTTTACTTTTCATTTATTTAGTACAAAGAAATACTGTCATTAAAAAATATAGATTACTATGCATGTTTTAGCTGAGAAATTCTAAGAAACTTGTAGCACAGTGATAGATCAGAGAACAAAGACACAAATAAGAAAAATAGGTCACAAATCAATACGATTTTTTCTTCGATGCTGTGTGTTGATCTCTATCGACAGTTACAGGTAGAGCAGTACATCTCTTTAACAAGTTTAGAAGCAAAGAGAAAAGTACATAGATCTCAATTTTTGAGCTAGATTTTAAGAGGAAAGTTTTTTATAAAGAGCAAAATAAAGCAGGAAAAATAATTTTCAAAAGTTTTCCACTGAATGAGTTCTTTCTTAACATTTAATCACCATTAATATTTTATTTTCTGCATATACATATGTTCCTTTGATTTGACTTCTGTTGTACACCACACGAGGCAACGTTCACAATGGGGAGCACTGGTAGAGCATTAAGGAAATTGTGCATAGAATTGTCCCGGGTATTCTTTGGCTCTATCTATCTCCCCAGCCAACAATTTGGGTCCTTTTTGACTTAATAAAGGTCAATTCAATCAAACCATTTGACTTCTCTTTCACTACATTGACAAGCTTACGTTTCTTTCTTTTCTTGAAAAATTTCTTGAAAAATGAAATTGACTCATTCGATTAAATTAACCAAATAGCACAATCTATAGTGCAACCTATAGAATTTAAATATTTTTGGAGGGAACTGCTTGCCAGGGTTAGGTATGAGTGAGACGTTTCCTTAGAGAAGAGCTCTGGGCTCTGTCTCTGTCTCTGCTCTTGTTCCAGTTCCATTTTCTGGGGGGCAGTGATTCTGGAGGATCTTACTTGGCAAATATAACCCTATTATTAGTTAGAGCAAGCATGATTTTACTTGTACAAATATCTAGCTCTCCAACTTTATTCTCATCTAGAGTATCTCCTGTTTAAAGTTTCAGACAAACCAAAAAATCTTGCTGAATTATTTATCAACCCAACACAAA
>NW_012143301.1:3060848-3063214 GCF_000956105.1 Propithecus coquereli | reverse complement strand
GTTAAACAGAGAGTTACCATAAAACCCAGAAATTCTACTCCTAGGTATATACCAAAGAGAATTGAAACTATATGTTCACACAAAGACTTTTACACGAATATTTATTGCTACATTATTCGTAATAGCCCCAAAGTGAAAACAGCCCAATATCCTTCAACCAATGAATGATTACATAAACTGTGGTATACCTGTGTAATAGAATATTACTCAGCCATAAAAAGGAATGAAATACTGATATGTGCTACAACACAGATGAACTTTGAAAACATTATGCTACATGAAAGAAGCCAGATACGAAGGCCACATATCATTTATATGAATGATTCTATTTATATGAAATATCTAGAACAGGAAAATCCACCCATTAAGATAGAAAGTAAATTAGTGTTTGCCTAGGGCTAGTATGAGAACAGTGATTAACTGTCAGTGGGTACAAGGAATCATACTGGAGTGATGAAAATGTTCTAAAACTAGATTTTGGTAATGGTTTCACAGCTTGATAAATTTACTAAAAGTCATTGAAGTGAATATTTAAAAAGGGTAAATTTTATGGTATGAAACTTATACTTCTGTTCAATTGTTAATTTAAATAAAAGAGAATGAGAGAGAACCAACTATGTGGGAATGCCTGTGTGCGGGATGCAAACAGACTCAGGAGTTTCTGGAGTACCGCTAAGAAATGATTTGTGGATTATGGCACATGGCTAATCCTTCCGGACCCAAGAAGCAGATGGAGCTTAAAGGACTCAACTTCATTAAGTCTGGAAGGAAATAAGCTAGGATGTGCTTAAATTCTGCCACATACAGAATTTTGCTTATATCTTCAAAAATCCTCACAATGAATAGTTCATATTATAATGCATTCACTAAACGCTTTATGTGGATTACTTAATCCTCACAAAAAACCTTATGAAATAGGCATTCTTTTAATCATTCCCATTGTTCAGAAAAGGAAACTGAAGAAAGAGAGGTTGAATAATTTACCAAAAACCACACAGCTAGCAAGTAGCATATCTGAGATTTAAAAACAAGTCAATTCGATACCAGAGTCACCCTCTTAACTCTTTTGAGACGTGACACAGATGCATAGTTATTCAATAAATCATGCTTTGGACCTTATTAGACTAAAAACATAGTTTGTGGCTCAAACAATTTTAACATGATGGGCTCATCAAGAATTCCCTTGGGGAGATCTTATTTCAGGGGAATTGGATAGTTATGGATATCATTAAAAGATAACCATGAAAATAATTTTGAAAAAATTAACCATAATGCACAATGAAACCACGAGTTTAGCAGAAAGCAAGTTAGGCCTGACGAGGCATGGTAGAATCCAAGCCGCAGTAAGTGAATGGCAGTGCCTAGGATCCCCGCAGTGGCCACACTGACCTGTGCCTCAGCATCCTCCTATCGGTATTTCAGTTTACTGTGATTCGTGTCCCAAAATTCTATTTGTAGAACAGTTGTTTCAAAATTAGCATACATACTTTTTCATAGAAATAGTATAATACATGTTAATACACAGATATGCATCAAACTATTCAATGCATTGCAGATCCAAAAGAAATGTATTTTTACAGGTTTTGCTATTTAGAAAACACTATTATAAGGGATAGTGGAAATAATATCAATAGATTTTAAGGTAAAACCTCAAACCTTAAGTGGTAATTTAGTAGTACTTTAACCATGAGTAATTTACTTAACTTCTCTGAAAGTTCCTCATTTAAGGAAAAAAAAAAAAAAGAAAATAACACTACCTGCTTCACCAGGTTAGGATAAAGATGTACTTTATTTAATCACTTACCATTTTGAAAAAGACATATATGGTGGATAAAGTATGTAAAGCACACAGTCCAGTGGCTATAATAGATAATAATAGAGCCATAATAAATGCAAGCTCTCTTTCTTCCTTCTTTCAAACAATCTCATATGATAGAAATAGGATTAGGCTTGAAGTCAGAGGACCTGAGTTTAAATCCCAACTCTATAATCATAGGAAAGCTAGTTTTCCTGGCTAAATCTGTTTCTCCAGAAGCAAACATAAAACCTCTCTGGAGGAATTCATCTTAGACTTCACATTATCTCTGGATTTTTTTAAATATACAATGTCCAATATTTAATAAAAAGGCATATATTCTATAGATACACACTAACATATTTAGAAATAAGTGATATGGGATCAGGGATTTGCTATAAAATAATGTAGGGGAGTAGCTGGAATAATATGACCTGGTAATTATTAAAGCTGGGTAAATGGTTTTTAAATATTAGTAGGCCTATTTTTGTATATGTCTGATACTTTTTATAATAAAAAGTTTTTCAAATAACCAGGCATTTTCAACCCAAAGCTTTGTTTTTCTTAATGT
>NW_012143301.1:3045375-3058178 GCF_000956105.1 Propithecus coquereli | reverse complement strand
TTTATTCATAGGCCAAGCAATCAAAACTGTGCCTTCTTAGTTTTGAGTGGTTTTTGTTTTCCTGGGGAAGAACTGCCACAAGGTCATCATAAAAAAAAAAAAAATTCAAACAGTTGTCTTCTGTAGTAAAATGTCTGTTTGCCCACATACATGTACAGGTAATTACCAGGGTTAACCGGTAATGTTACTTAAGTATCATTTTTTATTGTATAATTATGTAATTGTGATTATATGTGGCATATCATTATAGAGGTTTCCCAAAGCATATGGCTTTTTAGTAAAGATAGATAAATTCGAGCATGACGAGGTAATTGGAATCATCCGAATTCATGTGAAATTGACTCTCAGAGAACTTCTGTTCTCTCTCTCTTTTTAACATTTTTAAATGTTTCTATGACTCAAAATATCTGGAAAATGTACCCTTCACTCGAAAAAGAGAAGGGAGATTCTGGATCTTTATGTGTTTCCATTGACACAAACCTGCAAATTAGCAGAAATACGTATGATTTGAAAAATGCTGCTAGACACTTATTTTCTACTCTACAAAACTTAATCAGAACCTTAGATGAGATCAATGAGATCAGAATAGACTAATGAAGATAGACCTGAGAAATAATTATAGATGCTTAAGCTAAAAAGTTCTTTCCCTGTATTTTATCTTCCCATGTCTTTAGCCAAGAAGGTGGGTATCATCCCCATTCTTAAAGAATTCCCACCCTAACAATACTTCCAGTCATCACAGGTGTTTCTCTACTAAATCTATGTTTCTTCTGCTACGAGAGCCAACTCCTCTACCCATCCCCCCATCAAATCCCGCTAGGAAAATGAGACTTTTACTAAGCACATGCAACCCCTTAAGACATAGTTGTGAAGCATTTGGAAAACTTGATGTGAAAAATGGTTGGTAACCATTTTTTATTTTTTTTCTATACAATAGAAGTATTTAATTATATATTTTCATATAAAACATGGTCTCTGACCTTTTTTAGGAATGTGCTTAACACAGCACCTTGTGCCAGTGTTTTAGTGAACTTATCAAGTGAAAGTATAAATTTATGACTAAACAACAAACATTTCCAGTTTTAAAACATGTTTTATAAAACACACATTTCTAATCATTGCAACACCTCAGGTTCTCTAAATTCCTATAGTGTGGTTTTCATAACCTTTAGGCTTTTTTCCAAATTTCTGTTCTAGCATAGTTTTATTGTATCAACTTTAATGAGGAAAAATATTAACTCTTGCAAAACAGAAATTTCAGGATCCGAGAAATGGATTAATGAGGCCACTTAATTTCTCTTTCTCTTTCACATCTATTTGACTCTTCAAAAATATTTATGACACTCACAGTATAGCCTAGAGATTAAGGTCTGTGTTTAAGTCCAAGCCTTAGTACTTACCAACCTTGGACAAAATACTTAATTAACATCTCTGGGCTTGCCTTTCTTCTGCTCTGTATTAGGGCACAAATGAGTTCATCCTTGCTTTGTGGATGTTCTGGAAGGAAAAAAAATGAGTCAAAGGGTGGAAAGTACTCAGCAACGTGTCTTAAACATAGTTTTAAATGCATGCTAACTTTAAAAACATGGTCCTATTTTTCCCAATTAACTCTTGAACCGTATTTAAAATCTGAGTCATGGATTTTATGGCAGGGCACCTACTAGTGAATGCCTCCTCACTTACCTGCTCTTTTCTCTGTTCTTCCTTTAGTCAAGCAAAGCACCTCCTCATTTCCATATACATTGGTTACCCCAAGCCTATGCCCCTCCCTGATGTCCTATTTCCTATCTTTCACCAAACCTGTTTTACCCTTTTCATGGATACTACGTAACTCATACCTGTTCCATAAAGTTTCTCCAACAGGTAAGAAACTAACTCTTACTTATTTATTGCTCTGTTCAATTGGACTGCTGCAGTTTAGTTATGCTTGCATTTGTTTCATAGTGTGTGTGAATATGTGGTATGTTTTTGTATGGGATTTCTTGTCTAGTTTCTTTATTAATCTAGCAATGTTTGCAGCGTAGACCATGTGCAGAAGTACCATTCTGGAGGTCAAACTAGATCTCTCGTGTGGTCAGTAGATCACCAGAGCAGCCATGGAAATTGAAGGAGCGGCCAGACACTCTTTCTAAATGTTAAAATGCATATTTGTATATGCCTTCCTATATATATTACATATATATTATAACTATAGAGACACACAGTTTGAAGAGAATAATAAATATAATACATTTTTAAACTATACGGCTCCATATATAGTTTTATTACAAAGGAAGTTTCTTTTGCTTGCAAGAAATAGAGACACCACTCAAGTTATCCCAGAGATTGGGAAGAGTAGTCATTTGGATCCTTTTGTATGGGAACCAAGGGAAGCTGAACAAAGGAAGAGTGAGAGCTCTAGGAACTCTGAGCTGCAAGATCTCTGGTCTCCTGAGTCACTGTTAAAGCGACTCAGCTATCCCCAGCCCGTTTACTCCTCTTCCCTCTCCTGCCGACTGGCTCAGAATTTGCCAAACCTCATTCGTCTGTACTCCACCATCACAATTTTTGCCATATCAGATTACCAACTGTTCTATTAGTCACTTAATATATATTTTTAAAAATCAACACTTTCTGTTTCTACCTTAACAAAATACTTTTAAAAGAAAACTATATTTTTACCATACATGAAAAAAAAATGCAGTACATTTGCCTTACCGAACAGGAAAAATGAATACACATTGTCTCTGTTCCCCCCGCTGTGGTTCCCAGCCGTGGCTGCATATGAAAGTCACCTGGGTGATTTAAAGAACGCTTACGCCTGGAAAGCACCACCAGAGACAAACCGTTTTGTGGTGAGCCTTGGGCATCAGCATTTTCAAAGCCACCCCAGGTGATTCCAATGGACAGCCAAGGCTGAGAACCACTGCCTGAGAGATTCCTCCTTCCCATTACCTTGACTTTGAATGAACTTCAGAGATGAGTCAAGACTGCGGACCATAAATAAAAGTGAGGCAGGCTGCATGTACCCTGCCGTAGAGTCTACCACCAGAGTCATCTGGTTTGATATGAGATGGCATGTATACCACGGTTTTAGAGAGGCTGGCATGGTTTGGTTCTCTCCATGTATTTTGTTTATTGTCTTTCTACCTCATAGCTTGTTTCTTCCTAACATCAGCCTCTTTTTAAGTGACCATCATGGCTCCAACCTGTCTCATCAATTTTTCCTGTACATCTTCAAGGTCAGTTCCCTTGGCCCAGGGTCCCCATTATTTCTTTATTTTCTAGTACAAAATGCTGAGAGTAATTGATTGGTGTCGCTCATCTTTGCAGGATGGTCCGCATTGCTGTTGGCATCAGCATTGGCAGCACGTGGATCCAGTAGGCTTCTTTGACATAACTGTGGGGAGGGCCGGAAGTGAAGTCGTAGGCTCTGCAACAGTGCAGCCTCCGCATGCAGGCCAGGAGACTCTCTGAAAGGGCCTTGTCCTCACTTGGTGTGGATTGGTTTGGCCTAGACGGTGCTTCCCACACCCAGCTGATCATCAGAATCGACACAGGACCTTGAGAGTTTTGGTTCTATCCACCCAAATTCTAACTCAGTCTAGAGGAGAGTCAGACTTTAAGAATTTGTATTTTTTAATGGCTGCCAAGAAAAATCTAACAATCACTTTGGTCTGGGAACCACTGGGTTAAGTGATCTCTGTGTTTTTTCATTCTACAATTTTATGGTTCTATCATAACCTCTACCATCGTGATATTAACATTCCTTTTTGAAAACAAAGACCACAAGCCCTGTTTATTGAGATTTGTGAAACACTATTTCCTGGAAATATTAATTAGTGCCTGGATAACAAATGATAACAATAGGAAATGCTGAATATTAAATCCTCCTCTTGGATATCAACAATGTGTTAGGAAATTAGAGTCTCCGAGAAGGACTGTTGCAAAAAGAAACCTGTTTCTTAACCATGAATCTAACTTATTTGCAAAGGTAACGACTTTGTCTCGAGAAGCCTCCTTCAAGCTGTTTTTCCTTAACACGGGGTTTGGAAGCTCCAGGTCTGTACAATGTTCTGTATACAGTGAATTCTCAATAAAAGCTACTGATTGACAAATGACCAGTGGAAGAAAAGCAGAAGACTGAAACGCAGATTCATCAATTTTGTTAATTGTTAGCAGCCTGTGTAAAAGTTTTGATAAAGAGGTCAGGAATAATGGTTTCAATGAGGTTTGAGAATTAACTAAGGTTTCATTCATCTTAGCTGCCAGTGTATTTGATTAATCTACACTAGTATCTCCTCCCAACCAAAAAGAATAATAATTTTGTGTCTATACAAACGTAGACTGTAAGCCATTCATCATCCTTTCCAACCTCATTTGCATTTCAGAGTTTTAAGTGCAGTAAAATTAATATCCATTAATTAAATATACTGCTTACCAAGTGCCTGTACACAAGTGGTACCCTATCAATGTTTGTTAAATGAATCACAGATAATTCTTGCATCTTTGCTCTCTGGATTTTCTTTTTCAACAACACCTAAACCAGATACTGCAATAAACTAGGTAAATTTGCATTACTGATGTAAAGGAGAGAGAACCAGTGTTAGCCAGAAGTTGATCTTTGTCTCGGGTGGATTAATCACAGCTGAGGTCAAGATGAATAAATCTATGTTCCAGAATGTCCTGGTTACAGTTCAAGACTAAAAGAAAACAAAGGAAGTTAGAGGCTAGAAAGAGGAAGGAAGTGAAAGACTCCCCAAAAGAAAATACAGATGTTCTAAGAGTCTCTTTATTGTTATAATTTGACTTTGTAAAAAGTCCAATTGGACTCAGTGACGTTTGGTCTTAACAACATGCTCTATTGTGTCTATTCCATGATGTGACAGGGGAGGTGGTAATATTTAATTTAGTCTTCTTAAAAGTTATATTTACATACAAAAAGAAATAGGTACTTTTAATACCTTTCAATTAAAGGTAATATGTATAATATTTATACACACACACATACACAGAATTGTTATAACACTCTCTTCTACAGAAAAAAATGACTAAATATTTTCCTTTGAAATTTTTCATGCTATTACTCTTCAAAATAAACTTGGACTGTGAATAGCTATATATTTTTTTAAAGTCACTGGTTTAGGTAAAAATGGTTTAAATAGCTACATGCTTGTAAATGCACTTAAAATATGTTTATAATATAGAAGATTCATTTCCAGTGGTATTCCACTAAAGCAGTTGCTTACATTATTGGAAATGGGGAAACTGTTGCTGCTTGGGTCAGTCCATTTTCATCTCTGACTACCCAGAAGCATATGTGCCTATTAACCCTTCAAGAGCCTGCCCAGTTGCATTGTCCATGAATTTCAGTAGAATGGAGGTAGAAAATTTACTTGTTATAAAGCTTCTAGTCTGGGTGTCTAGATAGCATGATGATAAGCATCATATAAACAAAGAGAGGGATGGAATTCAAGTTACCTTTATCTATGTCTCCTTTCATATACAGTATGTGTCATAGACAGACACCAGTGTCTCATTACGTGACCACCCACAGAACATTACCCAATGTGACATTCTTCAGGGGAAATTAACAGAAATGTTTTACCACATCAGTCTCTTCCAAGAACTCCAATTCAATAACAGTACTTAAAAAGTGACCAGAGGCCCATGGAAGGTTCTTCTGCCTTCCACTGTTTTGGCTAAGGGGCACAATAAATACCTCACATTCTAAAACTATTTAAAGCAGAAGGATACAGAAGGAAACACACTCACATACAAAAATACACTCACAGATACATGCACACATATATATGGAAGTCAAGTTATCATCTAGTTGGTATTTCTAGTTCTCCAGTATTTTTTCACCATAGGTATGTAACCACTCCTTCTGTTAGTCTTCAAATTTTCCTATTAATTGTAGTACATAATCATAGTGAACTCAAAAGAGTTCTTCTCCTCTAAAAACATTTTTAAAAAATCAGGAGGCTTATCACGTTTCAAAGAATAATCATGATCACACATGAAGTCCCAGATGAGAAATGTTCAAGAATAGAATTAGTATATATGATTTTTTACTACCTAATATTTCTTGAAGAGTCACCATGTATGAAAAATTCTTTGTGTACATTTCATAATAGTTGTTTTTTAAAATAAAGAGAACCTGGCATAGATTTTGATACCTATTATTTTTCCAGAGAAGCAGAACTGATTTGAGGGTTGACATATTTGGTGATTATTAATTGGGATATCCATGACAGAAGTGAAAGACCACCTTCAATCTCATTTTGTTTTCATGTAGATAGTATATTTTATTGTGATCTGAGAAGAAACCTGTATGATCTTTTTTTTTTTTTTTTACAATAGCGGATACAAGATTTGGTGATTAGGAGGGATTAGATAAAAGATGGGGAATAACAAGGACAGTTCTGTAAAGAGAGTGGGATCTGGTGGAAAAGAGGAATTCAGAGAAAGTAGATATTAAGCACAGAGCCACCATTTATTGCATATAAATTAGGGGCAGACCACGAACCTTTTACAAGTGTGTGTGTGCATGTGTGGGTGTGTGGGTAGGTGGGTGAGTGGGTGATGGATGCACTAGAAGATGGCACTGATTTCAGGGCTTCATGTTCGCCAGCTCCATGAGGTGCTTAGCTATCACTACTTGTAAGAATATGTAAAACAGGACAGGCATGGTGGCTCACGCCTGTAATTCTAGCACTTTGGGAGGCTGAGGTGGGAAGATTGCTTGAGGTCAGGAGTTTGACACCAGCCTAGGCAACATAGTGAGACCTATCTCTAGAAAAATAAAAAATTAGCTGGGTGTGGTGGTGCATACCTGTAATCCCAGCTACTTGGGAGGCTGATGAAGGAGGATCATTTGAGGCCAGGAGTTCAAGGCTGCAATCAGCTATGCTTGTGCCACTATACTCCAGTCTGGATGACAGAGCAAGATTCTGTCTCAAAAAAAAAAAAAAAAAAATGGCAAAACAAGCTAAACTATCCAATACCACACTGACTTGAATTAAGTTTACATGAACTATGAAGAACTTTGAAAGTCCATTTGGTTGGATAAAGAGTTGAAGTGCACTCTCTTCTCCAAATAAGCCTATAATTATAGTCTCAAATTGGGGCTATTACTTGTGTGCATTATCAAGTAGTTTTTCACTCAAAGTGAAAAGCAAGGGGCAAATAGGAACTCTAAGGACAATTTTTATATTCTTTTTGGCTTGCTGTTATTAATTAGCCTTAAAATAATTGATAATTTCATGAGATCTATTTCTAATTCCTCAAAGTTGAAAATTCCTCAAGTTTTTTTTTTTTAACATTCTTAAAACTAACTACGTTGGGGGTAGGAGTATGCTAGTAAGAAACTATTTTGGCTGTTTGTTCCAAGTTCTCTACATGTAAGTTAAGTAATCTTTAGAAGAACAGGAGGTGCTGATAGAATAATTGTGTTTATTCTTCCCACTTCATGATTTCTCTCTTATAAACATTGTTTTGCATTATTGGGCTCCACGTTCCTTTTTCTCATCTGATGTTTTACAAATATTTTTCTAATTGCCTGAAACAGTGTGGTCCAATAAAGTTAAATTGACTTTGGGTTGAACTTGTTTGTCTGATCTCTTGCCAGAGGTTATAGTCACTCACTTGAACTAACTTTCATTCTGTTTGTTGGTCTTCGCCTCTTTCTTTCTCCCTTTTATGTTCTTTTTCACTAGTTATTCTTTTTTTCTCTCTCTATTCTAATGTACAACACCCAAATTAATTCTCAATATTTCCATGAACGGAATTATTTTTAAAAGAATTTCATCTACCCATCTATCTGTCCATCCATCATCCACCTAAACTCTTTAGCCACCTAAATCAACAGAGCAAAGTTTCAACCCACGTCACTGGAAGAGGTGGACTAAATGCTTAGAAAACAAGAGTGCTTGGAATAACCCAGTTGTTTGACGTCTGGAAACACTTTACAAACAACCTCCAGGAAAATAACAATGCAAATAGCACTGGTCTACCGCAATGGAACAGATATGGTCTACCGCAATGGAACAGATATGGTGTGATCAGTTAGCTGCAACCCGCAAATAAACACAGACAGGCAATCTAGCAAGCAAAAACAGAAACCACATTATTGTCCATCACAGACTTAAGATTTTAGAGTAAATTTAAAGCCTCACATGTGTGACTTCCAGACTCTGAAAAGGAGGTTAAAAGCTTCGAGGACTCTTCTTGGTTTTGTATAGTAAGCTCCTGAGTTTTCCTTTAACCCCAAAGATCAACATTTATTTTAACCTCTACCCACTTTGACCAAAGCCAAAGTCTTGAGAGTCCTCATTCCTGTAGCTTTCTCTGAATGCTTTAGAATAGAGCTGCATGCCACTTCAGACCTTGGCTGCATGTGATGCAGGGATAGTTCCTTTGTCATATTTCAAGCAATTAGACCTAGGACTGGGCCACCAAAATGGCACCGTGAGACATGAACGATTTCAGTGCACTCAACTTATTTTCACAAGAAGTTGAAATTAGTATATCTTGGCTACAGTCCCACTTCTGCCATGATTAATAAACATTCTTTGCTTTTTTGGAACATTCTAAGCAATCTTTTTTTCCTTTCTTTAAGGTGTACACATTGGATCTATCATAACTTTCTTTTACTCAGTCTCTAAGAACAGATGATCATCTTCATCTTTGCATCATATTACAATTAGAAAGGTGAGTTGCTCACCTTCATTCTTTTTTCCTATCCCTAATTATAGATCTATTCTCATCTGAACTCATTTGTGAACTAAGATTAACCACAATTTAGGAAAAAAGATAAAGCTGTTTTTGTTTCTCCCAAGTCTGAGGTTATAATAGCATGCTCATTCTCCCAAAGTTTCATCTTTATTCTTTAAAACTTTAGTCCCTTTGATCTCTCCTGAGCAGACTACCTGGTTACTATACTTCTGTTTCTCTTTCCATGGCCTAGGGCAGGACCACATTCATAGATCAGGTTAATAGAGGTTAGATTAACATTGCATTAGACATTAAACAGAGGGAAAGAGAACATTTTTATCTAACATGTTAAGATGAGCTGGGGCTGTGGTTAAGGTAGAGAAGAGGATACAAGGTGAGTAACTAACCCATTTGTCTAACTGAAGTTAGATGCAGACTTGAGCTGGTCATCTGGTGTTTACTTTTCTTGATGCTTCTCTTGCAGAAAAATACAAAATGACCAAGATCCTATGGGCTGAGGTACCAATGGCCGACAGTAATCTGGAGAGAATAAATTGTAGATAGATTATACTCTGACCACCCTTATTAGTGTTCTGGTAAGAAATTGCAGCACCCCATTTCTCTTATCCCCCAAAATATACTAGAATGTATCAAAAGAATTCAATCGGAGCCATCATCATGCAATGACTAACAAAGAAAGGAGACATTAAAAGTTGATGTAGCTCTTGGTTGGTGCCAACAGTCTCTAGAGAGAAAGAACCTGATACTCCTCAGTCCAATTATGAGAAATAATGAAATCTATTGGGAAGGGCCAGAGTTGTGCAAATAAGAGAAATATTCTTTCTTCAATGTGTCATTGACTAAAATGATAAGTAATGCTTATCTTTAAAAGATATTACAAAGTAGGTCTCAGTTAGGATCCAAGATGTCCACACCTCTCATTGGTGGGAAGATTGAAACAGAAATGAGGGTTCCCATATTTATTTTTGCTGATGAATTGGAGCCAATACCTACCACTGTTCTTTCTCTCCCCTACATAACTTTAACATGGAATATCGTTGAACATCATTTGTCATTCTGCTAACAACTGGGATGCTTTCACGTTCTAGAATACTTTCACCAAGGACTAAGAGAACCTTCTCAAAAGCGGAAGATATTGGAAAGGTTGTAAGTTAAGGGACAGGAAGAAGAAATGCTTGTGGACAGGCGCTAAACCTGAGAGCAGGAGAGCCAGGTCAGAAGGGGAAGTAGCATTGATAGGAACATCTTCCCTCAGAAAGACGGTATCATAAAATGACTGTTCTTTTTGTTAAAATGGCTGTTGTTTATTTATTTGTTTATTTTATTAGCCATTCATTCATTCTATCACTATTTATTGAAGTGTTCCTATGTGCCAGCCATCATTCTAAGTGCTGCTATGAACAAGACAATGTCCTTGCACTCATGGGCAGTTTCTTTCACAATACAATGAAAAGAAATGGAAAATTTTACACATAGACACACATACACGCATGTGCATGCATGTGTGATGTCGGGAGCATTAGAAGATAGCAGGAGTCTGGTGGAGAATGGCAGAGATGGCTAATTGGCTCACACGACATCTATTCCAACTTCCTTCCACTGTGCCTTCTAACTGCAAAGATCAAAAATTTTAAATTATATTTTTAGACTCCCTTGGAGCTAGAGTTTTGGATGTGATATGGATTCCACCAATCATGCTTACAAAAGACTTAAATTCAGATATATTTTAAGTGGGAGACAGTGACCATGAGGCATTAATTTTACTGCTAAGGCCTAGTAGGTACAGAGTGGCCCTTGAGCCAACAGCTGTATCAGGTACGTTCCTGGAGGTGATGCTTGCAACTCTCACTTTCTGGTCCCTGGATGTATGTCTAAGATAGCACGATTTAGGAAACAGCAGTTCTGACAGTGCTTGCTGATCACCTAGTTTCCAAAATGTGGCAAAAATAACAGTTATGTCAGTAAATGTTTTTATTATATAATAATTTTGGGGGCCTGACATAGAACCTCCTACCTTGGTCATTCCAATAATTTGGTAAGCACCTAATGGCTTCATTTTAGCACGGCAAAAGTTATTTTTGATATTTACAGTGGACTCTGACTTTAACAAGGGACTCCTTGAGCTGTGTGATCAAGAATCATCTCCCTGAGAATAATTTGAGCTGAAACCTTAAGAACTGAAAAGAATCAGCTGAAAACAGCCAAGAGTAGGATGTTCCAGGCAGGAGGATTAGCAAGTAAAAACATCTTATAGCTAAAAGAGCTTGCATGTTGGGAACCAAAAAAGGAGCCTTGTAGTACAAGATGAAATTAAAGAGATTGGTAGCAAGCCAAATTATGGCAAAGGATTAGAATATTATAATATATGTGATAGGAAGCCATTAGATAGTATGAAGCAGGGAAGTGTTGTGACTTGACAGATGTTTTAAAATGATCACGTTGGCTAATGTATGGAGAATGGATTGAGCAGGGAGGAACAGGGACATCCCCTGAAAGGCTACTTTGAGAACTCATGAAAGAGTTAATGATATTTTGGAGGACAGTAGTCAAAAAAAAATCAGAGTGGCAAAAAGCATGTATTTAGGACATATACTGGAGGAAGAGCTGATAGGAATTGTGGGTGGATTGAATAGGGGTATGAAATAAGGACGATATCAAGGTTTTCAGCTTGAGCAACTGGGTAGCATTAAGAGGGAGAATACAGAATGAGAATCAGATTTGGGTGGGTGAATAGACAGTTCCAATTTGGTACATGTTAAGTTTGAGATGCCTATAGACTGTATCATTTATCTTTCACTGCATAACCAGCCACTCCAAAATAGTGGCTTAAAACAACTTATTATTTCTCACAATTCTTTGGGCTGGTTGGTTGGTTCTTCTGCTATTCTCACTTGACTTCACTCATGTTGCTGCATTTAGCTGGATGATTTTATGGTCTGGAATATCTGAGAAGTTTCATTCATATATCTCAAAGTTGGTACCTGCTGTTGTCTGGGAAACCTCAGTTCTCCTCCTCTTGATCTCTCATCCTCCAGGAGGTTAGACTATCTTCACATTCACCTGGAGTGAAGGGATATTATCTTGTTCAAAGGCGCACTTAGAATGGTGGCTGGCATTTAGACTAGCTTTTTACATGGCCATTTCTCAGGCCAAGAAAATGAAGGCAGAGGCTATGAGGCCTCTTGAGACCAGTGGCTGAGACTTACACTTCTACCATATTCTGTTAGTCAAAGCAAGTCAGACCATCCCAGGTTCAATGGAAAGAGAAATAGACTCTACCTCTTATTAGGAGGAGCACCACAGTCACAGAAGATCATGGGAAAAATTGTTCCCTCCGTCTTTGAAAGCAATCTGCCAGAGACATCCTACTGGAAATATCATGTAGACAACTAGATAGGAGTCTGAAATGAAAAGGAGAAGTCTCCATTCACCTACGTGACTTTATTGCTAAGTGGTTATCCAGGAACTGAGTACAAACTCAGTTATTGATCTGTTAGATGAAATGTTATTGTTTGCAGACTATCTTTTCCCCTCTAGTGCTGCTGATTTTTCAATGTATAGAAAGTCAGATAAGTGCTGTATTAATTATCTATGACTGTATAACAAATTATTCCAAAACTTAACACCTTAAAATAACATTTGTCTCCCATGTTAAATGGTTCTCTCTCCTGGTCTTCCACGAGGCTGCAGTCAAGTTGTTGGCCAGGGCTACAATCATCTCAAGACTGGACCGGGGCTGGAGAAGCCACTTTTCAGATGCCTTAGCCACATGGCTGTGGGTAGAAATTCTTAGTTCCTTGCCACAGGAACCTCTCCGGAAGACGGCTTGAATATTTTCACATGTCAGCTGGCTTGTCCCAGAGAGGGCAAGAAGGAGGCCACAGTGTTTTCTATACCCGAGTCCAAAATGACACACTGTAACCTTCACCATGTTATGATTGTTAGAAGCAAGTCAAAGCACAATCCCCATGTAAGGAGGGAGGCATTAACATTTTTCTCTTAAAGAGAGGAATTTCAAAGGACTTTTTGGAGAAAATTTAAAACTACTGAAAGTAGAGATGTAGCTGTATAGATTTGGTTGGAAC
>NW_012143301.1:3036077-3037605 GCF_000956105.1 Propithecus coquereli | reverse complement strand
TCTGCCTTCTGTGGAAGGAAATATAGAGAGTAACATAAGATCTGTGAGAGTCTGTGAAAAATTGAGAACATTGACATCACCAGACATATCCTTTAAGCAAAAAATAATAGTAAGGAGAACATTTATCTTGGACATACTCATTCACTCCATATTTTGTTGCATTGTTTGAACTATGAATGATACATAAAGTGATCATGTTTTTTCAACAAAAAGAGGATGGATATGAATTATGATGCGGGTAAAGCGATTCACATTTCAAAGTGTGTTTTTTTTTAATCTCTGGGCTGTGATATGATTTAAGGAAGACAAATCAATATGCCCAACATGAGCCTGGGTACCAGTGCCAGCCCACTAGGCACAGCCATGATGGTTCCCTGGAAAGAAACCTGAGCTGGGATGAAAGAAGGAAGATCTGAGATCCACTCTCAGTTCTATCACTTACTACTTCCCGCTCCTGGATAGAGAGAGGTTATCCTGTGTCTCTAATTATTACACCGTCTTATAAAAGAAGAGATAATATAATTGAAAATGCGTTGGAAACAATATGAATATTGTTTTAACCAAGAAACTTTGCCCTTTAAAAATTACTCATAAGTTTTTTTCATTGGCATGTAATTTTAGCCTGGAGAAGTAAATTGTTCTATTAAAAACAGGGTATATACCCCGAAGTTTTGTTAACATGATTATTAGCAAGTGTTCCACTCTAAATTTTGTGAGATAGATATGTTTTATAGAATGAAATCTGTCCAGAAAGACACAATTGAATATTATATTAACATGATAATAGAAGTTTAGAAATAAAATGAAACTTAGATGATAAAGAAAGAAAAATTACTGAGAAATAAAAAAAGGAGGATGCATTTAAACCATTTACCCAACAAAATAATTACTAAATATCTTCTCTGTGCATGGCTCTGGAGTAAAAGAGGTTGAGATCCAAATCCTTCTCTGTCATTTTTGTCTACGTAACTTTAGGCAAGTCACTTACATTTTCCTTGCCTTGGTTTGCTTATCTGTGACAGATGAGGAACCTTTGTGAGAGTTCAGTCAGATCTGACATATAAAGTGCTTAGTGTAGTAGCTATTACATAGCAAATATGCAATAAATAAGATTTCTATTCTTATCATCACCATTACTGCCAGGCTGTGTGGTCCTTAACAGTGAGTACTCAGTGAGTACTGACTGACCATGACAGATACATGTAATATGATGAGATCTACATAAAAAGAAAAGTTGAATAGAGGTACTACCATAACAGCAAGTTTAACAATCAATTAAAAAAAAAACTTAAAAGGCCAAGTAATAGGAATATATTGAATAAAGGCCATAAAACACTAGCAAAAATAAAATTAAGATAGATTGTGCCCCCCAAAATTTAGATGAAATAGAACCTTTAGAAAGATCTGTAGTTAAACCTTTGAAATTTCAAAACTTGAATTTTTTTAACTATTCATTCTTTGTGGAAATTTGGGCCATACTTTTTTATCATTAACATGAAAAATCTTTAAATTTAGAATTTTTTATTTT
>NW_012143301.1:3035041-3036027 GCF_000956105.1 Propithecus coquereli | reverse complement strand
ATTTTTCTCTTAAAGAGAGGAATTTCAAAGGACTTTTTGGAGAAAATTTAAAACTACTGAAAGTAGAGATGTAGCTGTATAGATTTGGTTGGAACAAGGTAAAGTTCCTTTTTTATTGTAACTTGTCAGACTTCCAAGTACAATGCAAGGGAAAATCCAAATCAGCTAGAAATTTTGTTTCTCTGATATTGTCTTGTCCTTCTGAGATTTCAGCTGCCATAGAGGACAAGATGTTTATTTTTTGCAGCCCAGAATGCTATGCTGGTAGGAATCGAAGGGAGAGGTGGCAAAGTCAATGTGTGATATAAAGAGTTGGCTGGAGGACCTTTAGCCCATCTCCCTATCATCTCTGAAAGCTCCTATACGCCACTCCAAATAACCACAATAAAAATAGTGTTCCTTCTCTGCAAATGTATCTTCACCACACATTCCCTAGGTCCCCTTCCCACTCCCATTTTCTTGTCAGATTTCCACTACCCAGCTCCTTCAGTACAGATGTTCTGGAGCTGCCTGAGAGTTCAGGGAAACGGGGACGTGCTGTCTGCTCTCTCCTGGGCGCCAGCTGGGAATGGGGTCTTGGGCTCCTCAAGAGAGCTCCAACAGCCAGTCACAGGCAGTCCTTAGTTTCAGTGGTGACACCTACTTTTTTGTAGATATCTGAGATGATACACAAGAGAAACGATAAGAGCAAACCTTCTGATTGCCCTGTAAATTAGGAAGAACACCTTAAATATTTAACATCTACTCTCCTCCATCTGCACCCAGTATTAGGCTGGGTCCTGAGGTACAAAAACTTCTGCCCTCAAAGAGCGTATAGCACAATATAAGGAGCTAGAATACATAAGCCAGTAAGTGCGCCAAATGGTATAAGCACTATGATAGATATCTCTGTAGGGAAAGAATATGAGGGTGGAGTGCCCAAAAAGTTTCTTAGAGGAGATGGCATTTTTTAAGATTTTTCTCTTAAAGAGAGGAATTTCAAAGGA
>NW_012143301.1:3031376-3034211 GCF_000956105.1 Propithecus coquereli | reverse complement strand
AAAATTTGAAGTAGGTTCCTGTCTTTTCTTATGATCATCTTCCTTCTGATTGGTGTTATATTTTTTCTTACGGCACCACATTTTTCTTATCTAAGCAGTCATGTCCCTTAGGTAAGGGTATGGTCTGTGGGCTAAGTGCAACTCATTGCTTGTTTTTGTGTCCATGAGCTAAGAATTGTTTCTCTATTTTTAAAATGGTTGAAAAAAGTCAAAAGAAGAATAATATTTTATAACACATGAAAACTACATGATATTTAAATTTCATCATCCATAAATAAGGTTTTATTGAAGCACAGTCATTCACACTCATTCACTTATTCACTTACCCATTGTCTATGACTGCTTTTGTGCTATAACAGCAGAGTTGAGTCATTGAGAAAGAGACTGTAGGGCCCACAAAACCTAACTATTTACATCTGGCCCTTTGCAGAAAGTGTGCTGCAGACTCTTGCCTTAGAGCCTTAGATAATAGGTTAAAATGCATCTCCACAATATTGCATGTGTAGCTTTCACATTTAATATTTTTATCTATTCAAGGTAAATGTTTGAAGTGTTGCCCTTCTTCCTGGCTTTAGACAATGGAGAACTGGAAATATTAGAAATGAAGTTTCTTGGATCAAACTTTTTAATTCAGGTTTTACTATCCGATGAGACATTATCTACTGAGGTTGAATCAAAAAGTTATAATCTGGGACTATGGATAGCATTTTCTTTGATTGTAGCACACATGTTGAAAGCGTGTGCTTATACAGAATGCCATGGGCCTCCTCGTCCCATTTGAATATAAATATAGAGGGTTACAGTGTTTTTTGTACATTTGTAGTCTGAAATTCTATAGTACAGTAGATGAGGTATAATATGAATTGTTTTGGCATCACTGGCCTCATAGAAAGCTTCATCCATTTACACATCTGTGTCTGTAACAAGAGGGGATAATTGTTCCACTCTATTGCTGTTTATGAATCAGAGAACAAAAAGGCAAGAGAATAAACAAAATGTCATGTTCATACAAATCTTGATTAGGATAAAATCGTCTTGCTGGCATTGCCTGTGTACAACATCACCAGGTCCTCTGTCTTGGGTCTTTAAAGTTTGGAAAAGCTTCTTTGGGGGTTTACACAAGAGCTAGATCTACCCAAAACAGTCAAGATCTAGTCTCTGATTCTTTACTATTATTAGCCAATGTGTCTGTAAAAATCTCTGAAGTCTCAGGAGGCTTCAGAGTAACTGCAGCATCCAGTATAGGGTGCTTACAGAAACACGCTTGATTAATATCTCAGAGCAGGGTTCTTAACCTCAGGACTATTGACCTTTTGGGCCAGATAATTCTTTGCTGTGAGGGTCTGTCCTGTGCACTGTAAGATGTTTAGCAGCATCCCTGGGCTCTTCCCACTAGATGCCTGTGCCATTTTCCCAGTTGAGACGACAACCCCAAATATCTCTAGACGCATGTCAAATGTTTCCTAGGGGGCAACACCACCCCCGGTTGAGAATGACGATTAAGAAAATTTATTTAATTTCATAATAAATTAAAAGGAGCTGTGAGGAGCATTAGGCCTTAAGAAAAAAACTAGAGTAAAAAGACCCAGAATCTGAGTTTCAGGGACATAAAATAATTATCTAAAAATCAAAATAATTATTACCTAAAAATTATAAAAAACTGTGATTGTGCATCCAGATTTCCAAAATAGTCTTCGATTTGCTTATAAGGATGACAAAATCAGAATATATGGTAGATCTTTTACCATATGCTCTGTGGATGAAAAGGCTAAAGCTTCACACCAGGGTCATTGTCTCCAGAGTAATTCATCCATTCATCCATCCAACTGCTGTTGATTGAGCACCTCATGAGGGCTTAGGCAGACTCTCTGCTGGGTGGTGGGGCCCAGAGCTCACAGAGTCACCTTTTGATAACATAGCCTTTGTCTCTGCTTAGAAACCTTTCATGATTTCCCTCAGCTGGAAAATAATATTAAACTTCAAATTAATGTGAGGTCTCTATAGTGTTCTTTGTTATTTACTCTCCAACATCCATTCCCTCTCTAATGATTCATCTAAGTCAGAGTTTCTGAATTCTGATTCTAGATTAGAATATCTTTGGGAGATCTTTAAAAATACCAAGGCCTAAACCCTATGTCAGATCAATTAATCAGAATCTCTGTTGTTGGGGCATCAGGGTTTTACAGAAGCTCTCTGGGGGATTTTAACATGCAAACAGGGTTGAAACCCAGTGATCTAAGCCACATACAGTGATTCCATTTTCCCTTCCCAATGACTGGTTTGGGAATAGGCACATGGTAGGGCATCCTAAAGGAATATGAGAAGAAGTCTTGCTTCAACATGGAAGGCTCCAATTAACTTCAAAGACCGTGCAATGTGTAGAAAAACTCTGATGAAGTGGAACAAAATCTCACTGTATGTTTGAAGTTTGTATAATAGAAATGTTAGTGAGAAGACATCATGATTAGCACTATGTAAAAATAGAAAGCTATATGTATTTTTTCACTATTTGTCACAGATATGCAAGGACAAATAAATACAACTCAGTAAGATATCTTCTAATTATTTACAGTGAGAACCACCACATGTTTGATAACCATTCTTTAATTAGGGAAATAGTTTATAACTTCTCTCTTTGTTTCATATTCAAAACACATTTATTTTCCACTATAAAATAGTTTGTCAAATGCACTGAACCAGAAATTTAACTGTAAGCAAATTATGCTTTCACCTTCGTCCAGCACCGTTTGATAAAATGTGTTTCCCAGGCAGTTTTACCTATTATTCCAGATAGTATGAAAACATACCCCTTCCCTGTAATTCCCCCTAAGAAAA
>NW_012143301.1:3027615-3029456 GCF_000956105.1 Propithecus coquereli | reverse complement strand
CCGTTTTCTTCCCCCTCTGGTAACCACTGTTCTCACCTACACGAGATCCAATTTTTTAGCTCCCACATCTAAATGAGAACATGCAATATTTGTCTATCTATGCCTGGCTTATTTCACTTAACATAATCACCTCCAGTTCCATCGATATTGTTGCAAATGACAGGATTTCATTCTTTTTGTGGTGAAATAATATTCCATTGTGTATATATACCACACATTCATCATCTATTGACTCAATGGTGGATGCTTAGGTTGATTGCATACCTTGGCTATTGTGAATAGTACTGCAAAAAACATGAGCATGCAGATATCTCTTCAATATATTATTTTCCTTTCTTTTGGATATATACCCAGCAGTGGGATTGCTGGGTCCTATGGTAATTCTATTTGAAGTTTTTTGAGAACCTCCATACTATTTTCTATAATGGCTGCACTACTTTACATTTCCCTCAACAGTGTACAAGTGTTTCCCTTTCTTTGCATCCTCACCAGCTTTTGTTATTTTTTGTCTTTTTGATAATAACCGTTCTAACTAGGGAAGATGAAATCTCATTGTGGTTTTGATTTTCATTTCCCTAATGATTAGTGATGTTGAATATTTTTTCATATATGTGTTGGCTATTTGGATGTCTTCTTTTGAGAAATGTCTACTCATAACTTTTGTCCCCTTTTTAATTGGATTATTTGGGCTTTTTGCCATTGAGTTGTTTGAGTTCCTTATATATTCTGGTTGTTAATTTGTTGTCAGATGGATAGTTTGAACTATTTTCTTCCATTCTATAAGTTGTCTTCTCACTTCGTTAATTGTTTCATTTGCAGTGCAGAAGCTTTTTAGCTTGATATAATACCATTTGTCAATTTTTGCTTTCGTTGCCTGTGCTTTTGAGATCCTACCCAAAAATTCTTTGCCCAGACCAATGTCCTGTAGTATTTCCCCAATGTTTTCTTCTGGTAATTTCATAGTTTTAAGTCTTATATTTAAGTGTTTAATCCACTTGAGTTGATTTTTGTATATGGTGCAAGGTGGGGGATCTAGTTTTATTCTTCCAAATATGGATATCCAGGTTCCCCCAGCACCATTTATTAAAGAGACTGTCCTCTCCAATGTATGTTCTTGGTGACTTTGTTGAAAATGAGTTGGCTGCACATGTGTGTATTTATTTCTGGGTTGTCTATTCTGTTTCATTTGTCTATGTGTCTGTTTTTATGCCAGTTCCATGCTGTTTTTATTATAATACTATGACTTTGTGGTATAATTTGAAATCAGGTGGTATGACACCTCCAGCATTGTTCTTTTTGCTCAGGATTGCTTTAGTTATTTGGGGTCTTTTGTGGTGCCATAAAAATTTTAGAATTGTTCTTTCTAATTCTGTGAAGGTCATTTGTATTTTGATAGAAATTGCATTGAATCTGCAGAGTACGGATTCTATAGATAGTTTAACAATATTAATTCTTCCAATTTATGAACATGGGATATCTTTCCATTTTTTGTGTGTGTACTCTTCAATTTCTTTCATCAATGTTTTATAGTTTTCCTTGTATAGATTTTTCACTTCTTTGGTTAAATTGATTCCTAAGGTTTTTTTTTTTCTTTCTTTCTTTCTTTTTTTTTGTAGCTTGTGTAAATGGTATTGTTTTCTTGATTTCTCTTTCAGATTGATCACTGTTAATGTATAGAAACACTATTGACTTTTTTATGTTGATTTTGTATCCTGCAACTTTACTAAATTTCTTTATCAATTCTAAGAGTATTTTGGTGGAGTCTTTAGGTTGGTCTAAATATAAGATTATGCCATCTGCAAACAAGAATACGTTGACGTTTTTTTCTGTTTAATTTGGAC
>NW_012143301.1:3011857-3026744 GCF_000956105.1 Propithecus coquereli | reverse complement strand
AGGACTGTTGATTTTGTTTATCTTTTCAAAAAACAAAATTTGTTTTGTTGATCTTTTGTATTTTCAGTCTCAATTTATTTATTTCTATTCTTTCTTTATTATTTCTTTCCTTCTACTAATTTTGGGTTTGGTTTGTTCTTACTTTTCTAGTTTACTTAGGTGCATTGTTAGGTTGTTTATTTGGAATCCTTCTATTTTTTTTGATGTAGGTGTTTATTGCTATAAAATTCCCTATTAGTACCACTTTTACTATGTTCTGTAAGTTCTAGTATATTGTGATTCCATTTTCATTTCTTCCAAGAAATTTTTTTATTTTCTTCTTAATTTCTTCATTGACTCACTGATTGTTCAGGAGCATGTTGTTTAATTTCCATGTATTTGTACAGTTCCAAAGTTTCTCTTGTTATTGATTTCTAGTTTTATTTCATTGTGGTCAGAAAAGATACTTGATGTGCTTTTGACTTTTTTGGATTGGTTGAGACTTGATTTTTGAACTAAAATATGGTTTATCCTGGAGAATGTTTCACGTGTTAATGAGACGAATGTGTATGCTCTAGCAGTTGGATGAAATGTTCTGTAAATGTCTGTTAGGTCCATTTGGTCTAGAGTATGGTTTAACTCCTGTGTTTCTTTGTTGATTTCCTGCCAGAATGATCTGTCCTTTGCCAAAGGGGGAGCATTGAAGTTTTCTACTATTATTGTATTGCAGTCTATTTCTTCCTTTAGATCTATTAATATTTGCTTTGTATATTTGGGTGCTCCAGTGTTGGGTGCATATATTTTTACTATTATAATATCCTCTTGCTGAATTGACCCCTTTATCATTACATAATGACCTTCATTTTGCTGCTTGTTTACTAATTATTATTTTTTTCTAAATAAGTTCACATTCTGAGGTACTAGAAAACATATCTTTTTGAATGACAATTTAATCCATAACCTATACCATATTTATGGAATGGAAGTATAAATATTGTTAAGATGTATTTCTCCCTAAATTGATCTATAAATCCAATGCAATCTCAATTGAAATCAAGTAGGCTTTTTTTTTTTTTTAGAAAGTGGCAGGAAAAATCTAATACAGAAATTCAAAGGAACTAGAATTTACAAAATCATTGTGAAAAAAAAGAACAATGTCAGATGATCTATAATATCTAATTTCTAGGTCTCGTATAAAGCTGGAGTAATCAAATGTGGTGTTGGTAAAAGGATAGAAAAGTAGATCAAAAGAACAGAATTAAGAACCCAGAAAAGTACCCAACACATATTGAGTGAAATGATTTTTAAAAGGGTCCCAAAGAAATTCAATAGGAAAAGGCAAGTTTTTCAACAAATAGTGCTGCAACAACTGGATATTTATATGGTAAAAGTAACCCTTCCTCACACCATGTACAAAACTAACTCAAATGAATCATAAACCTGAATGTAAAAGATAGAATTATAATGGAAAATATCATGACCTTGGGGATCAGTGATGATTTTTTAGAAAGCATACAGTAAGCACCAGATATAAAAGAGAAGATTGATAAATTGGACTTCATGAAAATCTAAAATTTTTGGTTATTAAATGAAACCATGAAAAGCACTGAGTGGGAGAAGATGTTCAGAACGCATATCAATGTCAATAGGCTTGTATTCAGAATTTAGAAAGAACTCCTCAATTAGTGAAAGTTGAATTTACAAAGAGCTTTGAGACAATAGAATAGATATTGTTAAAATGCTAATGGGCAGAAGAGAAGATAAGGAGGTTCTTTCGCAGGAGATCTTGGTAAGTTTATCCAAGAGTAGCATGGAATGGAAATGGAAGTGGATGAAATTCCCTCGAAAATTAACTTTTCCTGCTGAACAATTTTGCCTTAGAAGAAAATTTATCATAAGCAGCATCTTTATGACACTCATCATCACTATCACCATATCAGTCCTAGTAATCTCAGTCTCAAAACATTGATCTTATGTGTATTAAGCCTTCCTAGCTTCCAAGAACAACAGGATTTCTCTGGACATATGGGATCATAGCTCCCACTGATGATTTTAGGGGCAACACACCTGGACAGCAATGCCATACTGTGTTCTGGCATCCTTGATAGGCAGGTAAAATAATAACTTAGTATTTCAAGCCCGGGTTCATTCGTTCCCTCAACAAACATTCATGTGTCAGGCACTCTGTTAAGTGTTCAGAACATAATGATAAATGAGTATCTAGGAACATATAATTTAGAAACAGAGGCCTGAGGTAGCTGGTCTACAAGCTGTGAATATAGAACTGATAGTCTCCGGAGACCTAGAGAAAAATGGAGATAAGATCTCAAGAGAATGAGATAAACTACATAAATCAAAATGTGTCCCCAGCGATTATAAAAGAACTAGCTTTTTCTTTTCCTATTTTTCTCATTTTTTTTCTCCATCAATTCCCAAGTCATGCCACCACTTCAAGTTAATGCTACTCACGATTGACACATTTTCAGAGGGTCAGGATTGGAGCTCTGATGGGAACAGCAAGGTGAAGAGCCAACTTACATATTGTGATAGGAAAAGAGGGGTAATAAGGGACAGGATTTACAAGTTGAGAAACAGAGTAAGCAGAAGAAATTATGGCAACAACGGGTAGTAATATAAGATTTCTGCTTTTCTCTCCCATCTCCTTTTCTATTGTTATTTCCCACATGAACCCAAGCTTTCTACAGTAAGGAACAGGATGGATTGTACAAAAAGGTGAGTAATATAAGACGAAGGTAGAAACTTGAGAGTAATAGTAGTGGGATCAATGCTGGCCATGAGCTCATTTCAAGGGAAAGACTGGCATTGATTAATAGGGTTGATGGCAGAATTGATAGGCCAAAAGGAGGAGTAGTATTAAAGATAGGAAAAACCAAAGTGCTTTTCTGATTCTCTACTCTCACACTTAACACAGAATACTTTTGTGGCAATATGTGGGAGAGGTTCCCCAAATACCCAGAAATTCTGCAGCAGACACCAGCTGGGCGTGCTCTAATCCAATTCAGTTCTTACACATCTATCTGGATACCATATCAAAATTCATGAGATGAATCTAAAGCAAGGTTTAGATGGAAATTTATAGCATCAATTATTATATTAGAGATGAAGTCACAAATTCATGATTTAAGCTTTCACTTAATTAGAAGCAGAAGAAAATTAATTAGAAGCAGAAGACAATTTCACCCAGAACAAGAGTAAGAAAGGAAATACTAAAGATGAAAGAACAAATCGGTGAAATAGAAACAGAAAAACAATAGAGAAAATCAAAACAAAAGCTAGTGCTTTGAAAGAGTCAATAAAATTGATAAACCTCCAGTCAAACTGATTAAGAAAAATAAAGACACAAATAGCCAATATTAGGAATGAAAGAAGGGATATAATTACAGATTCTACAGATATTAAGAGGATACAAAGGGTATTTTATGGACAACTTTTTTCCAACAAATTTTATAATCAAGATTAAATGGGACACTGGGGAAAAGAATCCTTATTCAATAAATGGTGCTGGGAAAACTGGATAGCCACATGTAGAAGACTGAAGCAGGATCCACACCTTTCACCTCTCACAAAAATCAACTCACGCAACAGATTTAAACCTAAGGAGTGAAACTATTAGAATTCTAGAGGAGGATGTTGGAAATACTCTTCTAGACATTGGCCTAGGCAAAGAATTTATGAAGAAGACCCCAAAGGCAATCACAGCAACAACTAAAATAAATAACTGGGACCTGACCAAATTAAAAAGCTTCTGCACAGCCAAAGAAACGGTCACAAGAGCAAACAGACAACCTACAGAATGGGAGAAAATTTTTGCATGCTACAAATTCGATAAAGGGTTGGTAACCAGAATCTACTTAGAACTCAGGAAAATCAACAAGAAAAAATCAAACGACCCTATCAAAAAGTGGGCAAAGGACATGAACAGAAACTTTTCAAAAGAAGATAGAATAATGGTCAAAAAACATATGAAAAAATGCTCAACATCTCTAATCATCAGGGAAATGCAAATTAAAACCACAATGAGATATCACTTATCTCCAGTGAGACTGGCTTTTATCAAAAAGTCCCAAAACAATAAATGTTGGTGTGGATGTGGAGAGATAGGAACACTCATGCACTGTTGGTGGGATTGTAAACTAGTGCAACCTCTGTGGAAAGCAATATGGAGATATCTTAAAGAGATACAAGTAGAAGTACTATTCGATCCAGCAATCCCATTACTGGGCATCTACCCAAAAGACCAAATGATACTGTATAAGAAAGACACCTGCACCCAAATGTTTATAGCAGCACAATTCACAATTGCAAAGATGTGGAAACAACCCAAGTGTCCATCAATACATGAGTGGATTAATAAAATGTGGTATATGTATACCATGGAGTACGATTCAGCTTTAAGAAACAATGGTGATATAGCACCTCTTGTATACTCCTGGATAGAGCTGGAACGCATTCTACTAAGTGAAGTATCCCAAGAATGGAAAGACAAGCACCACATGTACTCACCATCAAACTGGTATTAACTGATCAACACATAAATGCACATATAAGAATAACATCTATTGGATGTTGGGCAGGGGGGAGGGGGAGGGGGAGAGGAGGGGACGGGTATTTTCATACACAAAGAGTGCAATGCGCACCACCCAAAGGATGGACATATTTGAAACTCGGACTTGGGGGGGAGCGGGGGGCAAGGGCAACATACGTAACCTAAACATCTGTACCCCGATAATATGCTGAAATAAAAAAAAAAAGATTAAATGGACAAATTTATGACATTACTTATTAAAATTCAGTTAGTGACAAATTGAATTTGTGCTTAAAAACCTTCCCACAAAGAAAACTCCAGACTGAAATGGCTTTGCTGGTGAATCCATCTAATGGTTAAGGAAGAAATAAAGTCAATTATATGCTAACAGTTTCAGAAAGTAGAGAGGAAATACTTCTCATGTTATTTGATGAGACAGCATTATCCTGATACAAACACCAAAGTCATTACAAGAAAAAAATACACCGACTAATATTCCTCATAAAGATAGATTTTTTTCATTTTTTTACCTTATGAAATTTTAATATTTCAAATCAAGCAATTTATAAAAAGGATAATATCTCATGATCAACTGAGGGATCATGCACACACATGTGTGTACACACACAGCTCGAAAAGATAAATGCATTATAGTCCAACCTCTAGAGCCATATTAAGAAAGAAAAAAATATCTCTGTAAGCATTTCTCAAGGGACTATCTACAGATCTGGGGACTGATATTTTAAATGCAGATTGCTAGGCTCTGCTTCAGACAGATTGGATCAGAATGTCTGAGGTGGAACACGGAAGTCTTAATTTAAAACGTAACTCCCAGGCAGTACTCATGTAGCGTACATTTTGAAATGCTGTCCTCAAGGTGACCCTTCAGCATGAGTAGGCAAGCTGACCCTTAGCCATTTCTTTCTCCTTCCCTCTTCCTTCTTCCTCTTCTTTCTCTTCCTCTTGTTCTTCTCTTCTCCCTCCTCCTGTTTCTCTCTCCTTCTCTTCTACTCCACGTCCTCTTTGAAACTACGATTATTCTTTTCATCGTTATCTTTACCAGAGATATGAGAAGGTGGGGACTTTTCTCCCACAGGCTAATTTAATGAGGAGCCAAAGATTTTAAAAGAACTATGAAATGTGGTATTGCCCAGGGCCCTCCCTCTACCCTAATTGGGGATGAAAAGTTACAGTATTTCTTGCCCCCCAACGAGAAGATCATCTCTATAATTAGGGATGTCACCTCTGGCGCTGCCCCCGTGGAAGAATTGTTTACATACAAAGTTATGAAGGAAGTTTCTCCTCCAGTGAAGAAGGCCCACACTAGTTATGTGAACCCAGGAAACGTATCTGTGAGCAAGAAGAGCGGTAATAATTCAGTTTGCATGTATTTTTATGTGTAGTCATTTTCATAAATTAAGTCTCATACCCTAAATGTGTTATTACAACACATGAATATTCTATAATCTGAAACATTTCCCAAGTGTTTTGGATTGGAAATGCCACTTTATTTAACATCATAAAAGCCACATTCACTCTTCTTCTCTGAGTGACTCAGGTTATAAACTTCGACAATCTTCAGGGCAGTTTTACTACATTTTAAAATGTGGTGCTTTGTATTTTTTAATGGTTAAATGTACTCTTGGCCCAGACAGAAAAAAAGCAATAAAAAGATGTAACAGTTGAACTCAAGGAGGGAGGAAAAGTGTTTCTCTTCTAAATGTGCAGGTTCAAAATTCCTCATCATCCTATGTGCTGTTTATAAGAATATACACTCATCCACTGTATTTAGTGCTCTTAAAAATTTAGTGTATCAGAAAGAGCTTTTCAGTATCACTTTGGGAAAAAAATTATTTTTACTTCAAAATAATAGCTTTGTATATTTAAAATCTGTTGGTTTAGGGAATATTAGTTTGAGGACATCCATTTTACTTTAAAATTACATTTTCTATCTTTACTTTGACATATTTATTGACTCCTTTTTATAAACTCCATAAAATATTCAATACACAGATATTTTTAGACAACTAAAAAAAATCCTGCATATATTGAATGCCAGGCACTGTACATAAACGAACTCTTTATTGTAACACCCTAACATTCTATTTATCCCCATTTTACAGATAGAAATACTGAAGTTCAAAGACATTAAACAACTTTCCCAAGCCTATGTAACCAGGAGGTGAGTCAGCTGAATCTCACGCTGAGGTCAGCAAGACCCCAAAGCCTTATAGTTCTCAATATGCCACTGACTTCTCAACTGCTGGTAAAATAAGGCTGAAGTATATATGCCTGTTCCACTGCAATTTTGCATAAATGCATCATTTTGGAACAAATTTCCAATATCTTTAACAACATTAAAGCATTCATAAGTATCTCTGTTAATATTATTGAATAAATGATGGAAATACTGCTTAATGTATGTTATCAACACCACTCCTAAGAAAAAGTAAAGAATTAAAAAAAAACCTAAGTGGTCTCTATCTTAGGCTTCCTTGAGTTCCTTTTTAAAAGTACCTTCTAATTGCTACAGTATTTTATTTTTTATAAAATAAGAATATAATTTTAATAGCTATTTTTATAAATTGAAGAATTTCACCATTTAAAGTTATGATGGAGAGCAGAAGAGCTGATTTATAAGAATATGATCCATCTGACATTGACAATTACCCTAACTCTGCCTTTTTAAGCTTTTGAAATTGTCTTATTAGAAATTATTGCAGTGCTAGTCTAGTAACAAAAATGATGGAACCCATGTGCAGTTATTTTTAAACATATGTTTATCATATATTTTATCATATGTTTTTAAATTATAAGATTATTTTCAGAAAATAAAGCGTACACAATGTGGCTTTTCCAGTGGTTCCCTTCCTCTATGTGGGAATTTAGTGATTGACCTTTAGGAAGGAATGATCTACGTGGCCATGAGTCTTGGGTCACAGCCTTGGAGACTGCAGAGATATAACCTTCCTGATGAGACCTTCCTTCTCAGACCCCAACTGTGTGAGGATCAAGGCAACACAGAGATGGATATAAGACTTGAGACTTAAGAAGAAAGACTATTCACGGCCCAAAATCTTCTCTATTTTCAAAAAAAATCTTTGATATATTGACTTTATTTACAAATTTCTAATCATTTTTATATTTATTTTTCACTACAAAATAGTAAGGTTAAATAATTAAACTGTAGCCACATAGCATGTGAGTGGTCGGTAGAGTTTGGATTTTAACCCACGTTTACCTAACTACAAAGCAAGTGTGTTTTTAGGTGGTCCTCTCTGCTTTTGTGATTATTTATACCCCTTCTGTTCTATGATTTTACTAAGCCCAGGTCATATTTTGAATTTATCCCTTTTATCTAATAAATTTCTGATATCACCTTTTGTCTTTGATTTACCTCTTTCTCTAAAATGCCAAGTGATGAAAAACAATCAGTTAAGGTTCTAGACTCATTATTCAACTTTTTATGCACATTAAATAATAAAGCAATACACATGGGTTAGGAATAGGAAATGGGAAAAGGTGGAAGTATTATAAAAATTTGTTTAAAATACCAATCGCTTCTATTTCAATCCAGCAAAGTTGGATTTAATCCATAGTATGGCTCTTTTGCCCAGTTAGGCTTTTCTTTGCTAGTTTTTAAAGGTTTTTTTTGTTTTTTTACAAAAAATGGAATTGATTAGTTCTTCCTAGAAGTAGGCTTCTGTCAAAAGACTATGTGAAAATAATTTCCTTATTATTTATTTATTTTTTTACTGGTCTTGTGTTCACTCAGTTCTTTAGATTCTAAAGTTTAGAAGATGTAAAAGGAAAACTATTTATTTCCCCATGGAGGATGAAATCTGCAATAGAAAACAAAATGCATCCCATGGAGATATATAATATAGGAAAGGTAGAGATTATGGGAAAAGGTCAGACTGAGACGACACACTGCTAACAAGATGGTAAACAATTTCAAAATGGTGATCAGTAAAACAGGGAATTCCTGGCTCAAGCTGTTTAACATTTATTTCACTAGAAAAGCCCAGAAATCCAAAACACTATGTCTCAATGAATCTATGAATGGCACCAGTTTCATAATGTGTTTTTTTGGTTTTTTTTTAAACCGTGTGTTCTGGTGTTCATTTCTCTTTTACTATCTGTGTTTATGTTTCATTAGGCCATACAGGAAATCCACTACTTGTTTATATTCCTGTGCCTTGGGAAAAGACAAAAAGACAACATTTTTTCTAAAACAATTTCACATTTTTCAGTTTCTTATTATAACTTCTGAAAAATTATCTTTGTGAAGATTTTAAACATTTCTATCACTTCAAAAGAGTAGTAATTTACCTAGTGTGAATTTCTTTTAAAAAAATCCAATTGAAAGAACCAAAGCCATATTGGGTAGTTTCACTTAATTTTGGAAAATATTTTTCACACTATACTTTATTCAAGAGAAAACTACAGCAGAGTTCAAACAGAAGGAGAGTAAAAGAAAGGGCAAATAATTTTTTTGGATTAATTATGTACTTACTGAAGAATCTTTCATCTACCTTTACCTCCTGTTCTTATAATACAGGCTTCTCTTTTTTCAAACACTCCTTGGAAAAATACTACTTCCTGCTACCTCCCTGGTTTACTCCTACTTGGCTCCAGTCATTTTAGCCTACCACCAAGCTACTAAACAGCCATATTTGGCATGTTTTTTGTTTATGTATTTGCATCTTTTTTTACTTTTTCTTTATTTACTTTTGCATTTGTTCCCTTTTAATGTATTTTATATTCTGTGAAAAGAGGGACTTGGTCTTTTCTTGACTTCAAAAATTTGAGCTTAAAAACTTGTCTATCTATAGTATTCTATTCGTTCATTATTGATTGATTAAAAAAGAAAACAAAATATATTCTTCAAGTAATAAGTCGAGCAAGGAAAAGGCTACCTACCTTATCACAGAGACTCCATCATCATCTTTAATAATTTGATTGCATCTTTATTTTTATCTTGCTGGATAAATGTTGGAGTAGAGTTTTCCAAACGCAATGTCATAGTAAACTGTTACAGGCACAAGTCTCTTAAAGCAAATATAAAATTAAAAGGCAAAATTACATTAGAAATCCATAATAATTCTAATTTCACACACACACACATGCACACACACACAATGTGCAGTCAGTCATGGGAGTTTACGTAACATAAATCCTGCTAAAACTTAGCCAATTTTATTCTCTTCAACATGGATAATGTGTTAGCAATATAATAGAAGGATTTTGTGCCATGTAAACCAAGAATTTTGAATGCAAACCATTGGACCCACAGGATAGGTTTGTTTTATCTGAGCTTGGAAGAAAAGGACCTATGAAAACAAACCAATTTGCTTCCAATCCAAATTATCAACTGGAGAGATTCTTCAACAGAATACCAGAAACAGATGTGAATGCCTTTTCTCCATGACTGCAAGCCAGTAAATAATTTCTTGCTATTTTATCCCTTTATGATAAAACCTCAAGCTCCCATCCACACCAGGAGAGAGGAAAACCCTAAAAGAAATTTGATACCATTTGGCTCAATATGTTTTTTTTCATCTTCCCTGTAGATACTGGATGCGTTACCAGGTCTTGCAACTGCGCATTTTGCTTTTTAAGATATGGCTTCATTAAGACATATTTTCTTCACTCTGCAAAAGGAGCTTTCTTTCTGAGTTTTGAATAGTTGACACATTAAGCATCCTTCCACTGTTAAAAAGAAAAGGGCTCATGTAGTAATGATTTTATGTATAAAAATAAGTGAATTTTCTTTTGAGAATGATTTATTTTTCTGGAGCCTATATTTTCCAGGAGAAGCTAATGTGCTAGTTTCTGAATCCTTGGAAGCATGAGTTCAAATTTGGCCCATAGTAAGCAACAAGCAACAATGTTTGGCCTGGTCTCAAACTGTTCTGTGGGTGTACATCATCATATCCCACGCACAACTCAACACCATTAACACAACTGGAAACATCTGCTGGACCAAGATCCCAGACTTGAGTAGAGAGGATAGCCAAATGCTCTCAATACCTCACTATTAGAAAACCAAAACTTACTGCTAATGTTCAAAAGCAAAGTCAGGAAACTGTTTGAGATTCACATACATTGGGGGAGCTGGCCAATGGGTTCTAGAATTCTTTACAGAAATCTGGATTTTTTTAAAACTGTGCCATTCACTTACTTGCAACTATTTGCCTACTTGGGTGGGCCTCTCCGTGAAGATAAATTCATAGAGCCATGTATCCTCCAAAAGCACATAGGTTGTAGGTTTCAAATTGGTGCAAAATGTCCTAGATCCATGTGAAGTTAAACGCAACCACAGACGTTCTGGAATGTGGAAAAAGTTGTGTTTAAAAACACCAGTGGGTAGTATGGTCATAGTTTGAAACTACATGGAATATTTTCAACAACTTTCTTGCCTTGTTTTTAGCAATCCATTTCTCCTCCACCCCATTCCTTGTCCTTAAAAAAAAAAAAGAAAAAAAAATTAAAATCTTTGGGTAATAGAGGATATTGATATGATATTAAACCTAAAATTGTTTGCTGACAGGATTGTTTTTAAGTCTGCTATTTGTCTTAGATATAGAGTCCATTATCTTACAGCACACTATAAGGCACCTTAACTCTCAGCTAAGCTGCTCATATTTTATTCATTTTACAGACTATTTCCATTTTATACTATTTTAATATCATTTAGAAACTATGTACTCTAGTTTATGTGATCAAGAACATTTAAAAGAGGCCACGCGTGGTGGCTCATGCCTGTAATCCTAGCACTCTAGGGAGCCGAGGCAGGAGGATGACTTGAGGTCAGGAGTTCAAGACCAATCTCCCTAAGAGCAAGACTCTGTCTCTACTAAAAATAGAAAAAATTAGCTGGATGTGATGATGTGTGCCTGTAGTCCCAGCTACTCAGGAGACTGAAGCAGGGGAATCACTTGAGCCCAGTAGTTTGAGGTTGCTGTGAGCTAGGCTCACGTCATGGCACTCTAGCCTGGGCAACAGAACAAGACTCTGTCTCAAAAAAAAAAAAAAAAGAGAAGAAAAAAACATTTAAAAGAAAAGTGATAGTCTTTCTTAAGAAATTGTTCTTAGCTTTGACTCAAACTGTATAAAAGCAAATTATGTAATCAAAACATATGTACCCCCATAAAATTCTGAAATTAAAAAAAAAATTGTTCTTAAGAAACATGGTTGCAGATGAATGCCTGAGAGTAAGTGTGCGTGGATGTGTGTTTACAGTCAAAAACAAGTTGAAAAGAGGAGCGTTCACACATGTCAAGCAGTTTCACCCAACAGAATGATACCAACAAACATCTTCAATAAGATATAAAAATAATCAACTGTTGTATTTGAGGGAGAAATATGAGCAGAGTTGAAGAGCTGTCATAAGGAAAAATGGTAGAAAGATGCAGCAATTTAGTCTATCAAAGGGCTTCACACCAAATTCACACTGCTTTGCAGAAGGCCCCAGGATGAGAATGAGCCATGCCTGAAATTGACTTCTGCTGAGGCTTGAGATTCAAAAAAAGGAAGGAGCAAAGCAGATAAGTGATTCCAGACTAAAATTAAATAGCAGGCACGTGGTTTCAGGGTTCCTGGCAATTCTAATTGTAAAATCCAAGGAATCTTATAGCTAAAGAGAATAGAGATTACCTAGTCTTATCTTCTAATATTTTACTAGAGGATACAAAATGGTAGAAGGGACAGAGCCAGTTTCAGAATCTAGGTCTGCCAATTCTCAGTTCAGTTTCTTCCGCACCGTCATGCACATATGAGTTAGTGAACATTGAATGGATCAAACCAAGGCCAGCCTTGGCTAAGCCCTGGCTAGTGCCAGGTTGGTTCTACATAGCTCTGAGCCTTGAAGTTTCAAGTAAATGAAGTGCCCATACCCTAAATATCTTATCTGCTTATCTTAGTTTCTTTTGTGTGATACTGGAATATGCCTATTTTCCACAACTTTAGGAAGCTGGAAAAAACCACAGTTTCAGAAAGAAAAGCATAGAATGAATACTCAGCCATTTCACATTCTCCCAAAAATTAATTTGCTAATTATAAGTTTGCTAAGTATTCTTTAAATACTTTAAGTTGGGCCTGAGTTAGCTGCAGACAGTTTTCAGCAAAGGTAAAGTAAAGTAGTTCTGTCCACCTTTAGGTATGATATAAATCCCAACATCTATCCCAAGGACCACTTCTACTGTAGTTTGCATGTGTCCCCCCAAAAGCATGTGTTGGAAACTTAATCCCTGATGCAACAGTGTTGAGAGTTAGGACCTAATGAAAGGTGATTAGCCCACAAAGTCTCTGCTCTCTTGAATGGATTAACGCCATTATCTCTGAGGAGGTTTTTTATAAAAGGATGAGTTAGGCCCCCTTTTTGCTCTTTCCCTCTCACCCTCTCTTGCCGTTCTGCTTTTTGCCATGGGATGATGCAGCAAGAAAGCCCTTGCAAGATGTTGGCCCCTCCATCTTGGAGTTCCCCAACTCCAGAACCCTGAATCAATCAATTTCCATGCATTATAAATTATCCAATCGGTAGTATTCTGTGATAGCAGCATAAAATGGACTAGGACAACCCCCAAAGAGGAGATATAGGGAGCAGTCTCCAGGTACACATGCCCAGGTGTTTATAAGGGCTAAACATGGATGTGACTGTAGGGCAGGGGCAGGTACCCAGCTGCCACAAGGGCCACAGTCCAAGAGTTCTAACCCACAGTCTTCCTTTCCCCTTTTCCTCCACCTAATACCTACCCACATTATATGGAGTCATGAAACAAAGAGCTATTGAAGTGGTCGCTGCTTCCCTAGGTTAGCAGGGGTTTGTGTATGTCCAAAATTTTATAAACAAGTTTATTTGTCATTCTGGGAAGACTACCCTTTCAACCAAACTGAACTTATATTTGCTATTCTATGAATTTATCATTCAATGACTGGGCCACTTCTATGAATCACTTAATGCAATTTAGCCAAAGGCTGCATATCATGAGATCCATACATGTGAATTTTTGTCTGCTTATTACTTCCTTGTTATAAAGTAACGACAGCATATAACAACATTTTCCTGAGTACTCTATTATAAATCCTATGTATTCTGTGTGGATTGTCAGGGTATGGATGAGTAGATGTGTACCAAAAAAAAAAAAAAAATTCAAAGAAAGTTAAAAAGTCTTAAATTATCTATCTCCTTAATTAGATAACTCACAGAATAAGTGTAAAAAAGTTCTAAAATTTTCCATGGTCTACAATGACGTTTTCACTAGAATGAGGCAAAATAAGGAAATGTGGTAAATTTTTGCAAAAGCCAAATTCTCCCTGATTTCAAACATCTTACTCTTAGTTAGGAAAATATCATTTCATTTAGTAAATAAGAAAGATAGTAGACAAGCAACTTATTTTTAACGTTACATTTGACAAAATAAAATACTAACTTCTCCACTTAAAAATAATTTAACTTCTCTGACTCCCAATTTCGTTATCCATAAAATGTACTAAGAATTTCCCTGTCAACCTCAAGGGGTATTATGAGAATCAATTAAAATAATAAATACATAAGTAATATAAACCAATATAAGTATCTAATTTAATATATAGTTGTCAATTATCATTGTCATTATGGCCATCAATTAACTGTGTACTGTGAGCGAAGGGACACCATTGGAAGAGTACTAGCTGAGGAGATGCAGGATAGAATAGATTTAACTTCATTGGTAGGATAAATGCTGTTGGAATTTTTATTGAGGGGGGCATTTTTAGTTAAACTTCATTTGGAAAAGTTTCATGGAGGCTACATGGTTGGGGAATGTTTTGGATTTATCTGCGGAGATAGGAGGTGGTGTGCTTTTCTGTTGAGCAGAAACTCAAGTTTAAGACAAAGAGACAGAAATAAGTAAACTTCCCATGGAGGATGGTGAAGGACTGACCCAGCTTTAAGGGGGAAGTTCAATATTGGGAGAAGCGAGAGATCAATTTCAGTACTGTAGGTGAAGCCAGCTGGTGATAGCCCCCGAAAGCCAAATTAGAGCATTTGTACTGGCCCTGAAAAATAATAGGGAGCCATCGGCAGTTCTTATGTTGGAGGGGAAAGGAATGGCAGGTAGAAGGTGGTATTTGTGCTTTACTGCATAGGACATGGTGTCTCCTAAAATATGAGTGTAAATGAAGAACCTGTGGAGATCTCTTGAAGTCTCACTTTTATGAGATGAGAAATGTATCCAGCAAAAGCGTAAGAGAGTGGACCTATGAATTAACTGACCCAGAAATATAAGGGGAGGAAAGAATTTTGAAAAGAACTTAGACTGTAGTTTAAATTGTATGAAAAATTTTTAAAACGAAAACTTCCACAGGTTTTTCAAGATA
>NW_012143301.1:2988352-3011707 GCF_000956105.1 Propithecus coquereli | reverse complement strand
TTAAACATATTTTCTAAAATACCATTTATTTACTCACATGAAAGAATATATATTCTTCTATTCTAATATCTTTTTTATTAGAGATTATTTAGAAAAAATACATGAATGAAGATTATAGTTTGAGTCTTTTTTTATATATCATTTAATCCTTTTTCTTTTAATTTATGAAAAATACCAGGTACATCAGTGAAAGCACTAATTTGGAAGGCAGAATACCTAAGTTCCTGTCCTAGTTCTGCCATAATCAGGTGAGAGGGAAAATCATTTAATCTTTCTATGTTAGTTTCCTCTTTAAAATGATGAGGTTAAACAAGTTAACCTCTAAAGTTTCCTTTAAAATTATAATCATCCCTCAGTATCCAAGGGGGTTTGGTTTCAATCTCTGGGCACATACCAAAATCCCCGGATGCTAAAGTGCTTTATGTAAAACAGTATTTGCATATAACCTGCACACATGCTTCCGTATACTTTAAATCACCTCTAGATTACTTATAAACCTAATCAAATGTAAATGCTATGTAAATAGTTGTCATAGTGTATTATAAAATTTTTACTGTTTTTATTATTGTATTATTTTTTATTTTTTTCCTGAATATTTTTGATCTACAACTGGTTCAATCTGTGGATACAGAACCCACAGGTATGGAGGGAACAAGTTAATTTACAAGAGTTTTTCCAGCTTTAACATTTCATGATTATAATTTCTTAGTTCTGTGGCACAGCAATGAGTTTTAGTCTACCTGGTATACGCAGTCATAGATAAAAATACTTTGGGTGGGGGGAAATAAATCTGCCTATAGGATTCTGGGAAACAAGGCCTTTTCTTTTTTATTTTATGTAAAACTGGTTTTACAAATTGGTTTCAATGTTATTTAAGAGATGAAAGCCACAGAATTGACTATCCTAAATAAAACAAAGTACTAAATCCTATTTGAATCTATGGAGACAAATGCTATAGGAAGGAAAGAATATTTAAAATAAAATACAACTTATAAATTACAAACTCTGTGAAACCTACAGTTAGAGTCCTTGTTTGCACAAATTTTGTTCAGAGATCATTTTTTCTGAGCATCAAAGGTGTGTGTGTGTGTGTGTGTGTGTGTGAGCAGTATATACACATACACATGCAGAAAGTGAACACATTCCCAGTGTGTGAGAGAGAAGAGAGAATGATATGCACATATTACAGAAAATAATTGAATAAAGTACCCTTCATCCTTGGAAATATGAGCCCTACCAAACTGCTGAATAAAGAGAGAATTATCGTGACAAATAAGTTTCATTCTATTCAGAAAAATAAAGTCAGTAGTTTTCATACTGAAGTTATTATATTTGGGGGGTCAAATATCTAATTGATGGTTTGCCTTACTTTTATAAATAATTTAGATATCTCCCAAGTTTGGACTCTTAAGAATGTATCTAATGTTTATTGGCTCTTGGGAAATTATTATAGGGATATGACTTAATCAAAGATTTTGATATTAATAGTTGATAACAAACTGAATTAAAACATTTACTTCTGCTATTATTTGGTTGGTTCTTGTGGTTATTTAAAGAAAGAAACATGACACTAAAATGTTTACCCTAGAGCTATAGTTTGTAGGAACTAAAAGGTAAATATCTAAACAAATTTATCACATTAACTGTCATAACATTGGATGCAGTTCTGGGCTGTACTATTTAAACTGATGTGGGTGGTTTAGATGAGGTTCACAGGGAACAGCTGCAGGCTTCTGTGGGAAGGGTGGAGGAACAGACAGGTTAGCCAGAGCATCCTACTTCTCAGCCATGGCACACTCAGGTGTCATAGGTCATAGACGTTCTAAGATACTGACTACTTCAGTCCTCCCAGCAGCAGAGGGCGCCTGGAGCCTTCAGGAGATCATCTTCAGCCTCAAATGACTTCCTCCACCTACCCTAATGTGCTGTACACATATTATCATTTTCTATGTGTTCCAGCTGAAAAGAGGTGGAAAGTACGTAGTCTATATTTGAGAAATACAAGGGACAACCTAAAAATCCTATATTCAGAAGAAAACCACAAAATATCAATCAAATAAACATTTTTCTACTGCCTTCCTAAAATCGAGGTGTTCTGAACACCCACTAACATCAGGTAAATGAATGTGCACTTGGCTTAGCTCCTAGGTATCCAGAGACACCAAATATCACAGAAGATATAGTGGGACCAGTTGCTTTCATCACTCCACAGTACAGAAACAATAAACCCACCTCCCAAATGCTTTTTTGCAAATCCACACAAAGACATCAAATTAAGCAAGATCTTACAGAATCCACCCTAATGTACCATATGAAATAGAAGTTGCTGAGGAGGGAATCTGAGGCAATGGCTGGAGTTTCACACTGAAATCTGGTCCTCTTGTGCACGCTTGCTCCAGGAAAGCTATGGTGCGGAATCCATCCCTCATGCTCTCTGTGAGGCCAGCGAGCAGGCCTCGTCAGCTAATAATTGGAACTCTGATGGGGACATCTTAGAGTAGCACTTAGAAGGGTGAAGCTTTGAGCTGTTTCCTAATTACAGACTGGTATCCCGAGAATGCAGAACACTTATTAATAATGATTACATTTCAAGAGCACATTTTCCATTTCTTAAAACAGAAAGATTTATGAAGCTGTGTGGTCATGCCTTGTAACCGATGTTTCCAATGAAGAATAATCTAATTTCCCAGTGCAAATCACACTGATGTGACCTAGAGACATTTCTGTTTGTCACAACAGCATTTAATTTGAGCTGAAATTAGCCAGAATTACACCATGTTCCTGGCGAACAGTATGCTCCAAAAATATCACCATAGTAACTTGTGTATTCTATCAACAATTCCCCTTCCATATTTTTAAGGCCTCATTCTATCAATAATTCTGAAATGCATGAAAAAAATTGTTTTGGAACACCAACCTTTTGCTATAAGGTATTTGTAACTCAATTTAAATGGCATATAGGGTTTAAAAAAATATTTCCCTTTACTTAAGGAAACATTTATTTGCTCATTAGGTCAGATCAATTTTGCAGATGTAATGAGAGCTTCCAGAGATGTTTTATATGACCAAGTGCTGAAATTCATTTTCTTTTTACTGTTTCTTTCATCACCTTCTAAGAAATTATATGTTCATTCCAAGGAGTTAAATCTCAACTGACCATGGAAAGGTAATTTTTAAAAGTTTTCTTCTTTAAGCTAAGAGGAAGCGTAGAGAACTACAGCAAGCCCATATTCTCAAAGAGGCTTTAGTTCTCACTTCAGCAATTGAAGGTGAAATCTCTTTTGATCGTATATATACGTATGTGAAGTGGTTATAACTGGCCCTTCGTAGGTTTAAAGCCATTCATTTCCTCCCTTCATCAGCTAGGTTTGTTTAATGCTTGCATAAGTAACAATTAGTACAGGGATGAGTTTGAAAAATGATAATTAAGTGGATTACAATTTCCCAGGTTGATGTGCGGATAGTTAAAAGGGAAAAAGGGGGAGAGAGGAGGAGAGGGAAGATAGCAGAAAAGAGGAGAGAGGGGATAATATTTCAACACCTTTGTTTTTACACAATGGACATTGTACAAATAACAGTTGAATTTTAAAGGAAAATGTCACTTATTGGTTTCCCTGGAAAAGGAGTCAAAGTTATGTGATGTTGAACGCGGTTGCTCCTTAGTGAAAGGCAAATAATGATGACAGAGGATAGGAAATAATTTCAAAAAGCTGTAACTCGGTAAAGGTTTAACATGCTCTCATCTGAGTCAGTGGCCTATCGTGTGAAGATCATGTGTGAACACTTCATGTGTTTCTGTGTCTAATAAGTTTCAGCTTGATATCATTAGGATTGAGAAAAAGGATTGTTTTGTATAAAAAGATTGCATCTGACTAATCGTGCTCAGGGTGCTGCATATGAACAATGAACCTTTCAAAGACATTAGCTTTATCTTTATGTTTCTGTCAGTGTCAGTAGATTAATGATCTAGAAAGCAAAACACTACATGCAAAGTCATTTATTTTTTAGTTTGACTTGAACTCCTGAACTATATTGCAACTCTATGTTGGCATTTTCACTTATAACAACATATTTTGTGTGCTCTATTGGCCTCATTTAAAATAACTTCTTGTTTATTTCTCCCTGTTTGTGTTTGTTATCTTTCTGGTTGCTTGTATCTCATTTCATTAAGTTTATAGCAACGCGGACAGTGACCCATATTTTAGTTCCTTTAAGTAGAATTCTTCTTCAATCTTTGATAAACAATCATTCATAGCTTGTGGGAAATTTTGACACAGAAAGACAGGACCATTTTTGTTTAAACTATGACAACCGAAAGACTTTCTTTGGTATAGCATTTATTTATTCAACAACTGTGTAATTAATAAGTACGCTATGCTAGGTATTATGCACGTCAGTAGATAGAAATGTGAAATCAAAATAGACATGGCTCCTGCCCCCTGGGACAGATATCAAACAAACAAACACATGGCAACCTTTCTAATGACAATGGTCAGTAGGTTTTATAGGCAGGATGTAGGGCTAGAGAACAAAGAGATGGGGCATAATTTAGATTGGAGAGTTAGGAAAGGTCTCCCTAACATTTAATCTGATACTTGAAAATTAGTCAAAATTAGCCAAAGGAGGAGAGTGGGTGTGATGACCGCTGGAGAAAGTGTGTGTGTGTGTGTGTGTGTGTGTGTGTGTGTGCATGTGTATGTGGTGGGGAGGATAGGGATCTACATCATAAGGAGTCAGGAGAGAGCAGTGACAGATGGAGCCGAAGAGATGGGCTGGGTCAGAACTCAAAGGGCCCCACAGGCCTTACTCAGAGGTCTGGATTTTATTCCATGGGTGATGTGGCAAGACTGGAGAATCTCAACAGTGACATATGTGATGTGTGTTCAAAAAATCCTTCTGGCTACTCTCTGAAGAATGGATTAAAGGGAAGCAAGAGTAGACACAAAGACATCTGGTTAGAAGACTACAGTCCAGGCAAGTTATTATGGTGGATTTGATAAGAGACATGACAGTGAAGATAGAGAGAAGTGGACAGATTTGAGATCTATTGAGATCCATTTTAGAGGTAAGTCAACAGGACTTGAGACAATGAACCTGGGAAGATTATTCTCAGGTTTCTTGCAATGGTGGGCAGCCTCTGCGATGGTCCCAGATTGGCTCCACCTCCTGGTAGTCACACCCTTGTGTCATCCCCTCCCTTATTGTAACAGAGCTGGTCTGTGTGGTCCATAGAATGTGGCAGAAGTGACACATGTGGCTGCCAAGGCAAGGTCATGAAAGACATTGACATGAAAGTTTTCTCTCTTTTCCTGTTTCCTTCCCCTTGTCTTTCAACTATGCTTCCTGAGGTCACCGCCCAAATGAGCTACCTGCCTGCCAATTTTTATCTGCTTTCTGGGAAACTCAGGCTAAGCTAGTCTTGTAGAAAAGGACCAACTGAGCCAGAAAAGTAGACATAAAAGTAGACATCCAGAAAATTTAAGTGATATGTCCAAAGCTCACGCAATAAGGGTCCACATGTTCTAATTCTGGTTCCTTTACTTCACAAACCATTATATACACTATGGTTGGTCTGAAATCAACTTCACTGAGTACGAATACACCTCATCATTCGTCAGAATTTAATTGCAGATGCATGTTGGCAACACATAAATAGTTTAAATTTTAGAAGTTCTCTGACAAACCATATTTTGGGAAAAATAGGTGATTTTTAAAAAGGACTTAATTCTGATTAAATAATCATGAGGCACTGTATGAACTACAACTATTTTACAGCTACTAAAAAGTCACCAAATAAAAATTGTAGGAAGCAAAAGGAAATACTTCATTCTTATTGCAGACTGAAGACTGAGGCCGTGTCAATCTGAGATTTATTTCAGCACTCTACTATTATAGAAAATTTCTAGGCTAAATAAATCAGTGGGATAATTTGAAAATTTGGATTATGGTTGTTCGTGTAATTGCGGGAATTTAAGGGTGCCCAGTAAATTACATCCCCTTTCCCTGCCTCAGTTCTGAAGTTTTGAAACAGGAGCCAGTCAGTTGGAGATGAAATGCCAACTTTACGCAAGAGCTAGATCACAGGACACAGCTTAGATATGTAGCCAATGGGTTTTTTACCATTCAACACCCCCACCACCCTGCATCTAGGCCTGTGAAAATATACATCCACAAGACCTAGTATTGGTGCGCTGGAATGTTCAAATACAGGAGAAAAGAAAGAAAGTCTATGGTATGGACAGCCTTTTAGTAGACTTGCCTTCCCAATTAAGAAATGTCAACTAATGGATATCATACACCAATCAGAGTGAGAAATGGACAAGGAGTCAGGGGTGGGATAGGAAGCCAGGAGTGTCACTCTGTTGAATGGTATTCTTCTTCAGACTAACTTAATGACAACAAGGGATCCCAGGTGGTCCCAGTCACCTAGAGCTTGACCTTGCAATGAGAAGGTTGAGTTAGAAGGAAATGTTACAAATTAGAAATAAGATGACATGTAGAACCTAGATAGCCCTCTAAAGGAAATATTAATTTAATGCACACAATTGCACACACAGAAACACACAAATGATGATTGGGAGCCTTCTGGGGAATCTACATTTCACCCCCTACCAAGTGGCTAACCACTAAACCGAGTGTCCTAGGCTTTGCTTCCTTCATGACAAAACTTCAAAGCACATTAGTTTGAAAGAACCATGTTTGCAAAACTCTCTTTTCAGGTAATCAGTTCTGATATTTCGAAACAGACACTAATTTAATCTTCACTAAACAAGAACTTTTTTTTGAGACAGGGTCTTTCTCTGTCTCCTGGAGCTAGAGAGTAGTGGCATCATCATAGCTCACTGCAGCTTCAAACTCCTAGGCTTCAGCAATCCTCCTGCCTCAGCCTCCCACGTAGCTGCAACTATAGGTGAGCACCACCACACTTCCCTGCCTACTGTTTTTATTTTTTTGTAGAGACAGTGTCTCACTCTTGCTCAGGCTGGTCTTGAACTCCTGGCCTGAAGCGATCCTCCCACCTCGGCCTCCCAAAGAGCTAGAATTACAGGCATAAGCCCCCGTGCCCAGCCTAAGAACTTTTTTAACAAAACCTTTTTCTTGAAAGTTTTTTTTTTTAAAGACGTTAAGCCTTTTGTCAGATTCTGGAAATCATACAGTGTTCCTTGCAACAAATGCAATATAAAGTTATCATAAAAAGGGGCTGGGACAGATGCATGGGAAATAACAACAAATAACTGAAATAAAGAAAACCATGGGGAAAAATTTACTTTTCACCTTTCATAATTAACAGTAAAACTTGTGGTGATTGAAGACAGTCTATTGCTTTATTCATTCAAGGAAACACAAAACAAGCAAAATATTTCTTTCTGTAGAATTTATAGTGTTATTCCTTAAACTTGAAGGGTAAAATTCCAATTACAAAGAATATATACTAATTATTATCACTTTTGAGGCAAACACATATTCGAGCCCTCAAAATTAACAAAAATTTAGAGTATGCTTAATAATATTACCTTTCCTTTTTCTGGCTGCATTACAGGGCAACCTATGTGGAATGTGAAGATTATTTTAGTTAAATGACTAGAAGAAACACACACACTTGGATAGCTAAATACAATTAAAGAAAAATGTCAATACAAACCTCCAAACCAGTAAAAATTGTGATTATTGTTGAGAATCTGGTCCCGGAACTTTTTCCTGCCTTTTGAATTTCAACACTCAGAAATATAATCCATGTATTTCGAGTTTGCCATAGTTCATTGATGAAAGAAAGGACTTCATAAATCTGTGTTTATTAATCACATTGTGTTAAACAAAAAACTTTCCACATGCATAAACATCAATACAGTTGTTTTTTGCTGATGGTGGTTGATGTGCACTTCTTTTACTACCCCTTTTTTTATTTGTGAGAAATTTCTTTCCCTGAGAGCGGTTTTCTAGTGGGTGTCTGACAAAGAAAAGCAATGCCTGTTGGAGTTTTACAATTTTTATATAGTCTAATTAATAATTAAGAGTCGATGATAATGGGACAAAAGATTCTACATAAACCATTTTGAAGAATACTTTGTGTATAAACTGAGTAATTCTTTCTGAGACTTTCTCTGACTGCTTGCACTCAAGTCCAATACAAGGTCCCACACAGAGTGGTGAGTATCTGAGAGCAAACTGATGGCCTGGTTCTGTCCTTTGTGGCTGGCGTGCCCTGCGATGATCACATTACTTACATAATGGTGCTCTCCATTGAGTGAGCTCATAATCTCTGCTTTCTGAAGATTGAATTATGCTGCATTTTCTCAGCATGCATGTACAAAATTTCAATCTGAGCTCTAAAATATTTTAGACTTTGTGTTTGTTTCAAATCAATCAAAAACTCTGGTAAACCCTACCAAGTACCCTGCATTTGGCTTGATTCTGAAGAAAATCTGAAAACCCTTTTGAATATAGCCCCTGACTTAAAAAAAAAAAAAAAACCTACAACCCAATATGGTAGAAAAGACTTATTTGTAAATGAAGCAGAGAACAACAGAATTGGTAAAGTTCTATACGTTTTACTGAAATGATATTATTAATTGCTTAAATTTACTGAACAGCGTTTATATACTGGGCTTTGTACTAAGCATGCAACAAACAGCATCTCATTTACTCCGCATCCCGACCCTCTGAGATAGCTTTTATTATTAGCCCCATTTTATAGGTGAGCAACCCAGACTTATAGAAACAAATCCGCTTGGTGTCACTTAGCTAGTATCACAAAGCAAAGACCAAAATGCAGGCCTCTTTGACATCCCTGCCCACACTCCCTGCTACTGGGGAATAGAGCCTGGCAGGAGAAAAACAGAAGGTTCTGGAGTTAAGGAAAACCTAAAGAGATTTCACTTCCAGGACTCAGACTGAAACCTAGTCTTTGGCTGTAGGGGTGAGACCAGGGCCAGGCCAGTGTGAATTGAAGAGCAAGTCTGAGCTGTTTAGGATTAAAAAATATTTAAGTCCTGAGGAGGTAATACTAAGCCTGTCAGAGGGGTCAGTTCCTAATTGTGTAGAAGCGGGAGATAGGCCAGGAGCAAGCAGGGTCTGACACGCTGAGCCTGTCTTCTTAGGATCTGAGAGCTGTGGTACCAAATGGGCCGGAGCTGTCAGGATAAGCATCTCCTCAAGAACCTGATAGGCTGAGTGTTCACTTGATGAATGAAATAGAGGATTTCTATTCATTAGGAATGAGTTAGGACTTTCATTGTCCTAATCCTGGGTGATGATCATTTGATGTCATGGCTGTATCTCTCTTATCTTGCTGTAGATGTAAAATTTATTCTACGTGAAAAAAATGAATCGAATGGTTTTCATATATGGTATGAGCTCCTGAATATAACTGAAGTCTTCTCAGGACAGGAGGTGGGCTAGTCAAGAACCATCTTCACAAACTGCTCTAGAGGAAATTGCCTGGGGGAATCCTAGGTCTGTGAGCCAGTTTCCTCTTCCTATATGATCATCGACCTGAGCACTTCGATGCTGCGCATTACCCTGTGTGAGAACCCTTCCAATGGCCAAAGGATTGAATGCCTTCTGTGCACAATTTCCTCTCTTATCTCTGAACTTCCCTTTAGAAAGCTATAGCTGTCTAAAGTAATATTTCCATCACTCTGAGGCTTTCACTTATTATGTAACACAAAATTAGTATGATCATTTGGACTAATGTGTCTAATCCACTAATCCAGGTGATAGTCCTTTGAACATGTTTGGGGTTTAAGAAGCTATTTGTTCATCACAAGGGATTATTCCTTATATCCTATGCTTGCTTATAGGCGGTGCTTCAGAGATGCCCTGGCAGGTGGGGTTCGTGGGTTAAGCCTACCCGAATGCTGTGAATACCTGGTGAAAGCTCCAGAGTCGTAGGTGCTTATCTGTGGGTGGCACTGACAGAGGGAGCCCTTTCAATTAGACACAGCCAGATTTGCTGCTACCTTCTAGAAAGCACTAGAGGAGAAAGAGAGAGTCCTGGCCTAGGAGTCAAGGGGCAGGCAGACTATCACAGCCTATGAACTCAATATTTAACTGCAGACAAGTGGCTTAACTGTACTTGGATTCCTCAACCCTGAAGTCAGATGAAAATAATAATTAACATGTTTTAGTGCCTTAGGCATTCCATCTGATAGGTTAGCCTACTTCTGACCTAGAGAAGTGAAGTGACTTGTCCAAGGTGAAGAGTTCCTTAATGCCCAGGCAGGGGGGCTCCCAGGATTCCTGCCTTGCAGCACGGTGCTCTGTTTACTGTATTGTCACCATGGCTCTGCCGCCAGCCCTAGTTGGAGGAAAAATTTTGAAGCAGTTTAAGTTTACTTTTGCTGAGTTTTCAACTCAGCATTTTATGAAGTTATAGACCAATGTTTCTTTTTAAGGCAAATGTCATAAATATATAAATAAGCTGCTTCAGGCTTGCAAGTAATTTTGTAAACTTGAATTTCATCCTTGTTTAGAAGCTGACTCGGGCTGGATTTTGTTCAAGCTCCTGTTCTAGCTCAAAAGAAAAACAGCTCCTAAACATTAGCCTCTGGACACTTGCGCTCACACTGGCCAGTGGGTACTGGGATTTCAAAGGTCCATTCAGCTCTGAGGCAGAGAACCGTACCCCAGATATACAAAATCTCGCAGTAAGTTCTCAAAGACCATTTGTCCATTTGTTAGTCTGTCTCTGTACGTCCCAGTTGTCCCAGAGGGATTTAAGCATCTAGCCATCTGTGTATTTCCACCAAATAGAAGTATGAATCTATCTTTAAAACCAAGTATGCTTTTCTCTTCTTTGCTGATAATAAAACATCTATCAGGCATCATTTTTAAGAGTCTAGTTTTGTCTACATGGACAATTTGTTAGAGAAATTGTCTCTTCTTGGTAATCTCCACAAGGGTGTCAGGCAACTCCTTGGCCGCTTTGGTGTCTACAGTGGTGGCCTTGTCCCTTACCTTGATGTTGTATAGAATTCAATCTGCAGCACTCCTAACACGCTTAGTCTTTCAGTCCTTGAACCAACGTCTACTCCTCTATTGAATTAATATTAGACTCATAGGCATCTCCCTTTATCCTGATCCTTTGGCCACACACTCCAAGTTTTCCATTTTTATTGTGTAGTAGATATGGTTGATTGCATCTACTCACTACTTCTTCCTCCATTATAGAATCCTGTCTCCAGGTATTCACTCCAATGTCACACAACCAAGTGTCTCCCAAGAAGCTAATACCTTGGCTGGATGTGGTGGCTCACACCTGTAATCCTAGCACTCTGGGAGGCCGAGGCGGGAGGATCGCTCCAGGTCAGGAGTTCAATACCAGCCTGAGCAAGAGCAAGACCCCGTCTCTACTAAAAATAGAAAGAAATTAGTCGGACAACTAAAAATATTTAGAAAAAATTAGCCAGTCATGGTGGCGCATGCCTGTAGTCCCAGCTGCTCAGGAGGCTGAGGCAGAAGGATTGCTTGAGCCCAGGAAGGATCACTTGAGCCTAGGAGTTGCTGTGAACTAGGCTGACACCACGGCACTCCAGCCCGGGCAACAGAGTGAGATACTGTCTCAAAAAAAAAAAAAAGAAAAGAAAAGAAAAGAAGCTAATACCGTGTCTCACTCCACCACCCCTGTCCCAAGAATGGGTCTGATTGAAAAAATTCAAACCCTTCAAGTGTTGCAACTGATTCAGAAATAGATATGGACATAAAGCACAAAATAAATATGAACAAATGAAACAACTGCATTATAGGCCAGAGGGTGACTAGAAATCAAGAATGAAACACCTGATTAAACACTAGCAAATACTGTGACGGTCAATATTAGCATGATATCTCTTTGGCAAAGCTTTTGTTCCTGACTTGAAAGGTAATAAGAAGAGGCCTTTGCATGGTTCTTAGTCTGTCAGTAAGTGAGCTTTTATGGGAAATTCAAAGGATTTGTATCCTTGGATAACTCACTTTGCTCTAAATAGGTTTATATCTCTTATCTGTAGAGTGAAGAGGATGAAAAGGTAAACTATGTGATCATATATGGGATGAGATAAGCAGAGGAACTGCGCTAGAGATTTCGATAGAACCTTGACGAGTTAGATCAGAATATTTCATGGTTGCCATGACTTGAAATTACTAGAATGTTCCCAGAATGCTGGGTCCATTAAATTAGAAAATTATAAAAATAATAGGAAAGTGAGAGAGAAAGAGATAGAGAGAGAGAGAAATGTATCATAGAAAGAGGCCATTCCGCACAGGGATAGTGTGATGGTATAGCACTATTACAAAAGTAGAACAACATTTTTGTTTGTTTGTTTTGTTGCATGTTTAGAGGGATGACATTTAAATGTTAAGCATTTACAAAAAATAAAATAAAATGTCATTTACTGTCCTCCCCACCCCCCAAAACACACACAGCATGTTCTTTACCCCTTTGGTCTTTCATCCTTTCAGGTAGTTAGGCTTTTGCTGGAGAACTGTTTAACCTCAGGGAAGGAAAGTGATGATAAAAGGCAGAGTCCATGTTCATATTTTGTCATTTAATAAGATTTACTTTATTATTCTCTAGATCATACATATATATGCTTTGGTTTCCCAAGAGGACTGTTAGTTGTAGAAAGGTAGGAAAGCAATTTGTGTACTGTTGGGAAATGTAGGGGGTACGGGGGTCGGGGAGATAGGGAAAGATTTGTTAATGGATACAAAATTACAGCTTGATAGGAGGAATAGCTCTACGCCACTGTAGGATGACTATAGTTAACAATAATATATTGTGTAGTTTCAAAAAACTAGAAGGAGAATATTGAATGTTCCCAACACAAAGAAATGATTAATGTTTACGATAATAAATATGGTAATTACTCAAACTGATCAATGTACATTGTATGTGCCAAACTCACTATGTACCCTATAAATATGTACAATTATTGTGTGTCAATTTTAAAAACTTAAAAAAAAATAAATTTTAGACAACAAAAAAAAAAGGCAGAGAGTTCTTTCCACCTCTTTCTGCCTTTTGAGTTTCAAAATGCTTAGGCCTTCAGTAGAATGGAAAGGACTCCACAACATGGCTCCAAAATTCTTTGACACTCCTCCCATTGAGAAGTGTCCCCTTGATCTCAACCTGTACATAATTTTGATTTCCTCAACCAATGGTAGAAGTGATTTTCTATGGCTTCTAAGTGTGGGTCATAAAACATGATGCAGTTTACACCTATTTTCTAGAGCACTGGTTCTTGGTGCCAAGAACTGCCATGTAAGAATTCTGACTACTCTGAGGCCACCATTCTCCGAGGAAGTCAAGCCACACCAAAGTCCACAGCAGGAGCTCCAATCAGCAGTCCAAGTCTTCACGTCATCCCAACCCAGGCTCCAGACATGTGAGTGGACAAGTCTTCAGACAAATCCAGCTACAGTCATTGAGACACCTCCAGCCTTTGAGTGTCCCCAGCAGAGGCACCAGACACCACAGAGCAGAGCCAGCCTGCCTGCTGTGCTTGTCCAAATTCTTGACCCACTAAATTCCATGAGATTAACAAATGATCATTGATGCTACTGTATTTTGAGCTAATTTGTTATTCAGCAATAGGATTCAGAACAGAGGGACTTGCTTTCCTGTTTCTGGGCAAGTTCTCATAGAGGATAAAAACCTCTCAGATGTGTGGAATATGGGAGAAAAAGAGACTGGCGCTCTTGCCAGAATAGAGCCCTAAGAGGTAAAAGTCTCCAGTGAGGAAACATGGATAGGCATATCTCGCTTTACTGTGGTTCGTTTTATGGCACATCACAGTTATTATGTTTTTTACAAACGAAGGTTTGTAGCAACCTTGCGTCAAGCAAGTTTATTGGCACCATTTTTCCAACATCATGTGCTTACTTCGTATCTCTGTGTCACATTTATGGTAATTTTTTGCAACATTTCAAACTTTCTTCTTATTATTATATCTTTTATGGTGATCTGTGTTCAATTACCTTTGATTGTACAATAGTAATTGTTTTGGGGCTCCACAAACAGTGCCTATATAAGACAATGAACTTAATTGATAAATGTGGGGGGTGGTGTTCTGACTGTTCCCCCACTTGGTTTTTTTTTCTTTTTTTTTTTTATGATTTTTCCTTTGGTTCCACCATTTTTGAATTTGGGCCATTTATTACCCTTCCATTGTTCCTAAGTGTTCAAATGAAAGGAAGATTCGCATGTCTCTCACTTTAAATCAAAAGCTAGACATGATTAAGCTTAGTGAGGAAGACATGTTGAAAGCCTAGAAAGGCCAAAAGTTAAGCCTCTGGCATCAGTTAGCCAAGTTGTGAATGAAAGGGAAATTTTCTGAAGGAAATTAAAAGTTCTACTCCAGTTAACACACAAATGATAAGAAAGCAAAACAGCCTTTGTGTTGATAAGGAGAAAATTGGAGTGGTCTGAATAGAAGATCAAACCAGCCACAACATCTCCTTATACCAAAGCCTAATCCAGAGCAAGGCCCTAACTCTCATCAGTTCTATGAAGGCTGAGAGAGGTGAAGAACGTGCAGAGGAAAAGATTGAAGAGGTTGGTTCATGAGGCTTAAGGAAATAAGTTATATCCATAGCATGAAAGAGCAAGATGATGCAGCACATGCTAAGGTAGAAGCTACAACAAGTTATCCAGAAGATCTAGCTCAGATAATTGATGAAGGTGGCTACACTAAACAACAGATTTTCAGTGGAGATGAAACAGCTTTCTATTGGAAGAAGATGCCATGTAAAACTTACATAGTTACAGAGGAGAAGTCAATGGCTGGCTTCAAAGCTTCAAAGGACAGGCTGACTCTCTTGTCAGTGGCTAAGGCAGCTGTTGACTTTAAGTTGAAGCCAATGCTTATTCACCATTCCAAAAATCTTAGGTCGTTTAATGATTATGCTAAATCTACTCTGCCTTTGCTGTATAAGCAGAACAACAAGGCCTGAGTGGAAGCACATCTGTTTACATGATTTTCTGGCTATTTTAAGCCCACCATTGAAACCTACTGCTCAGAAAAAAAGATTCCTTTCAAAATATCACTACTCATTGACAATGCAGAGCTCCAATAGAGATACATGAGAAGATTAGTGTTGTTTTCATGCCTGTTAACACAACATCCATTCTGCAGCCCATGGATCAAGCAGTAAACTTTTTTAGTCTTATTATTTAAGAAATAAATTTCATAAGATTATGCCTGCCATAGATAGTGATTATTTTTATGGATCTGGACAAAGCAAATTAAAAACCTCTGGAAAGGATTCACTATTCTAGATACTATTAAGAACATTCACAGTTCATGGGAAGAGATCAAAATATCAACATCCACAGGAGTTTGGAAGAAGTTGATTCCAACTCTCATGGATGATTTTATGGGTTCAAGACTTCAGTGAAGGAAATCATTGCAGATGTGGTGGAAATAGCAAGAGAACTAGAATTAAAAGTGGAGCCTCAAGATGTGACTGAGTTGCTGCAATCTCATGATAAAACTCTAAGGAGTTTCTCCATATGGATGAGAAAAGAAAGTGGTTTCTTGAGATAAAATCTATTTCCGGTGAAGATGCTGTGAACATTGTTGAAATGACCAGAAAGGATTGAGAATGTTACATACACTTAGTTGATAAAGCAGTAGCAAGGTTTGGGAAGATTGACTCCAATTTTGAAAGAATTTCTGCTGAGGGTAAAATTCTTTCAAACAGCATCACATGCTATAGAGAAATCTCTTATGAAATAAAGAGTCAATCAATATGGCAAACTTCATTGTTGTCCTATTTTGAGAAATTGCCACAGCCATCCCAAGCTTCAGTAGCCAGCGCCCTGGTCAGTCAGCAGCCATCAACACTGAGGCAAGAGCCTCCACCAGCAAAATGACCATGACTCACTAAAGCTCAGATGATCATTAGTGTCTTTTTAACAATAAAGTATTTTTACATTAGAGTATGTGCATGGTTTTCTTAGACATGATGCTATTTCACACCTAATAGACTACAATATGGTGTAAACATAACTTTTATATGCACTTGGAAACCAAAATATTTGTGTGACTTTCTTTATTATGATATTCACTTTATTGTGGTGGTCTGGAAAGAAACCTGCCATATCTCTGAGTTATGCCTGCAATATGTCCAGGCACCCAGGGTCAGAAATTGGCTTCCACCGTTGCCTTTACTCTGTGGCTCAGGTTCCCCAGGATGATCCCTATATACCTCCCAAATATCAAGACAGTTATAAAATTGGGCCTTTAAGAACCTGTGTTTGTGCACCAGGGGTGCCCTGGATGCTGTTGTACTAGGTCAGCCCTGCAAAGCCTGTACACAACTCTGAAGTAAAGAGATAGCCCTAGAATGATTTATTTTCTGTCACTCCCGTGGGAATGGGGGTGTAGTACAAAAATATTGTTGAATTATCATAAAATTAAGAAAACAATCTTTCTTATACACCCATGTGTGTGTACTGAGATTCATTCTCACCCTTATGCCAGCAGGTATCACCTTATTGTTCTCCTAAAAGTCTAACTCAGGTTAATCTTCCAGTGCCACCAATTATCTGAGCTCCAGTATTCTTTGATAAATTGTATTTGATAAATTGTTCTTTGATAAATTGTCTTTAGTGATCCACTGTTGTCAACTTAACAAATGCCAAACTCCTTGGCATAGACTTTTATTACCACTTGGCCCTTCCTACATGAGCAGCCCATCGTATAACACTCTCTACTAAAAACCCTAGTACCACTGAACTTCTCTCTACTCCCCCACAGGCTATATTCTTTCTGATTTCTAGGCCTTTTCTGTGCTATTTACCCTTCCTAGAACGTCCTTCCTTCTTTTCCACAACTCCACTGTGTACTCCTGGAGCTCCTAACAAACTCCTATACATCTATCAAGACCCAACACCAAAATTACCTTATTTGTGCAAATTTTACTATTATGCACAGACAAAGTAGAGTTAGCTATTCCTTTTTTAGTGCCTTGATAGCATATTTTTTTAATATTTCAGTTCTAACCTATCTCATGCAATGTTGTAATTATTTATTTATATGTCTCTCCCTCTTACAATTCTGAGCTCCTTAAGGACAATGTATTCATCAAGGTTGGTGTGGTGATTGTTAAAATACTGGCTGCCAATGAATCATGACTTTTTGTATCCATGCTCTTATGTAGTCCCCTTGGCTCAAAGGTTGGCTATATAATCTACTTTGGAAGCCAGAACACTGGAAAATGTAATGCATGCAGAAGCTTTAAAAACACTTATGAATTGGACCTTGTCCTTCCTCTTGAAGAAGTCTAGGCTAGCATGCTGGAGACACATGGCTGAGCAAACAGCCCATCTGGGACAACAGAGCTGCCATCTGACTTGCCAACTGACCCTAAACCAGAGTGAGCCTTCCCAGTGCCTTGAGGAAAACAGATGAGCCATTCCAGCTGAGCCCTGTCCAGATTACTAACACATAGAAGAGTTTTATTCTTAAGCCACTAAGTTTAGTGTTGTTCATTACATAGCAACACTGATACAATTAACTAATTGCACTAACAATCAATTAGAGCATCTTAGTGGCTTAACACAAGGAAATTTATTTCTCGTTAAGTCACAGGCCAATGTAAGTTGATGGCGGTGGGAAAAATCTGCTCCACAAAACCATTCAGGAACCCAGGCTCCCCTCTCTTTTAGGTCCCTGGAGTCCAATTTGCTTATGTAGCAGATGGGGAACAGAAAAAGAATCAGACAGGGGATATATTTGTAGGGCTGGTCTGAAGGAGGCATGTAATACTTCCACTTTTACTCTGCCAGCCAGAACATGGTAAAGGTGACTGGGAAATGCAGTCCAGCTGTGTGCCCCGAAAAAAGAACACACATTGGTAAGGACTGATGGTTACTGCCACAGGCAGAAATGTTTTACTCCACTGTGTGTTCCCCAGTGCCTAACACAATGCCTGGCTTACAGTAAACACTTAATAAATGCTTATAGAGTGAATAAATGAAATTATCAGTGATGCTGTAGCCTCTCATTTAAGATTAGGTTTGAGAATTAAGCATGAAGAACATTTGCCTCATCCAGGCTCATCTCCTAAATCTTTGAAGCACTAATTTTATGATAGAGCACTCACCAATTTAAAAACTAAGGCAAGAAGTGGATGTTGATGCTTTGCTGTGGCTAGTTTCTTAATACTGAGATAATGACATAATAGCTTTTTCTTGTCCTGAAATTTGTAAGAATATCAAATTTAAAAGGACAAATCTAAAGTATATTTAAAGTTTCTGATTTCCCAAGTCTTTATGCATATGTATGCATACATATAAAATATGTATTTTATATATATAAGTATACTGTTTGACCAAGTTCCCAGTAATTTAAGTACTTTTACAAGAAATGTGCTATAAGTAATGTAGTTAGAAAGTTTATACAATATAATTTGTACTGTAATGTATCATATATAAGTACACTTATACTGAATTGAAAAGCCAAAAAGTCTTTATTCTGCTATTAATCATTTAATTGTTTTGGCTTTAGTTCTCTTTATTCTCTATTAGCTATAAAATTCTAGAATTCTTTAATTCTGTATCATAACATATATGATAGACATATCCTTCATTTTTCTCTACCCACTAGTCAATCAAATAAATATAGATGAAGCCTCCTTAATCAAACTTCAAAGAATGATTTCTTTTCATTTTATTTAACCTGAAAAGTGGGAATGTGAGTAAACAGAGTATAAGGTGTAGTCTCTGAACACCAAGGATTCAGGCAGAGAAGATTCAATGGCTCCTGGTAGCATTTAATCAATCAATAGGGCAGCTACCTACCCAGAGGGTAAGACATGAGAAGAAGACCAGAAGCCTTCCTTTGCTTCCTAATATCTTCACTATTTGCCAATTACAATTCATTAATATGTTTTAAGGTAGGGTCTCTCCAAGCATTTTATTTTAAAATGCACACAAAAGGGATTGAGTTAATTATTATCATGTTGGCCTGACAAGAGTATTTTTAGAGTACCGAATCCGTTAGCAGGGACTTAGAAAAAGGGATAGTCAGTAAGAATGTTTGAGTGAGGAAGAGGGAAAAGGCAAGGTGTGTTATGGGAGTGTGCATTGTAAGTCATGGCCATGAAGGGCCACCAGAGAGCAGGAGGAAGACCCAGGGCCCCAAAAGGATGGTACCAGGACCCCCATGCTCCTGGTTATGCCATCCTCCAGAGGAAATGAAACACTAAGAACCACAAAGGCAAGTAGAAAAACCCCAGAGATCACAAGCTAATGGGAAAGTGGAAGGCAGAATATGGAGATGGTGCTGTTTGTTGGTTTCTACTTCTGTGCAATAGAAACAAGAAAGGAAATAAAAGAATGGGACAAAGTATGAGTGGGATTGGTTAGACTTACTCATAGACACACTTGTCCTTTGTTTCAGCATCTAGACATGTTTTCCCTCCAATATTGCCCTTAAACTCTTTTAGGGTGTACATTCTCAGCTTAATTTTAGACCATACCTATGACATTAACTTATCAATTCAGTGGAGGGAAAGTAACTCAGTTAAATCAAGGAAAAGAATTATTTGCAGCATGTATATGTCGTTTGCATAAAGTTTTGAACCTTGATTGTCTACATTGATGTTGTTAGAAACAGTGATGATCCACTCCCAGAAACATTTGCTATTAGGAGCTGTTTTGATGATCATGGTATCACATTGAAGTTAGAGGTATAGCCCATTTCTCATTTCCTCACTACTCGACTAACTTTCAAAAGAACTCTCCAGAACATATTAACAGTACATTGTTCTTTTGTAATTCTCTGGTTGCTCTAACAGGGTCGGGTAAATTTGAAGAGAAATGCAAACCAGCTTGAGGCAGCACTGCCCAATGTGATCAAAACTAAATGCAACCATCGTGGGTTCGAGTTTGGTGGTCCAAAACACTGGAATGTTTCAAAGACATCTAAAATGCAATGCCAGTGTTGTTTTATTTGGTTTGGGGTTTGCTATCCTTTTATGTTAAACAGGAGTTTGGAAAAATTGCACAAAAGACTTACGGCCTATTTTCATGGATGCCTACATACTAAGTAGCCAGTGTTACTGATAAATGAAATTATCAAATGCACGTAAACAAACTCTTTGCTCACCTACCTCATGAACTTAGGGGAAGCTGAGGATGAATCACAGCTGATCTTTATTTAGCATCCTACCTAGCAACAGCAATTCTCTCTGAGAAACTAGATTCTGAGCCTTAGAACTGCGCATGTACACCTGTATCCTGCAGTGTATCATGTCGTGTCTGTGTCAAGTCCTTTTTGCATCAAGATAACTTTCTTTGATGGACCAGGAGTTGAATTTAACACCATCCACATCTTCTTAAAGAAGATACCGGAATTATATGCTGTCTTTGAACCCTGGAGAAATTTAGTTCAGAGTCCAGATCTGCATATTATATATTTGTGATTCACCAAAACATATTCTTCTGATAAACTATTTTTAAATGTTTTGTTTGTTTAGCCCATATAGCAAAATGCAGTCTTGTCAGTGAAGACAGACTTCAAATTGCCTGAGCCCGTTAGAAACGTTTCATTAATAACATGTGTTTATCATTGAGAAAAGTAGGCTTCGTGTGCTAAGATTTTGTTTGTCAGTCATTCATTGGAACCCCACTGTTAATAGCATACAATGGTTTGTGGTTATGCCACAATTTAACCCAGGTTTAAAAATACAAACTAGAGCCCTGGTGGTCTAGAAGGAACAGGGAGTCAGGGAAGGCATTGGCTCAACCTGCTCTGTGGGCTGGTGGCTTGGAATGCTTTACAAACTAATCAAATTTATTGACTATGATCCTGAGGAAAAAAAAAAACTCACATGCGAGGGTGTGCATCCTGGTTTGACTGCAGTTTGGTGAGGTTCTGAATGTCTAAAGGGGGAAACAAGGCAACTATTTGGCATTCCTTTCCCCAAAGACAAATTAGAAACAGATATCACAGAATATGAGATTTTTTTTTCGGCAGCCTAATAAAGAAAAGAGATTTTCCCCCATAGTTTTAATTCTATTGTATGTTAAGGATAGGAAAACAGAATTAATATTGCACTGGACTGAATAGACAGTGAAAATTCTACTAATTAAGTAGTTTGGGCAGCAAGTGTTCTTAATGTAGCAGATGAAAAAGAACCAATTTTGCATGTAATATCAGTTTACCTTCATAGGGCTATCTGAAGGGTAGTTAGCTATATATGCACTTATAGCAAGGATATATAACCTGTGGGGAAAAGTTTACATTTTGTTACAGATCTGTGTGTACAATGTTCATTTAAAATACAATAAAACATAGCATCTACAATAATGGATAGAAAATGCCTTTGTGTTTAGTAAGAACATCCATTATGCAGAAGCAAAATGAACCACAAATAGTTGCTATAAAATTTGTTTATGAAATCTCATAGTCATGGAAATAACACCACGATCCTAAACATTTATGAAATGGTATATCACATGCACTTGAAATCAATTTTCCAGTTGCTTACAATTTATGCCTTAAAAAATATTTGTATTTCAAAATAAAACAGATCGCATTTAGAGAAAATTTAACCCATAAAAAAATGTTAGGCAGACATTAAGTTATTTCTTTATACATTCCTGGAAGGGGATTTGGCACTTTAAAACTTTTTAATGGCTTGAGTTTACTTTCCTTTCTTCTTATCGCTTATTATTTAAGAAAAAGAACATATTCAGAAAGAAAAATTTACTATTAAAAAGCCATTTTCTAAGTTCTGAATGCTTAGAAAAATGAAGGATCATAAGAGACATCTGTTAAACTCATATCTTACATTTTCAGAAATTAAAGTTGACATTCGTTTAGTCCACAAGTATAAATTGTGCATATACTATGTGTGCAGTAATATGCCGGGAACAACAAAGTCCATAAAGATAAATAAAACAGGATCTACCTTTGAGGCAACTTACAATTTAGCGAAGTACACAAACACCTAATGGTTTTTAAACAAATTCTTCAATGTCTGACACAGTAACATTTCAATCTCTTATTTTTACTTATAAATGATCCATCCTTGGAAATATTTCCTGTGGTACTTCTGTTTGTTTTCTAGTAGGACTTTGCATATAACGACGTTTTTCTGTAATTAACAATGATGAGAACATAAAAAGCGCACAAACAGCGTTTGGGGTAATTGGATCTTTCTCCAGGAAATAGGGGAGGGACGCCGTACACCTAGATGATGAACTTGGACTCCTGCTGGCACCAACTAGCCGAATGATCCTTGACACCCAGGTTGGAGGAAAGACTTCTGGAAACTGTGTCCTCTGCTTCAACTCTGACCAGACCACAGTATAGTCAGCTTTAATCTTAACTTCTAGCTAGCCTACTATAAAACAGCATTTTGAGGTTGTGAAATGTTTAATAATATGACAAGAATTTATTTTGTCTTATGAGGAAAATAATTATTTCACCAAATCACTTTAGAGCCAAGATTTTAAAAAATATTCCTTATTTTCAAGATTTCACACAGTAAATTCCATTTGCCAGGGAGTGTCCATTCATTCACATTTACACAAAGAGCTGTAATCCACTTTGTTTGTTTGTTTTTTCCAATGTAAATCTTATGCTGGATTCTTCATTCTAGTATTAAATTCTAGATGTTAAAATAATACCATCTCAAGTCCTGATTTTCTTTAAATAAAAATATCACTGATTATAATGTCTTACAACTCAGGGCCTGAAAAGATGCTTAAAATAGTACTTTTCACTGCCATCCTCTCTGTGCTGTTGGAAACTGAAAATCGATTTTCTGATTTATTATTTTCAGAACACTGACAGTTTCCTGAAGGAGTCTGTGGGTAGTGTCATCTTGATAGTGAGTAGTATACGGTGCCCTTGCTGTTCTAACTGCCTTTGCTAAGATTTTCACATTGTTTAAATCTTCAGATTGGAATCCTTTGGTGCTAGTACAATTTCAAAAATTAACCCCCATCAGTCACATGACGTCCTGGGGGTAACTATTGCTTTTCCAAAATTATGATTAGAAAGAGAAAGTTGAAAAAAGATATTAAGTGGCAGCTAGGAATTTGATACACAGCTCAATAGTGCTGGGAATCCCAATCCTTCTTCTGTTCATGGAACCACTTCCACTTTTTAGTTTAGTAGGGCTTCCTCCATCACCTCAGTGGGCAGCTGCAAGACCATGAACTCTTTCTGTGGCTGGATCTCACAGACTCTTTTCTACCTCACTGGACATTCATGGACTTCTTGATGCTTAGTGGCTGCCTGGTTGTTGATCCACGACCCCTTATAATGCATTAAAGTAACACCCTCTTGACGACCAGAGACAGGATCTCACTATGTTGCCCAGGCTGGAGTGCAGTGGCCATTAGCAGGCACAATCACA
>NW_012143301.1:2978151-2986647 GCF_000956105.1 Propithecus coquereli | reverse complement strand
CAGCATAAAAACTCCAGCTATGTGAAAAAACTGTCTGGTCTTGTTGCCCCCAAAGGATCAGAATAGCGCTCCTGTAATGAGCTCCACCAAAACGAAATTGTTGAATCGATAGATATGGAATTCAGATTATGGATGGCAAGTAAGATGAATGGAATTGAGGAGTTGGTAGAAAACCATCTCTACGAAGCCAAAAATATGTATACATATTGAGGACATGAATGAAAAATTCACTATAGAGACAGATAACATTAAAAAAGAGACAACAGAACTTAAAGAAATGAAAGAGTCATTTAGGGAATTGCAAGACACATCAGAAAGCTATAACAACAGACTAGACCAAGCAGAAGAAAGAATTTCAGAGCTTGAAGACCTTGAAGTAACCCAGTCAGTAAAAAATGCAGAAAAAAGAACAAAGAAGAATGAATAATCACTGAGAGAGATAGGGGATTATGCAAGGTGAACTCATGTAAGAATATAGGTATCTCTGAGGGAGAAGAAGAAAAAGCAATAAGCATGGAAAACCTATTTGAGAGAATAATAAAGGAAAACTTCCCTGATATTGCTAGAGGTTAGATATCCATATAGAAGATGGTCCTCGAACACCTGGAAGATTCATAAAAAATAGGACATCAGTAAAACATCTAGTCATCAGCCTGACCAAAGTCAAAGTGAAGGAGAAAATCCTACAAACTATGAGATGAAAGAAACAAGTTATCTACAAAGGAAAACCCATCAGACTAGCAGCAGACCTCTCAACAGAGACCTTTCAATCCAGAAGGGATTGAGGTCCCATTTTTAGTCATCTTCTTTTTTTTATTTCAGAATATTATGGGGGTATAAACATTTTGGTTACACATAATGCCTTTGCCTCACCCAAGCCAGGGCTACAAGTGTGCCCTTCCCCCATACAGTGTGTTCCACATCCATTAGTTTTGAGTTTACCCATCCCCACCACCCCCCTCCCACCTGACCAGCATCCAGTGAATATTACTACCATGTGAGCACCTTAGTGTTGATCAGTTAGTACCAATTTTATGGCGAGTACATGTGATGCTTGTTTTTCCATTAGTCTTCTTATACAAAATAACTCCCCGCCAAGGATTTTGTATCCTGCAAAACTAAGATTCACAAATGAAGGAGAAATGAAGTCTTTCCCAGACAAGCAAACACTAAGAGAATTTATCACCACTAGACCTACCCTTATAAGAAATGTTTAACAGTGCTCTATACATGGAAAAGAACAATCAATACCCACCAATGTAAAAACACCCGAAAGCTAAAGTTCACAACCCTTACCAAACAGTAACACAAGGGAGAAAACAAAGCAAATAAGTATCATTCAACATGATGAACAGAACAGTATCTCACATATCAATACTAACATTGAACATAAACAGTCTTAACGCTTCTTTTAAAAGACATAGACTGGATGGAGGGAATAACACACCCCAAGTTTCTGCTGTCTCCAAGAAACCCATCTAAATTCACAAGGATACACATAGGATCAAGGTAAAGTGATGAAAAAAAATATTCCATGTGAATGGAAACCAAAAGTGAGCAGGAGAGGCTACTCTTGTATCAGATAAAATAGCCTTTAAACTAACAATGATAAAAAAAAAACAATGGCTATCATTATAACATGATGATCATTAATCATTATATAATGATTCAGCAAGAAAATATAAAGAAAAAGCAAGAATTTCATAGCTATGAACCACAGTTCGAACGTCAAACTTGTAAGTCAGCCACCTCCTCACCATATTCTATCTGTGCCCATTATTCATTCATTTAATTTAAGCTCTGGTGCAAGCTGTGGTAATTTGGAGAAGCATTGATGAAAGATGAGATCAAAGGACTTACCTTTTCTTCTCAGACTAACCTTTGTAGATTCTACATCTACCTTGTCACTTGAACATGGCCAAGAATTTTCTGTATTCCTTGGCACATTGATTTGGTTTGATTCAATGTAAATACATATCTGAAAGCCCTACTGTGCTTCCACTGGAACAGGTCTGTATCAGCCCACAAACTAAGTCTGAATCCACTGGTGTGCATTGCTTTACATGCCAATTTGAGAGACTCCTTCCCTTTGCAATGTATTTATCATCATAGTGTATACATGTTCTAAATTTGTCTTTTTGACTTGGTCTTTTGACATTAATATTCTCGAGCCGTTTCTCCCTGTCTTGTAAGTCTTTCGATCCTTGGGGCAGAGCTCAGTGCTTTCCGTCTTCAAGGAAGCACCTAGTCACTCTCAACAATGTAATACACAACAAGTTATTGAACATTTAGTTATTTTATTTGCACCTGTAGTCACCTGCAACTTAGAGGCCTGGTTGTAAATCTCTTCACAGTGGCAGCAGTTTCATTGTGTGAGTAGCACTTTGAGATATGTTTATAGACATATAACTAGTCTTTTGACTAGACTTTACAATCACTCATTCATCTTACCTGCTTGGAATGAAATCAGATCTTCCCTTCTCCTTGGACATACCTTCCTATTTCCAGGTCTCCCAAATCTCAGATGCTAAGAAATGTCTTGGAGACACTTTATTGGAATAAGCAGAACATCCAAGAGTATCACCCTAATGGAGACGTTTGGATCTGAAGAATTTCAAAGGATGCCGGAATATATCTGCCCTCTGTTACAGCAAGAGCCCATTCTCAGAGGAAAAAAAAAAAAAAAATGAAGTTGTTTCCTAAATAACGGCTTATGTTTCAGTAGCCCGGAAAGCCTTGCCCAGTGGTCTCCCTCTCCCTAACCCTGACAGCTCCCTTCCAGCTTTGCCCCTTGTCTCAGCATCTTGCTTCAAGTAAATCTATGCAAAGATGCTTTCAGGAACATCTGCGCTCTCTCATGCGGGAAGACAAGCAGAGCGGACATCCTGCAGAAGGAAATACCAGTAAACATTAAAACACCAGGAAAGATCTCTGTTGGGGTACCTACAGACACTGCTCAGGACTAAATGAATCCACAAATATGCTCCACTCCATGTAGCAGGCTACTGAAACTCAGTGAATGCTGCAGAAAACTTCCGTGTTGCTTTTCACATCTCCAAATGCCAATCTCTGGTGTGTTGGGGCAGGGCCTAGATTTCATGGTGCAAGTAAAAAATAAACATTTGCACCAACTTTTCTTTCCAAAAACACCTTCAAATTCCTCATGAATCTTGGACTGTAATTCAGCTGACTAGGAAAGTGCTGTGCTTTAAATACTTATTAAGTATTTAATAAATATCTGCTAAAAATCAATGAATTTTAGAGTTTAAAAGTTACCTTAGAGAATGTCTAGCCTAGGAACACAGTACCTTTTTATAAACTGGGCGAAGTGAAAAACAAAATAACATTTAATGGTCATCAATCTAGGACTTAGTTATTATATTTGAATTTCTACAAAATATACTAGGGAACATATGGAACTGTTTTTTAAAAAATCAAATATAATCTCTTGATTCTGAGCTTAACTAATTGTATTAAATTAGTAGTACATGTCAATGATTTTTAGTAAAGGATTTGAGTTTTATTGAACATCTTCCTTCAAACTCCATGTAAAAGTGATTCATATTAAAACTCCATGTATTTTCTGAGCTTCTTTAACATGTATGAAAGATATGGTAAATAAAATACATGTTAATCATAAAATTCTTATGAAATATCAAAGACCATAAAGAAGATAAAACTATTGTCATGCAACAGAGATAAACACAGTTAATAGTCTAATATCTGTACATTGTCTTCTTTTTCTGCATTTTTTGAATAATTAAGGTCTCTTTATATTCTTTATTTTGCTTAGTTAATATTTTGTCATCAGCCTTATCCTACTATGGTAGTCAGAGTCTAATCTGTCCCTCAGTGATTCCTGCCCCTTGGTGTGAATACACTTGTGTAGGCCCCTCCCATATTTTACCAAGTTTAGTCTGTGTGATCAATAGGTTATAAGTAACTGTGGCTTCCATATTGGATTCTCTCTCTCATCTCCCCCTCTGGGAAAAGCAAGCTGTCATACTGACAGAGGCCCTATGACAGGACTCTCACATGGTGAGGAACTGAAGCCCCCAGCCAGCATCCAGGAAGCCTGCCAATAACCACAAGCATGAGCTTGGAATAACCACAAGCATGGGCTTGGAAATGGCTTCTCCAGTCCCAGTCAAGCCTTGGGAAGACTGCAGCCCTGGCCAACAGCTTAACGAAAATTTCAGGAGGCACCCTGTGCCAGAACCACCAGATTAGCCACTCCCAGATTCCCAATCCTGAGAAATTGTGTGAGACAATAAACATTTGTTGTTTTAAGCTATGTTTTGGTGCATTTAGTTGTACAGCAAGAGAAAACCAAAGCACTCACATTTTTGAAGATTCTTCAAGAAATTATTTTTAATGATTGACTAATAGTCTATTCTATAGATGTATTTATTAACATTGTAATTTCTTTTACTAGTCTATTATTGGATTTCCAGGTTGATTTCAATATTTGCTGCTTTAATTATTTCAATATACATCATTTTGTACATTTTCTACATCTATGGTTCATTTCTTAGCCTCTTAGAAGTAAAATTATTAAATATTATTAAATAAAATGTTAATTAAAACTTATTAAATAAAATATTTTTAATTAATTAATATTCTATTTAATTATTTATTTTTAAAATCATTTATATTTAATTTTTAATTTTAATTTTAATTTTTATTTAATATTTTAAGGCTCTTGCTATTTATCATATTGTCTTCCAAATTTATTATAATTTATTAAATAACATATTTATTACATTAGTAATACATCAAATATGATACAATATATTAAACATTTTGTATTTATTAATAATGAATAGTTCCACCGATTTAAATTTTATTGACTAACAAAAGACAGACCTGTGACATGACTGAATTGTATCTGTTTATAGCACCAAATGTTCTTGATGTATGTGATTGCCTTTTCTTTTAAATGCTAATCCAGAAAATAACTAATTCTTTCTATTCATTTGCTTGTTGGTTGTATGTGATGATGCAACCTGTCCAGTGCCAGCTCATTCTTTCTCCCTCCATCTCTAATCTCTTTCTGTTCATCCCCAAGTCAGAGAATAGCACCACCATGCTTCCAGTCTAACAGTCCAGAAACCTGAGAGCGTCTTAGACTGTCCCCTCGATCTCACCCTTCCAGACACTCTCCCCCTTACCTTTATTCTCCCTCTCTTGTCCAGCCCCACTGCTCCTGCCTTAGTGCAGACTCGGTTCACCTATCCCCCGGATGCTCTGTATTTTCAATCTTCTCTTAACCTTGGCTCTACTTGGCCATAATGGATTTGTTCTTCTTGGAAGAATTTATGATAATTTCATTTTATTCTATTATAATAGCTTCCTATTATCTTCTAATTTTATGAATGCTTTACTGAATATTATGTTAATATTTTACTTACAAAACACTATTAATATTTTCATGAAAAAAAATACCTGGGCAAATTATACCTACTGACTGTGGCAAGGTTTGGCCTTCAAGGACCACACCATGCCAGGGAACCATCCAAGATGATTTTGTGGTTGGGAATCTTGGCAGTGTGAGAACAAAATCTGTCCTGAGGGAGGAGAGTCATTCCATTCCTTCTTCTGTCTCTCTCAGAACATTCATTCTATTGTGTAGTTGGGGTTTTATGTTGTCTTCCACTAGGAAACCCACCCCTACTCAAGGTAGATTTCACAATACGTGGCACAGATTGCAGGACAGGAGGCAAACTCAGGGAGCACCAAAGTGTGGGCGATGAGGAAAAGTGACACACTGAAGATGACGAATCATTTTCCCAGGTCTTTCGATAGTTGCACGCATTGAGCATTTTGGTGTTCAGAGGAAGAAAGATAGTGTATGTTATTCCAGATAATAAAGTTACTTCTTTGTTAATTACTATAAAATTTTTCTTAGAAAGAAATGGATACTGGCTTAAATCAGGCTTTGCGCTATCTGGTAGAATTCTCATCTTAATTCTTGGCCATGTTTTATTGGCTGAAGTTCCTGGAAAGAAATAAACGCAGATCAAGTACAGGTTTAAATGTATCTTACAGACATTTACTGGGATATAGAATGATTAATGCAGCACCTCTAGCTGACTAATGCATAATTAAATAAAGTCTATTTTTTAAAGATGCCTTCTCAAAGAGCTAAAATCGTTATTATGTTTAAGTTCTAGGGGCACAAAGACAGTTATTACAGCTCAAAAGATGCAACTTCTAGGCTGGAGGCTGTTTCTACTTAGCTTAATGTGACTATTATTCGAAGAGACATTCAAAGAGCATATTAGAATAAGATTCCCATTTTGTTTGGTTTTTGTTATCTAAGCAGTCATTTTTCACTCTCAGTTAAAGTGAGCACAGAACATTCTTCAGGACAGCCCCTGCATTCCTCACATATTTCCACAAAAGGCCCTTGGTTGGAGGCCCCTCTCCACATGATAGAGTATTTTTGTGAGTACAGTATTTTATTAAAAGTATTATTCATAGTCATAGCTACTTACTATGTCACGGTGCTGCAGTCTTTACATACATTCTTTCATTTCATCCTCATACCAACTCCACAAGGTATTTTTGATCACCCTCTTCCAGATGAAGAATTGGAAGCTTGTCTTTTGAACAGGTTGACCAAAGTCACAAAGTGAAGACAGGTTAGACTTCATAGCAAGTTCTCTCAGTCTTGATGTGGCTCATTGCCTAGTAATCCCATATCAGATTGACTTATGGCCTGGATTCTTCTAAGATGTCTTCTAGGACTTTGAACAAGTCACTGTACATTAGGGCCCTGATTTATGAAGAAACAGCCCCACAGAGTATTAACTTGGATTTAGCAAATTCCTCTTGCTTCCTGCTCACAGGAGAGGCCTGTATATATTCTGTCCTCTAGTGCTTATGTATTCAGTTCCTATTTTTCGTGCCCCCTCAGGAGTATACGACATCATTTCTTCCAAGGCACTTAATTCTTAGGAGGGTCTAACCCTCCAGTGGTATCAGCTTTTGCCAGGATGGGCCTATGACTTAGTCCATACGATTTGAACTTTTCCTACACACATAAGAGAACCTCAGGAATAGCCTCCTACTCCTTGAAAGTATACCTTCAGCCCAACATCATCAGCCTTTTCCAGGCCTATGCAGTGGTATTTGTCTAATCACAGGTGTCAAATAAATGTGTTCGTCAAACTTAACTACATTTTAAATTGATTTTTCATTCCTTAAAGTAATTAAGGTCACAGTCCGTGTTCAGTCACTCACGTGGCAGACTGTCCTGATGCCTTTGTTTGCCCTTCCCAGCCCCACTCAATGTATTTTCTTACCTACCTCTGAAGCATTTTGGTGTTCAGAGGAAGGAAAATGGTAGTTATTCCAAATAATAAAATTAGTTCTTTGCTAATTATTATATAATTTTTCTTGGAGGAAAATGGATATTCTCTGAAATTTGACTTTGAATTATCTGGTAGAATTCCTGTATCAGTTTTAGGCCATCTATTTTGACGGCTAAAGTTTCCCAAAAGAACTAAGTGGATGTAAAATATAGGTTTAAACTAACAATTATAACTGATATTTGGTTAAAACTTTGTAGTTTACAAAGCACTTTTACAAACATCCTCATTTGATCCTACAACAACTTTTCTGTGAAAGGAAACAAACTTTTATCAAACATGTATTACAAGCTAGATATTATGTTAGTACTTTACATTTTAGACTCGCACAAAACTTCACAACAGTCCTTCCAGCCCAGGCATGTATTATCTCCATTTTATAAATGATGAAATTGAGGTTAAAAGAGAATAAATATCGTATCTAGTATCATACAGCTTTATGATTCTACCCGAGAGTATTGAGACCCAAACCCAGGGCCTGCCCCTGACATCCCAGCCTGCTAAGGTGGTTCCCAGTATCATCCCAAAGAACGAGGTCAGAGCCATGGCAGCCTTAGCCTGTCCTGTACGTCTCATTCTACTGGAAACAATTTCCATGGAAAAGAATGAGTATAGAGGCTTACACAGTTTTTATCTACATTGTTATATCTCTAAAACCTCTTTTTTAAAGTTTCTTCCCCAAACTTCTTAATTATAGACAAGTAAATAAATTCTTTCTGACTTTCTTCCAGATGTCCATAGGAAGGTAAAGAACTGTTGCAGGAATGAGACCTTTTGTCTCCAGATATATGAAGGGTTTTTATTCTACTCCAAAATGTTTTTCAAGCCCACAGTTGGTAATGCAACCATACCAAGTTCTTACGTGCATCACTGGTCAGATTATATGCCCAATAACTATATCAGAATTATAATTTGACAGAATCAGACTTACCCCCAAAAGAATTTAGCCCTTCTAAATGACCTGAAAGGTAACTCATACGTTCTGCTTCTTTCTGGAATAAGGAAGAAATAGTAACATGAACTGACCCCAGGACACCCTGCCAGTGATCTGGTATAACATTAATTTGCTGTTTTCTTTAACATAGGCAAGTTCCACTTTGCAGACTTAGCAAGAAGAGGATGA
>NW_012143301.1:2937253-2977376 GCF_000956105.1 Propithecus coquereli | reverse complement strand
TTTGGATACTTCAAAGTTAACCAAGATCAAAGTCAAATGAAGTCCACTGAATAAGGAACAAGACTGAATGCAAAATGTGTCACGTTGATATTGGCTTGAGTCTCTTGGTTTATGGCTTTTACCAAAGCCTTAACCTTGGATTTGTTAGATATCTAAGCACTGGGAGTTCTTATGGGGAAAAAAAAAATGATTTGCTTAGTTCCTTCAGGAGATCATTTAAATACAGACTCATCTGCATAATCAGCTAAGTAATTTACCTAATGGTAATTGAAACACTGAAACTGTGAGAGGCTTCTTGCCTATTGCATCTTTGTCCACTGTATTTAACTTCTGACAAATATACACCTTCTACACAACGCATCGTGTTTAATTACAGAAAGTTCATCTTTTAATATGAATTATGCCTCCCTGAAATGTGAGCATGCTAAGGCCACTGAACTTAGTTATTGTATCCTTCTATCTCTGCTATATGAACCTTTTAAAGTGAGACAGTGTCTTTGAATGTTTGCAGGATTCCAATATAGTTTTTGAATCTTTCCTATTTCTCCATAATTTCAGGGTCTGAGGATTTGGGCTAATGTTGAGTTTTAAAAATGCAGAATTATTAAGATGCAAAAGGTAGTGTGGTCTGTTATTCAAAAGATGCAATGGGTGTTCTTGAATGTTCTGCTTCACTGAAGCCCTCCTACACCACACATGTTACCAGTAAAGGCACAACGTTTTTTCCTTGAAATGGTCCATGCTGTTTCATTTGAAACGGTGTGTGCTGCTGCTGGGTGTTCTGTGGTTCTGTCTCAACAACATTACTCAGAACTCACATTCAGCAGGTATCAGCCAATAGGCCCTTTGGTATCAGAGGAGGAAATAAATCACATTCTCCAGAAACACCCATCTGTTTGAATAGTCCCATAGATAGATGGCTGTCTGTTTCAGGGAATATTTAATATTAGAAAAAAACTAGTCCAAACAGTTTACTCTCCTTAAGACTAAGCAGCAAGAGGTCTTCCAGTAAATGCTTAAAACTGCGTAACAGGAGAGGCCAGAAACATCCCTCTGTGACTCAAAGATGGCAGGAAAAAAAAATACTAATAATCTCTATGACTTTGGTGACCTCTAGTGATCAAAGCAGGTAACAAACTTACCAGGTTTTTTTCATCTAGAAGGCTCTCCAAAGTCAGAAATTGTGTATTTGTTTTGCAATTTTCCCACTCATTCTTTAAAAAAAAATTATTATTTATTATTATTTTTAATCGACACAATAATTTTACAAATTTATGGAGTTATTGTAATATTTCTATACACATATGCAATGCGTGATGGTCAAATTTAGGTAATTAGTAAAGCCATTGTCTCAAACATTTATCATTTCTTGCTGTTGGGAACATTCAAAATCTTCTCTTCTAGCCATTTGAAAACGTACAATAAAATTGTTGTTAGCTATAGTCACCCTGTAGCGCTGTAGAACACAAGAACTCATTCCTCCTATCTAGCTATAACTTTGTATCCACTAACTAACCTCTCCCTATTGCCTCCCCCACCTTTCCCAGCTTCTAGTAACCTGTTCCACTGTCTACTTCTGTAAGATCAACTTTTTTAGCTTCCACATATGAGTGAGAAAATGCAGTATTTATTTTTCTGTATCTGGTTTATTTCACTTAACATAATGACCTCCAGGTCCTATGTTACCGGGAATGACAGGATTTCATTCTTTTTTTATGGCCGAATAGCATTGCGTTGTGTATATATATCACACTTTCTTTACTCATTCATCTGATGATGAACACTTAGGATGGTTCTATATCTTAGCTATTGTGAATAGCGCTGCAATAAACATAGGGGAGCAGTATCTCATCAATGCCCTGATTTCCTTTCTTGTGCGTGCGTGCGTGTGTGTGTGTGTGTTTGTGTGTTGTAGTAGTAGTAGTGGTGGTGGTGGAATTGCTGGATCTTATGGTAGTTCTGTTTTTAGTTTTTAGGGAATCCCCATACTGTTTTCCAAAATGCAGTGCTAATTTACATTCCTACCAGCAGTGTGTAAGTGTTCTGCTTTCTCTGCATCCTTGCTGGCATTTGTTTTGTTTTGGTTTGGTTTTTGTCTTTTTGATAATTACCATTCCAACCAACTGGGGTGAGATGATATCTCATTGTGGTTTTGATTTGCATTTCCCTGATGATTAGTGATGTTGAGCATTTTTTACATATTTATTGGCCATTTGTATGTCTTCTCTTGAGAGATAACTATTCAGATCATTTACCAACATTTTATTGAATTACATGTTTTTTGCTATTGAGTTGTGATTTCCTTGCATTCTACCCATTCTTAAAATAAAACATCTGTAATTTATTTTTTTTATTAGTTAACAGTAATATATTCTCATGGTAAAATATATAATAATCACAAGGAAAAAACAGTCTCATTATTTGAGATCATGTTTTTTTCAGTTTTGTTTCTATGCATTTACCCACAGGTTCCCAGCAACACACAAAAGTAGGTCATTCTTCACAATAGGTTCAAACAAAACACACTATTTTTCAGCTTGTATTTTCTTTAACAGTATATGGTGAATATCTTCCCATGTCATTAAATATCCTCCTACTACTATTTTTACTAGCTGTTTGATATTTCATTGTAATGTGTTTAAACATTAGTTATTTAGGTTGCTTTAATTTTTTCCTGTTATCCTTGGAGCTAAATCTTTGCACTCTTTCAGCAGTATAGCTTTGAGATAAAGTCTTAGAAATGGAATTTCTGATTCAAACAATATGGAAAACACAATGGTTTTTAATACATATTATCAAATTGCCAGATAATTCTAAGAAAGCAACGGTCACCTAGACATGATCCCAGTGTCATCCAAAGGGAACGTGCGGTAAGCTGGAAACTCTTTGGCGGCCTATGCGCAAAGCATAGAGGAAACGAAGACTAATCAGAAGCCCAAATAACATGTGAGCTGCATCGCAGCCACTGTCAATTAATTCAAGGTTCTGCCACTTGAAAAAAGGAATATAAGGGGTCTTCAGATTCCAAGGAACTTTATTTTGGAAACACAGACATATGGTTCCCATGTCAGCAACAACCTCTAATCACACATGAAGTAGCCATTCACCAGCTCTCAACTGAAAGTTGTGTGAGGAGGGTGTTTGATGAAGGTTTAATTAATTTTCTGTGGTTTCTGCATTCACAAGATAAATGCACTGTTCTCCTTTATAAGATAAATAATACCCAGGTAAAGTTTGCAGAATAGGGGTGAGCAGGGAGAAGAGAACTACTGGACATGTGTTTTTGCAATTATCAAAGTAAGGGTAGCACATTCTGAAATACTTTGTATGTATAAATTAGATTTCCTGACTATAATGCTCATGAGTTTACACTGTCAGTCATGTACTGTGTGTGACAACCACTCTGAACCCCCACACACCCCAGGAGTATGTATGAGAATATTATGGGACTGTGTGATTTTTAAGCAACATATCCATATATCTTTTTTTCTTAATATCAATTACAGAAAGTAAAAATCAAATCTGAGTTGCTCGACAGTGAGGATGGATGGAATGGGTGGGTGGCAGAGGTTAAAAAGATTGAGAGACACTGCCTTGAGGCAATTTACATATTCCAGGGCTCTGGGCTGGTAGAATCATTTGGTGAAGTTGAAGGATGTGTTACCAGGTCTGGCCAACTTGCCCTTGCTCTCAAGCCACACTCTCGAGGCCCAGCTGCTGGCCCCCCAATAGCTCCCAAACAGCCACTCCCTGGCTGTTTTCACCAAGATTAAATATTCATAACAAAAGCTGGAGTGCAACATCCATGGAGAGAGGGCCTCCCCAGCCTGCCTGCTCAGCTTTCTCCCAACAGCACAAAGATACAGATGCCGCAAAGATACCAATGCTCCGATGGAAAGACCCAGCCTGACTCAGACCATCATGGTCCCCAGACACAACCTCAACTCTGAGATCCTGATTCTAGGGCTCTTTCTCTTTAATTACGAGTGTCTTCCACTGTGTTTGTATTGGTTAGGATTATATGATGGCAAGCCAAATAAGTCAGTGCTGGCTAATGGAAGACACAAATATAAATAAATAAAAATAGGTAAACAAATTAACTGAAAGAATAGTTCAGGGGATCCAGGAAGAAGGTCCTAAGGGGTCATCTCCTCACAGCCAGGTTAGGAAGAACCAGCTCAAACCACGTTCTGTGTTTGAGTCCTACTCAACTGCCAGGCGGGACATACACAGCTACCTCCTCCAACCGTGCGCACCAAGGGAAATATGCTACGTAGAGCCAAAGTGATTTTTATTTATTAAATTGTACATATTATCCAAGTGAGATACTAATCGTGTCCTTTAAAGTTTTCCCAGATAAGTAATGATGTCGATTAGTTGTCTCATTGACAGTCCTGTGTCTTTTTAGGAAGTAACTTGGAGGCTATTTCTGGATTCGTTTTTTTTTTTACTACCTATGGCATTTTGCAGAGTCATTAAACAAATCTATAAAATGTAAACAGATAAATCCCTAAATCTCTATTGAAGTTATTGAAGTATTATATTAATAAAACGATGTTTGCTTGCTTATGACGTAATATTATCTTGTTTATTCTTTTAAGCTATATTTAGCATCGGTTACAATTTGTATCACAGGCGGTGCCTTAGAAACATTACTGTATGACTCATTAAATCATACCAGCTAATGTGATATGAGTCTAGAAACATAGAATTTGACAGAGTATTTTAAAATGACTTTTTCGGGGAGGGAGGCGGAGCAAAAAAATAAAAATAACAATGATTTTTCCCATCATTTCTTACTCTGGGATCTTTTGTCCTGCAAAGAAAGACATCAAAACTTTCAAGTAATTTCTTCTCCTTCCTCCCTATGTCCAGGATCTGAGTAGAATGCCCAGACAAAAAGGGTGCCAGCCTTCTGTACTGTCATAGTCTACGAGGGGGAGGGGAAAAAACCTTGGTGATTTGGCTGAACCGCATAAATGAGAAACAGATTTGTGTAATATGAGTTTTCTCCAAGCCACAGAAGGCCAACACCATCCGTTGGCATATGTTTAAGGCTAAGCGGTAATTGAATCCCTTTGACACTAGACAGATAGTTTAAGAAAAAAAAAAACCTGAAGCAGCAGGGTTTGTCTGGAAGAGACAATTCAGGCTCACATCTCACTTCTGGGAGAGCCTGGCAGGACTGAAAGCCATATTTAGGATTGTGCTAAACATCCCCACATGATTAGCCATGCACAAAAGGGCCCCTTTAGTCATTTGAAGCCAAATTATCTGCGATGGCTTCAGCGAGTGCAGTCACCCACCGCAGTCTTCACTGCGTCATGAAGGCTTGTAAAGCCGCTTATCTTGGTCCCTGGCCAGTTCAGCTCAGCCTCGGCTTCTGCTTCATTCTGTTAATGATCCCTAATTAGACACATCAAGGCCTGTCCTAATTAAGACTCTTGGTTACAAATATCCCAAGTCTACTTCAAAATAGCTTCACAGAACAAGAGAATTTACTGGAAGGACACTGGGCTACCTCACAGATTCCAGGCATCGGAAAGTGTGGGAACCTGGGTGGTTCAGTGGAGCTCAGGAGATTTTTGTTGCTATTCACCTGAGAACTCCATCATTAATAGGGCTTAGCTTTTAACTCCCAGTTTTCTGTGTTTCTCCAGAGAAGAATCAGATGGATTCAAGTTGTATCTGGTGTCCTCGCATGAGCTAATCAGCCATAGTCAACATTAATGGTCACGTAATAAAACATGTGCCTGCTAAGGGCCCACCCTTAAAGGGGAGGGAAGTACTCCAAGAAAAGGGTGAGGCCTGGCTCCTTGGCTCACACCTGTAATCCTAGCGCTCTGGGAGGTCAGGGTGGGTAGATCGCTTGAGCTCAGGAGTTCGAGATCAGCCTGAGCAAGAGTGAGACCCCCGTCTCCACTAAAATAAAAAAACTTAGCTGTGTGTGATAGTGTGTACCTGTAATCCCAGCTACTTGGGAGGCTGAGGCAGGAGGATCGCTTGAGTCCAGGAGTTTGAGGTTGCTGTGAGCTATGATGACACCACTGTATTTTAGCCAGGGCAACAGAGTTCGATTCTGTCTCAAAAAAAAAAAAAAAAGAGGGGTGGATTCTGGGTTTCTGGGCAAAAGGTATCTGTTAAAAGGCCCCAGCTGAGTGCTATAGAAACCTGGAACTTAATTGTGTTTCTATGGCTTGGGTCTCCTCCCCATCTCTGGTTCCCATGACAAGGCTGATAGACCCTGCAGGGCCTGTCCATCCAGGCTGAAGATACTGCCACTACTCTCACCCCTCGCTCTGTGTTCCCCAATCATATGAGTCAATTTCATTCCTCTGAACAGTATTAACCTGTCTCTTTTGAAAGACACGTCTCTATTCAAAAGCCTTTTCACCTGATCCTGCATGCAGCTTAGAAACAATGTCCTAATTTTCGTATTTGACCTTATCGCTGCTCCTCCAGACAATAGCTAATTAACTTTTCATTATATGGTCTAATATAATAGGAAGCAGTATAGCTTACAGAGCGAAAACTTGGGTCTTGATGACAGACTGCCTGGGTTCAAATCCTGGCTCTCCCACAAGTTAGGAGAATGATATTTACCTCATATCATCATACTGAGGAATACTATATTACCCACAAGAAGGAACTAGTAAAATGCCTGACACTTGGTTAGTATTCAATAACTTGTGATTAACATCATGGGTTTGTCCGAAGCAAGAGTAACAATGAAACAGGTATCCTTTCTATTATAATCTAAAAATAAATTTACTAATTTATTATGTTTGGGCCTGTAGAAACTCACCTGTATATATTGCTACAGCAAGACACCCAGTTTCTGCCCTCTGACCCAAGACTGCAGTCAAGAAAGGGGAAAGAACAGGGGATATTGGGATCTATAGTCCTAGAATCTTAGGAAATATCACCAGTCTCTTGGGACTACATTTTAAGAAATTGAAAGTCTGTCACTGAAAATGACCCTTGGCTATCTGCTCATTGATCATTTGAAACATGCTACAACTACTTCTCCAAATTTGGTGTAATGAGGAAAAGAGTGGGGCTATCCGGGGCAAATTCTATTATTGGCGTCATAGTCATGTGCAGGCATGAAAGGTAATAGGAAGCTATGTAGTCACATGGGAGGGGTTTCCTTTTCCTGGGGGAATTTGCCTATTGGCTGATGTGGGAGTATAAACAGATTATAAGCAGGAGAATACCATGAGGTTGAGGAGAGGGAGAAAAGCTGTCAGAGCTCCTGGTGGTTAATCAGGGCAGGCAGAAAAGAATAGGAACTAGAGCCCCAACCACAAAGCATTTTTTTCCCCACAAGACATTTGCTGAGTTTTAGAATAGGGAGGCAAGAGAGCTAAATTGGAAAAACAGAGCAAACTCCCACCAGAGAGAAGGAGCCTTCGATAAAACATGATGAATCTCTTCCTCAAGACACTTCCACTGAAGCTGCATGCTTGGGAAGCTAAAAAGCTAAGCTCAACATCCTGCATAAGGGAAAAAATATTATTAGGCATGCAAAGAGACTGAAAAGTGTGACAAATAATCAAGATTTTTTAAAACAAAAGGTGATGGTTTACAACAATATGAATGAACTGTACAATAAAAGGGTTACAATGATAAATTTTATGTTACGTGTATTTTACCACACTAAAAACAAATAAAAGAAAAGCTGAACTACAGATATCTACATATTAGAGTCAATAGACAAATAGTTTAAAATAACTGATTCATGTATTTAAGAAAGCAGAGTAAAACATACCCAGAATAAATGACAATGAGTAGAATTTCAACTATGAATTGGAACTTATAAAAATCAAATGTGAATTCTAAATTGAAAAAATCAATATCAGAATCAAAGAACTCATTATATAGATTTAACAGCAGTCTAGACACAGCAGATAAAATTACTAGAGGTCATTAGATAGTATCTAAACTGAAGCATAGTAAGAAAAAAAAATAAAAAGATATGTGAGTAACAGTTAAAAGTTCTAACGTATGCATAACTGAAGTCCCAGAAAGAAAAGAGAGATAATATTTAAAGAGTAATGGTCAATATTTTTCCAAAATTGCTAAAAATATCAACCCCAAATTTAAGGAGTTGAGCAATTACCAAAGAAAATGACAAGCAGACACATTATAATCAAACTCCTGAAAAGTGTAAAACAAAAAGAAAATCTTAAAAGCAGCCAGAGGACAAAAACACATTACCTTCAGTGGAGGAGCAATAAGATTGATGAGTAACTTTTTAATAGAAACTATGGAAGCCAGAAAATAAAAGACCAATGTCTTCAAAGTGTCAAACTAAAAACTGAAAATCTGGACACGTATACACAGTTAGGATATACTTCAAAAACTTAAGAAAAAGAAAACCATTTTAATACAAATAGAAATTGAGTAAATTCTTCACCGAGACCAGTACTACCAAAAAAGAAAACTACTCAGGCTGAAAAGAAAAGGATTCCAGGTAGAAGAAGCATAGGATTGGAAAAGACACAGAAAGTGGTAGAAAGCGTAAATATGTGGGTAAATGGAAAAGAATATTTAAACTAATAATAATATCTTGTGATATTTATAACATATATAGAAGTAAAAATATATAACAATTGTGCAAATGTCAGAGGGAGGTAAAAAGAGGCAAAATGTGGTATGTTTCTTGCATTGTTCAAAAATTAATGAAACTACTAACTTAAGGTAGACTGTAATAAATCAGTCTAAAAAATACATGACTGTCCAACTAAAAAACAAAACACTTGACTTATACAAAGGAAGCCAGGAAATTATAAATAAACAAAAATAAATACAAAACAGTCAAGATGGTAGACTTTAATACAACTGTGAAATTAATTTATTAAATGTAAATAGACTAAACACTCCAATTAAAAGACAAAGTGTGCTAGACTAAATTAAAAGAAAAAAATATAATTGTATATGATCTATAAGAGACACACTTTAATTATAAGGATACTGGTTGAAAATAAAAAATATATATACCATGGAAATACTAACCAAAAAAGAGTTGATATGGCTAAATTAATATCACACGAAAGAAAATTTAATGCAAGAAGCATTATTAGATACAAAAAGCAACATTTCATAAAAATTAAAGGGTAAATCCAATAATAAAATATAACAATCCTAAATGCATATGCACCTGATGACATAACTTTAAAATATTAAAGGAAAAAATAGCAGAATTAAAAGAAATAAACAAATCTACAGTAACAACTGACCATTTAGCACACCTCTTTCAGCAACCGATCGAAAAAACAGATGAAGTATCAATAAAAATATGATTAAGTTGACCAAACTGATATATATATATAGAATATTACAGCCAACAAATTACAAAACACACATTCTTTTTATGCACACAAAATATTTACCAAACAAATCATATGCTGGAGTATAAATGGCATCTCAAAGAATTAAAACAACACAGAGCACACTCACTGATAACTGTGAAATTTGATTAGAAATAAATAACAGAGAGATAAATAGAAAATCTCTAAATGTTTGACAAGTAAGTAACACCTTCCTAAATAATTCACAGGTCAAATTAGAAATAGGAAAATTATAAACTATCTTGAATTGAATTATAGTGAAAATATAACATAATAAAATGTGTGGGATGCAACTACAATATTATACTTAGTGAAAATACATATATTGTAGCTTTAAATTCATATTAGAGAAGAAGAAAGTGAGCAAAATTATGATCTAAGCTTTTATCTTAACAAGCTAGAAAAAGAAAGATCAAATTAAATAAACCTGAAGAAAGTAGAATGGAAGAAATAGTAAAGATAAAGCAGAGATAAGTAAAATGGAAAGCAGATGCACTATAGAGAAAAGCAATAAAGCCCAAAGTTGGTTCTTCGAAAATATTAAGAATTATTAAGGAACCATGAGAGAAGATACAAGTTACCAATATCAGAAATGAAAAACGGGGTATCACTAGAGACTTATTTGAAACACGGACTTCGGTGGGGAGGGGAAGCAAGGGCAACACACGTAACCTAAACATATGTACACCCATAATTTGCTGAAATAAAAAAAAAAATGTAACAAGGGAATATTATGAGTAACTTTATGCCAATAAAGTTTACAATTTAGAGAAAATGGAAAATTTGTTGAAAAATATACAACTTACTAAAACTGACATAAGTGGAAGTAGATAAACTGAAAAGTACTTTGCCTGTTAAAGAAATTGTGTCCATGGAATCCAACTGAATCCGTAATTTAAAGAAATTAAAACATTTCTTGCAAAAAAAAAAAAAACACTTCAGGTCTAGATGATTTCATTGTGAAATTTTTCTTTTTTAATTTTATTTCAGAATATTATGGGGGTACAAATATTTTGGTTAAATAAACTGTGTACCATTTGAGTCAAAGTTAAATGTGCCCATCCCCCAGATAGTGTGCATTGAACCTATTGGGTATGAATTTACTCCTCCCCGCCCCACCTGTTTGATTTCCAATGAATGTTATTTCCATATGTGCACATAGAAGTTTTTCAACATTTAAGAAATAACTAATTTCAATCTTATGCAAATTCATATTATTGAAAAATATTTCTATTTCATTTTATGAGTCCAGTATAGTCCTATTAACAAAACGACAAAGACATTACAAGAAAGGGAAATTACAAGGCATTATCTCTCATAAATGTAAAGACAGAAATCTTTAAAATATCAGCATATTGAATCTGACCATATGTAAAATATGATAACCCAGTATGTCTAGATTGGCTTTATTCCAGGAATGAAATGTCATTTAAAAATTCAAAAATAAATGTGTATCAATTATTACATTGAAAAAAGAGGAGAATCATGTGCTCTTTGCAATAGCTGCAGAAAAATATTAATAAAATTGAATAACCTTTCATAATAAAATTTCTCAGAAACTAGCAATAGAACTTCCTTAATTTGGTAAAAGGTGTCCACTAGCATCACTTCATTAAACATTTTACTGGAAATCCTAGCCAGAGCAAAGTAGGCAAATAAATGTGTGTGTGTGTGTGCATGTGTTTGTATGTGTACACATATGACATAAAAAATGCATTATTTGCAGAATAATAGGATTATGTACATTGAATATACAAAAAAACTATAAAAAACTTAGAATTAATATGTGACTTTCAGCAAGATCACTAGATATAAAATTAAAATAAAAGATTATTGTATTTCTACATAATATCAACAAACAATTGAAAATTTAAAGTTGAAAACCACTTACAATAGCATAAATCTAACAAATAATAAGCAAGACTTCTACACAAATAATTACAAAATATTGATGAGGAAAATGAAAGAAAACCATAACAAATGGAGAAAAATACTGTGTTCATGTATTGGAAAATGTAATATTGTTAAAATTTCACATCCTCCCCGACATATTCAAGAATTCAATGTAATTCCAGGAGATTATTTTGGTGGAAATTGACAACCTGATTCTAAAATTAGTATGTAAAATGACATCTCTACCATCCGTCCTACAAAAGATGTACAATAGCTAAGGCCATCTTGAAAAAAGAAAAGTGAAAGAACAAGGAGTCTTACTCTGCAATAAAGGAATGGAATCATAACAATATGGTATTGGTACAAAAATATAGAAATAGAAAAATAGGACAGAATAAAGTCCAGAAAAGACCCACATATTACATAGTGGGTAATAAAGTCCAGAAAAGACCCACATATTACATACTGATTTGCACGACAAAACTTCCTCAGCAATTCAGTGGGGTAGAGATGGTCTTTTCAATAAAGGGTGATGAATCAGCTTGATAACCACAGTAATATCAAAGAAGGACCTGCTTTTTAATGCAAAAGCAACCTGAATAAAATCTCTCAGATTTTATTTTGAGGGGGAAAAGGCCAGATACGAAAGAGTTCATTTTGTATCATTTGATTTATATGAAGTTCAAGAACAGACAAAACTAATCAATGATGTTAAAAGTCAAAGCAGCGATTACCTCAATGCAGGGGTAGTTATTCACTGGGAAGGAACGAGACAGAAATTACTGGGAATATTGGAAATGTTCTGTATCTTGATCTGGTGATGGTTACACACACATACACACATATACATGTATGTATACATTAATAAATTTTATTCTTATAGTTTGTATATGTTACATTTCAATAAAAAATAAATCTTAGGCCAGGCACACCGGCCCACACCTGCAATCCCAGCACTTTGGGAGGTTAATGTGGGAGGATTGCTTAAGGCCAGGAGTTGGAGACCAACTTGGGCAACATAGCAAGACACCCATCTCCACAAAAAATAAAGTCAGCTGTGTGTGGTAGTTCTAGGAACTCAGGAGGCTGAGGCAGGAGGATGGCTTGAATCCAGGAGTCGGAAGTTACAGTGAGCTATGATCGCACCCCTGCACTCCAGCATGGGTGACAGAATGAGACCTTGTCTCAAAATAAATAAATAAATCTTAGGAATTATTACGTATTTATTTTTTGTCTTTGACTGATATATCTCCTTTAGTATTCATGTGGAGAACCAGGGCCAAATCCATGTTTACAAAGTTAAAGGGAAGAATATTCTAAGGGAAAATGTGAATTTAAAATTTCAGACAGTTTTGAAAACTACTACAGCTTGCGTGCTCTCTCTCTCTGTCTCTCCCTCTCTCTCTCTCTCTCTCAATTCCAGACCATTACCCATGCTGTTTTCTCTGCCTTAAATTTTCTTACTTCTCCCTTGACCTGGCGACTCATCCTTTAGATCTCATTGCTTGCTCTGAAAGCCTTTTCAGAACCCCAAGTCTGAGTCAGTTGTCCTCTATGTACTCCTACAGTGCCCTTCGCTCAGGACTGTATACCGCTTGACACTCCATAATGCAATTGCCGTCTTACTTGTTTGTCTCCAAATTAAGCTGTAAGTTCCTGCAGGGGAACTTGAATTACTTAAGGTTGTGTCTCCAGCACTTGACCCAGTGCCTGGTTGCTGCTCATTAGTCATTTGTTGAATTATTAGATGGGTGTAGAACAAACTGGATCTATGAATTCTAGGCAGAAAGATCATGCGTAGCAGCTGATTTCAGCAGGATAGCACAATGGACTTGGAAGCAACCAGAAGCATTTGTTCACTGCTGACCTCATCATGTGGTGATGAGAGTTTCTGACTTCTTGAGCTTTATTGAACACATCTCTAACACATCACATCACATTATAGTTGTAAGGAAAGGAAACTTGGCCCTGGGTTAAACCTTATCACTAGAAGGCCTTGGACATATCTCTCAACTAAATTTGATTTGCAAACCCAAATGCAGAAAGAGCCAGAAAGAGAGTATAAATTAATGTAATGGGTTGTGTTGTTGTTCCCAATTATTACTACCCTTCCTGTGAGTGTTACCCTCGCCATTGCCATAGGACTTGGTGGACTCCCCTTTGGAAGAATTATACTTCCTCGTCCCATTGAAGTCAGCTTGGCCAGTGATTTGCTTTGGCCAACAGAATGTGAGCAAAAATGACAGACACCATGTCTGAGCAGAAGCATTAAAAGCCATTTCCTCATTTGGCCATTTTTCCTTTTCCTCTGCAACAAGAACAGCATATTCCAAATAGGGGTGGCTCCTTCAGTCTGGGTCATGGAATCTGTAGCCGTCATAGTCAAAATATAATGTGAATAGGAAATGAATCAGTGCTGCTGCAGGACAGAGATTTTGAGGTTTCTATCACAGCAGAATCTAGTCTAAGTGACAGAAGCAAGCACCTGGTGGAGGCCTTGGCAAACTCAAGAAAGTCTATCTGTCCCCAGGGCAGCTGGTCCCGCGTTGCAGTGAATTGTCACCATGTGGGCATGCAGCCTTGCTCTTGCCAGATCTTCCTGTTAGGGGGAGCCAAAGTTTTAATTAAATCCTCTCCTGATTTTTAATTAAAATATACTTTCTTTTAAATGTTGACAGCTAAATCCATATGTTTACAAAACACTTAGGGCCAAATCAAATCAAGTAATACATTTGTAATTTCTTTTCCACTCCTTAGTTTCCTCATGTATGAAATAAGAATGATAATTATCTGTTCTGCCTCTCTAACAGGGTTATTTTGAATGTCAGATTTGTCTTGCTTTGTGTTTTTTTAATTCTTTTTTTAATTTTGAAATGATAAGCTAACAAAGAAGGTCAAGGAAAGCAGTTAGACTACTCTAGCAAAGCAGACTGGACAACTCTAAGGTGAGGAGGTACCAAGGAGGCCATGGGACAAACCACTGAGTCTCAACTTTCCTGTCCCTCCCCTGTTCTTCATACAAAACACAAAAAGCAGACTCCTCCATTGTCAGATAAGACTAGAATGCGACCATCTCCAGGAATCATCTGAGCTTGAAATAGTTGGGAGGTAAGTAATTGGCAAGAACGAATGGTTCCCTGTCACGAAATAGGTCAAGTGTGTGTCGATTGATCCAGATTGACTTTCCTAGTTCACAACATTGAACTTCATCCTTCTCTTCGGCTATGTCCTGGCAATGACTCAGCCAATGACAAAAAGAAAAAAAAAATAGCCCCGGGACATAAAGTACCAAGAAATTGGGATGAGGTTTCCATGTTTGATCAAATGTCTCAAAAGTATTTGTTTTATTTTAGGCACAGATTCAAAATTCTCAAAAGATGTGTATTTGTCTAACACGTTTTCATAATATATCTTATAGGTAGGATTTGAGGATGATCCTGAACATGTGTTCAGGAAGAATACAAAGGAAAAAAAAAGAAGAATATAAAGATTGGAGAAATGCCTGAAAGAGAAAAATGTAATCTGATGTGTATTTTTTCCTGTTGTATTTTCGGGGCTCCCTTTTTTCCTTCCATTATGCAGATATGCCACTAGAGGTCATCGTATAGTTCTACTTCCGTACACGCTGTGTGTCTGTCCTCCAATTTGCCCACTGAGAACACTCCAGGTTTTGCTTTTCTCTAGTCAGGCCAGATAGTGTCAACATGTCCACCTGAAGGAAGCTGCAAACCTATACTTAACCCAAGGTCAGTTCCTGCTCCCCAGGTTACTAAGGGTTGATTACTTTTCCAGGTGACCTGGAGCAAAACATCCATCCCTTTCTTGTGTCCTGTGCTCATACGGGTGGCTTCCTATGTCATCTGCTCACCAGCCCTAATGACAGGAGTTTACTGACAGCCCTCAGTCTCCGTAGAGCATTCTGCCAGATTCTGGAAACCACAAGGGAGACAGGACGCACAAATACAAAGAAACGGATCACTCAGAACAACCTGAGGCAAGTGCCAACGAGCAGGCATGTGTCAGGGGTAGAGGAGTTTCCAGAATAATGCATGAAGTGATTCTGCGGGAGAGGAAGCAGGAGGTCACATGAGAGCAAGTGTCCTCAGAGTCTGATTAGTTCAGGCTGAAGAAGGTATGAAAGCTGGATCTTAAGCTGATTTTTCTTTTCCTTTTCTCCTTTCTGCCTTATTGAGGGACCCCCAAATGGGGGATAACCTGAAGCTAGGATATAACATAGGTTACCCCCAGTAATATACATATATAAAATTAACAGCCTTGATACCCTAAGACTGCCGCGGAGAAGTTGCTTCCTCTACACTGCCATATTTGTTTGTCTATTATTGATTTGACCAATATTTATTGCCAACTGTGCCCAAGTACTCAGTGTTAAATAACAAAGCCATAGGCAGGGTGTGCCCACCTAGAAATTATAGTCCAGTGGGTACACAAAGGTGATTGAAATGCAGTATGATAAGTTCTGTGATAAGTAAAGAAGAGGGCACCATTTGAGTACAGAGCAGGGGCTCCTGACCAAGACTTAGGAAGTCAAGGAAGGCTTCCCGGAAGAATTGCTATTTAATTGGAGCAGGCCATGTAAGAGCAGAATAAGCATGTTCCAGGCAGAGGTACCACAGCCCAAAGGAAAAAAGAAACAAGCAGAATTTTATTTTTGCATACACAATTTTTGGATCTTGCTGTTTTCCACTTACCTATTTTATCCGGAGTCTCCACATCTTTAATTATTTTTGCTGCCCTAATAGACCATTGTGAGAATAGTGATTAATTTACTTACTCACTTTCAAAGGGAAATGGCATTTTTAAAGCTCATGCCAATTGCTCTCCTCTTACCAATATAAAATTATGTGGAATAATTCTTCACTGTTCATATGAATATTCACAAAATCTCCTTTATTTGGTTGTCTCTTGAGAACAATTTCTGCAACACAACCTGATATCCAACTGTAGCAAATACTTAATTCATGGAAGATATTGATTTATTAAATAGTGTTTAAATTTAACTTTTTACTACAATTGTTTTGCATGACTTGGCAGGGCCTTAAGAGGGGCTCTGGATTTTGGGGCTTTAAAATTCTTGTCCTGCTCCTTGGATGACCCCCTCTGTGTCATTCATTCTCAGTCTCCCCCTAAATCTGCGTCTCAGCTCCCACCAGCCCCCAACAACCCCTCAATCCCAGGCTCCCCTGTCTCTGGGATGTTCAGCTAATATTTATCTCCATCTTCTCCCCAGTAAATAATTTTTTTTCCCTCTGTGGCCTAGTTTCCTGAAGCTGCAAACATCAGCTTCTTAAATGATTTTTTAAAAACTATATTTGGGGTAAATATGTAAATGCGATATATTTGACCAATTGCTTACATAGCAAATTGATTTTCTAGGTCAGGCAGGGAAGACTTTCACAAAAAATCTTACAGGAAGTAGACGATTTAGATGGAGCATCCAATCACCTTCTTTTGAACTGTTGCGGATCTAATTTATGTGGTTCTTTGTTCTGCCTGCCTTTAAAATGGAGCTTCCTCAAATTTCCATACTCCTCATTTTAACCTACTTTACAATAAGGATTTGGTTTGCCTGTTTCTTTTTGTTTTTTGATTGTTTGCATTTATTGTCTTGGCGTCCATTTATGCTTATTTAGTGAGGTGTATTTCGGAGAGAAACAACTCCCAGGTTCCACAGCTATGGGGGCACTAGCTGTTCGGTCCAAACTCCATATTCAATGAAAGATTTCTTGCCTCTCCCATCTCTTACATTGCTATGTGACTCATTACGAGTTTGAGAGTTTTTTCAAACCTCAGAGCATTCAAATGATAAAGGTTCTCAGATCTCTTTATTCCATGTATGTGAAGTCACTTTCATCTTGGACCGCAAGAATCTCCATATTAAAAATGAGAAGGTTCAAAGCTCCATGACAGCCACATCAGCCTGGCACATGCCCTGGCCTCAGACCTGCACAGTCTGATTCTCTGTCCCACTGGGTGGCTCCTGACTACCGCCTGGCCATGTCCACTTAGTTCGCAAAGCAAATTTAACAAGTGGCAGCCAGTTTCTTGAAATGAAAATTTTGCTTACCGCTTTCATAGTCCCAGTTAAGGAGACGTCCATGTATCTTTATTAACAGGCACAGAAGAACTTTGCATAATTTAAAATGCCGCCCATGCCTATCAGCTGATGGCAGCCTCAGAAAGGTGGGCCTGGAAGATAACGGTGTGCAGGCTGAGGCCCGGGAAGGACACTTTCATTCGTCCTTGGCGGTTTTCTTGCACTGACTTTGAGAGGCAGCTCGTGATCTCCAAGATGCATCAAAAAATAATCATTGCATTACTATTGTCAGGTAAGTGATGTTTTTTGGCTCGATGCTGATATATTGGATATGCGATCATAGATTAAAATATGAACGCCCTCATTTTAGTTCTGTGTTATGTAAATGAATAAATAAATGAGTAGTATCTCAGATTCCAGTCTGGTGGGTTGATTTTATTGGGACTTAGCTGGTAATGTGGGAGAAATGGCACAAGGGAGCCCAGTAACTGTGGCTGAATCATGCCTTTCCAGTATGGGCGGCTTGCTTTCATTCTAAGAGTAGTTGGAATTAAAAGAATTTTATCAAATGTTATGAGAAATATCTTTGTATGAATAAATTTGTTGCATTGTTTGAACTATAAGCAGGTTAATTTCCAAATCAAAAGTGAAGGTGATGGTAGCTAGACGGTCTTCAGTTTTCAAAAACTATAATTTCCTACTTCTCCTGCTAAACAGGAATAAGCCACAAGCGTGAACTCTGAAACATGGGGAGTTGTTTGCCTCTCTGGGTCCATTATTGAGGTGGTATGTAGGGAAAACAAAACAAAGCAGAAAAACCTCTTATGCAAATAGGTGTCGGTGTAAATTTTGGGGGAAATCTAAATCAATTCATTAAAATAAAGAAATTACATGGGGTTATTATTAAACTGTACTAAATTAACATTATTTTTGGCCTCTTTCTGAAAATGTTATAGCTAACATCTTCTCAAATGCAGTGCTTATGTATTAGAAATACCAGTGCCTGGCACATAGATCAAAAGCAGGCAGTTACTTAAAAATGCATTGAGCCCATCAGACGTTGCTGTTACCCAAGTTAGAGCAAGTATCAAGAATCTACTGAGCATTCTGTAGGATATAAGAAAGACATCCAGCATTTTCTAAGATACCCTAGGGGATAAAGTAGTATAATGGTTAAGAGCACAGGCATGAGGAACAGACAGAACGGGGTTCAAATCTGGCTCCACGTACGAAAGGCTGAGGGACATTAAGGCAAGTTACTTGCTCTCTCTGTCTCAGCGTCCTCATCTGTAAAAGGCAGTGTCGGTACCTGCCTCATAGTAACGGCTTAAGGACTAAACAGAGTATTTCATGGAATGTGCTTGCTCTGGCGCCCGACACCAAGTAAAATATTAAGTTTACTATGTATTAGCTGCAATAATTGTCATCATTAATATTAATAATATAAATATTATTAAAATAAGTAGTAGCTATGTTAACGATTATAGACTAAGGAACAAACCAAAGTATGTGACTGGTGATTTCTAAAAAGTCAGAGAAAAAAGGAAAATTACAGGAAAACAGAAGACTAACAAAGCTGCTCTAATTCTTTTTAAGTAGAAAAGTATGAAAACATTTAGTTTGAAGAAAAGAAAACAAATGGAAGGGATACAGAGTAACATTTAAATATATTCAAATATTTGTAGAGCTATTACACAGAAGAGAGAAAAGGTATTCTCTGTGTTGCTCCCGAGGGCAACTGAGGACTACTCGATCGAAATGAGACATCACACACCCTATTGTGGGGGGCGGTGCACAATATTTGGAATAACTTTGTACAACTTACAGATGCCGAAACTTTGGAAAGACTTTCTGGAAAATAAATAAATTCTTCCTTTCTGCAGCTACTCAAGCAGATAGTGCATTAAAGCCTTCAATGGCACTTGAGGAGGAGGCCACTGGGGCCAGATGACTCCAGTGGCTACAGGGGCCTTCAGTGCCCAAGCCTTTATCACCTTTATAGCTGTAGAAGCCCTCCAGGGAAACCCTCTTGATGTGGCTACTTTATAGCATGATAGAAAGGTCTAAGAGCAGGTTTCTCCCCTGCTTTACTCATTAGCCAAAGAGGTGAATGTGGAAAGTGTGAAGAAGGTTAGACATCTTTGGCTACAGGGGAAAAACATGATCATTTTGCTTTCTCCGGTAGTCTTAACGATAAAGGCAATATTTTTAATTCTAAATTTGTCAGAGGTCATCCTCCAAATGAGAATCAGTCTTTCCTAAAATGATTTGATTCCCAGTCCTGGAATTCCTTCACTCAGTAACTACATGACAGGTGCTGACCCAGGCGCTGAGGCCGCAGCAGGAAGACACATGAGCTCCCAGGGAGGTTACAGGCAGGGTGGGTGGGCTTGGATGGTGGGAGGACACACAGATCATAAACAGAACAACAAGTGAATTATTAAAATAAGAACAGACAGTTATAATACAAAGAAAATAAAACCAGGTAAGGTGGTAAACATGAATGCAGAGGCTGTTTTAGAAAAGAACAGCAGGAATTTTTCCCTGAGTAGGTGACGTTTATGGTAAGAGTTGAGCAATGAGAAGAAGGAGCCAACCCTGCAAAGTCCAGGGAAAGAGGACGGCAGGTAGAAGAAAGAACAAGAGCAAGAGTGAAAGTTCCGAGACAGGAGCAAACTCAGTGTGTTCAAGGAAAAGCTAAAGCTTTGATTGAAAATCAGATTCTGAAGCTACGAAACAATTTGAAAATACAGTATTCTGTCACTTTGGCTAGGAAATTATGACATAAACAAGGAATCTCTAAGAAAACAATGTAAAAATTCATACCAAATTTGAATTATGGGTCATAATATACTAGTTTAATCAGAAAATCCAAAGGGACTGGTATTATCATGGCTGCTTTATTCATCAGTGTAGCCCCAGAATCTAGCACAGTTCCTGATGAGCAGTAGGATATTGGTTGGATAAGCAAGGAAGGAAGTGAAGGGAGGGAGAAGGAGAGACAGAGAGGGAGAGGAAGGAAGAAAGGAAGAAAATAGAAAAGGAGGGAGGGAGGAAAGAAAGGAGGAAGGGAAGTAATAAAGGAGGGAAGAGATATTTGTTTTCATCAGTTTATGCAAAACGAGTGCTCCGTGTAGATAGACCATGATTACCTTGTGCATCTTACCCATGTGCCTGCAGGTACACCCAGTCTGAAAAGCACATGTTTAGAATGACTAAGTGAAGAAACAAGGAATCCCTTTTTCTTCAAAGACTCAAGAAGAGAGCCTTTCTAACTGTCCATCTATTGTTATAAGAAAAAGTTACAGGAACTGTGTGTCAGGGACCACATGACTTTAAATTCTTGGAAAGCAAAACTCGTGTCTCCACGTATGTGTTCCACAAACTGCCAGGCACGTAGGAGGCACTCAGTAACAACAATTAGTTTCAGAAATGACAAATGATCAGAATTTTGTGGCACACTAGTTTAACCATGGAAAAACCAATGAACCCCTTTGGGCCTCAGTTTCCTCGTGCGTATTAAATATAGCATCAACGAGACGGTATATAAAATCTTTTCCATCTCTAAACTGCAATGAATCCCAAAAGTTCAACCTGAGATGAGCTGTAGACTAGTTGCCAAACCTATAAATATCTTTAGCTTGGTGTGAGATTGGGTTTTAAGAAAGAAATGGATACCCCACTGTGAACTCCTTTGGAGAACGAGTCCTAAGAGAGAGGAAAGAAGGAATAGTGCCTCAAAATTGATTGTTAGTAATTTTAAATTGAGAAACTGAGCTTAATATTCTCGGGATGAATTTCATTTTACTTTGGTTTCTAGATTATTGAAAACATCTATGAACCTATTTGGGAAGTACATTTTAAAGCAATTTACCCAACTTGTCTTTACAGGTTATATTTCTATAACAATAGCAACCACATCTCCTCCCCATGAACAATACAACTCTGGTGATGAAACTACATTATCAGGTAGTACCTATATTTTTGTATAATAGATTTACAGCTATTATTATTATATCCACATCTTTAGTATGTACCTATCTGTGAGATTTTCTGTGATAAATGAACTAAACTAAAACTAAATCAAAAATATCAAAAAGAAACATCCCAGGGTTATCTCTGGATGTTGGGATTGTGAGTAAATATTTTAATACTTTTTAAATATTCTGCAAAAAGAATTATATTATATAATTAGGACAAGTTTAAAATGTTTTACAAAGTAAACTGAGCAAACACAATCTCTGCTTTCTAAGAGGTATTTAATTTCTGTACCGTGGGTCATAGATTGTGACCTATATTATTTCTTCTTTGGGATATTTATTAAAAATTTCTTTGTAACCCAAATTATTATATGTAAACATTGGAAAAAAGGTCATCTTTGTTTATAGTGTACAAATTTCTATAAATAGCTATTTAATCAATTTTGGTATTTCTACCTCTAGATTTATATATAATACAATTGGTTAGGTTCTGTATACAGTTAGGTTCTAAATAATAATATCCAGCACTGATATAATACTTATTTTGTGCCAGGCACTGCTCTGAGTAATTCACATACATTTAATTGTTTTAGCAGTGAAATATACATAACGTAAAATTTGCCATTTCAAAGTGTACAATTTGGTAGCATTTAATACATTCAAAATGTTGTCCACCCATCTCCATTATCTAGTTGCAGAACAATTTCATCACTCCAAAAGGAGACCCCCATACCTGTTTGCAGTCAGTCCCAATTCCCTCACTTCTCCCAGCTACTGGGAACCACTAATTTGCTTTCTACTACTATGGATTTACCTATTTGGGATATTTCATATAGATAGAATCATACAATAGGTAGCCTTTTGTATATGGCTTTTTTGTCTTGAGATCATGTGTTTAAGGTTCATCCATATTATAGCATGTATCAGTACTTCATTCTTTTTTATGGCTGAATATTATTCCATTGTATTGATATATCACATTTTGCTTATTCATTTATCATCTGATGAAAATTTGGCTTGTTTCTATCTTTTGGCTGTTGTGAATAGTACTGCCACGAATATTCCTATACTAGTTTTGTTTGAACCCATATTCAGTAGTCATAGGTATATACCCCGGGGTAGAAGAGCTGAGTCATAGTAACTTTCTGAGGAACTGCTAAACTGTTTTCCTCGGGAGCTGTGTGTATGAGGGTTCCAATTTCTCCATATCCTTGCCAGCACTCGTAATTTTCCATTTTTTAAATTATAGTCATTCCAGAGGATATCATATGGTTTTTCATTGTTACATTTTTCTAATGATTAATGATGTAGTTGTTGGTCATTTGAATTTTGCATATCTTCTTTGTAGAAATGTCTGTTCAAGTCCTTTGCCCATTTAAAAAAAATTTTTTTTTTCTTTTTGACTTTTTGTTGCTGAGTTATAAGAGTTCTTTTTGTGTTCTGGATATAGACTCTTATCAGATATACTATTTGCAAATATTTCTTCCCATTTTATGGATTTTTTTCCTTTTGATAGTGTCCTTTGATGCACTAATGTTTTTAATTTTGAAGTCCAATTTATCAATTTCTTTCTTTTGTTGCTTCTGATTTTGATGTGATCTCCAAAAAATCATTGCCAAATTCAAGGTCATGCAGATTTATCACTATATTTTCTTCCAAGAGTTTTATAGTTTTTTCTCTTATATTTAGATCTTTGGTCTATTCTGAGTTAATTTTTCTATATGGCAAGAGTCCATCTTCATTATCTGGCATGTGGATATTCAGTTGTCCTAGCACCATTTGTTGAAGAGACTATTCTTTTCCCCTTGAATAGTCTGGATGCTCTTCTTGAAAATCAATTGACCATAAATATATGGGTTTATTTTGGGAATCTCAATTCTATTCCATTGACCCATATGTCTGTCTTCAGGGCCAAATCACAGCATTTTGATTACTCTTATTTTGTTGTAAGTTTTGAAATCATGAAGTATGAGTCATCCAACTTCATTCTTCTTTTTCAAGATTGTTTTGGCTCCTTGGATCCCTAACAATTCCATATAAATTTTAGGATCAGTTTTTCCATTTCTGCAAAAAAATTATATGCATTTTTAATTTATTTAATCTTGTCAGTAACTCTGTATGATAGAGTTTCACTCTAAAATCTGTGCGCTTTAGTGGAAACATTATATTACCTTTGTCATACATAGTGATGTTCCAGGGTTGTCTCTTCCTTACTCTTGTGACATTGTCACTCAATGTTCAGCTTATGCTTTCACCAAGGTGAAGCCTTTAATGAAAGTTGATGCTCTGTCTTCCTCTTTTGGTGCAGCTAAGGAACTCTAACTGCATGACTATTAAGAAGTCTTTTACTCCTTTTTTTATATGGGCTAGATAATTTATTAAAGCTGGAAGCCTCCATTTGATGTGACCACTTATTTCCCAGTAATGATTATATTTAAAAAATCAAAATAAAAGAAAATAAATACAAAGCACAAAACATGAATAGTATAGCTATTTGAGGCAACTAAGAAGATGGATCATGGCAGTGAAATTGCATCTTGCTAGGAGAAAAATCACAAAAATTTGCCTCTTGCCACCTTTCCTGAATAATTCTGTCAAGTATAGATCTCAAAAACATTTTGTCAGGCAATACAGCAATGTCCTTATAAAATGAGTGTATGGGAATGGGGGAACACATAATAAAGTCTATTTTCAATGATTTGCTAGCAAAAAAGAAGTATAAATGAATAGCTTGTGATTGCAAGGCAGACATATTTCATGTCCTTTTGCTGTTTGTTTTTTGCTTCCTTGATCTGTAATAATAGGAGAAAACTGTTAAAATTTCTCACTGCTAATATATTTCTGCCAATTTCTTCTTTTGTTTTATATTTCTTGTTGCTATGTTATTGAGCTGTAATGGTCCACAACTTCTTAATAATCATTGTGAAATATATCATTCAACAATATAAGTTAATCCGCCTCACTTTCGCAATGTCTTTGTCTTTAATTCTACTTTGTCTAATATTAATATTACGATTTCTATTTAGTGTCATATGTGTATTTTTATTTGTCTTATATACCCTTGCCATTTATTTTTCACACATTTTATATTCTTTTATTTTGTGTTCCTTTTGATGTAGTATATATTTGTTGGGATCTTATTTAACCTATCTGTTTCGACTCAATCCAAAAGTCTTTGTCTTTTAATACAGACATTTAATCCATATACATTGATGAACCCACAGCTGACATTTAGTTATCTTATTTCTGTTATCTTCTATATTTTTATTGCATGATTCCTTGCTTCTGACCTTTTGATATATATTGTTTTATTTGTCCTTAGCCTCTCGTGTGTTTTGAAAGGTATATAGTCTACTTGTAATTATCCCATTGGCTAACTTTATATTTTTGAAAGCATTCTCTCTCAGAACTCCCAAACCATTTTAATGACACAGCACACATGGATACGCTCACTGTGTTGATGGACCTATAAGAGCTGGATGAACTTGTACATGAACCAAGTGGCCAATGGCTTGTGAGCACCCTGAATGGATTTCAGGTGTGTCTGGGCTACTGATTCCCTCAGACCCTCTGGCAGCTGGGTGTTCAGATTGGGTATAGCCAGGTGCATCAATCTCAAAACATAATCATGTATTATTGGGACATAAGGAATGTATACTACAACTCATTGCACACAGACACATGTCTGAGACAAAATTCCACAAAATATTACCTGCCCTTACCATGTGTAATGTACTTTGGTATATTCTCATCTATTTTATAGAACTTCATTTTTTAATGTCAGCGACAACCCAGTGAACTGATGTCATGGCCCATTACTGCAGGAATGCACTATCTTGACTGCATGTTGTAATCATCTGAGCAGATCTAAAATGCACTGATGATTGGGCTTCACATCCAGAGATTCTTATTATACTAACACAGGTGCCAGCAGACTATAGCCTGTGGGCCAAATCCAGGCCCCCACCTGATTTTGCATAGCCTGCAAATGAAGAATTGTTTTTACATCTTTAAGTGCTTTAAAAAATCAAAAGAATAATATTTTGTGACACGTGAATATTACACGGAATTCAAATTCTGCTGTCCACAAATCATTCTTGGAACATGACCTGGCCATACTTGTTTATTTACGCTTTGGTTTACGTATCGTCCATGGCTGCTTTTGTACAACCACAGAGTTCAATTACTGAATAGAAAATGTGTGGCCCACAAAGCCTAAAATATTCTCTACTTCTTTACAGAAAAAGTTTACTAATCCTTGTGCTAAGGGATCCCAATCTACAATTTGAAAAACTTAGTGTTGGACTAAGGATTTCCAGGCTTCGTTACCGTGGAGTTCTTGAAGCTGCTCCCAGGTGGCAGTGGGCTCAGGATGCAAGGACCCAGGCCTATAACCCAGGCTGGCTTCCACCGAGCAATTTAACTTTGTCTGTTCCACACAATCACAAGCTTATCCTTGGAAAGTGCTTAGATCAAAATCAAATGTGTTTGGTGAGGGGGGGAGGGGCGGCTGTGGTTCTAAAACAAAACCGAAAAAATATACCAACATTTGAGATGGCAAATGGTGTTATTTCTCAAGTAATTCCTGCTAATATTGTTTAGCCATCATTTTCTGAAGCTATTCAAGTTCTAGATAATGTAACATCAGAACCTTAGAAAACGTAAGGATGGATCTCAAAGCCCAGGAAAATGAAGTTTACACATCTTAATCTCATCTGGAAAGTTGCTCTTACTGCTGGCAGTACATCATAATACCATGCCTGGATTACCACAGATGATTCTAACACAGAGTCAAGAGTGAAAACTACCCATCTAGTTCATCACTGCAATTTGTCATGGTTCAACCAGTGACAGGAAGTTTCTATCCATGGAGTGAAAACTTCAGGATAAAGTTTTCTTTTTAATTAGAATTCTTCTCATTGAGCCCAACTTCCCTAAGCCCCAACTTAATGTGTATAGAGTTCAGCTAGAGAAATGCCAATATCTTAAAATAAAGCCAGCACACCTAACGTATGTGGAATGCTCTTTTGTTCTGAGAATTCTTTAGTAAGCAGAAGTAACTAGATTGGAATATGCTTAGCTGGAAAAAGTAAGATTCCAATTTACCAAATTGGAATAAACAGAAACATCTGCCCTTCTGTAATGAGGATTTGCCACTATAGGTCACCCTACAACTCTGTGTTAAAGTACAACCCACTCACCGCAGGCTATGAACAAGGCAAATTGTTATTTTTGTATCTTTTCAGTTAGCTCTTATTTACTGTAAGTGAAAGCTTGCTTGAGTTATTTGTATTATAACTTGATGAGAATTTAATCTTCTATTAATGAAATTTATTTGGTGCTCTCATTCTTTTTATTCTGTGTAGAGCGTGGTAGACCTTGGCAGACAGTTCTGTAGTTAAACAGATCTGAGCTCAGAAGCCAGCTCTGCCACTTAGCAGCTTCCTGAGCTTAGGGAAGTTAGGCAATGTTTTCGATCTTTCTTTGTCTCCTCCACAAATAATAATTAATATATAATAATAGGCCCTCAGTGAATTGTTTTGAAAATGGTAAGAGAAGATGTCTAGAATGTAGTAAGTGCACAATAATTGTTATCTAAAAATATCATTATCCTAGACATACAGATTTCCATGATTGGTGAATCGTGAAATACCTAAGATGTCATCTGTCCCATTATTCTCATATTAGAGGCAAGAAAACTGAGGCCCAGATAAGTGCAGCGACTTTCTCAGATCCCCAACCATTTGGTAGCAAATGGCCAGGACTAGAACTCTGGTCACCTTTCTCACTGGGACAGTAGGCAGAAATATCCCTTGCTTTCTATCTGTCTAGGCTGAAGAATGTAACAATGGCTGGGAAAACGGACTGATTTTTCTTTCTGTCCCTGCTGCCTCAGTAATGGCATGGGACAGTGCCGGAAGCTGGGCAGCACAGAGCTAGGCTATCAAGTTCAGAGTTTCTTGAGGGAAGCTGCAGTCCTCCTGGGACACAACACCTTGATGAAGAGCTGTTCTCTACCAAGTTAGGGAAGACAGAAGTGTGACCAATTGGCTGCATGGGGACTGCCAAAGCATGCCAGTGAGCAGAAACTGGGTCATTGCAGTTGGCACCTGGCCTGCTAATCGCACCAGCTAAAACAGGCCGTGATCTTCTGTAAGAGCTGTTGAGTGGGAGTTCAGAAGGCTATCCACACTGGGCTCAAAGCACTTTATCCTTTAGAAAGTTCAATTTTCCTAAATTTCAATTGGCTGCTTAGGCTTAATAAAACTCTTTACAAAAAGAAGAATGAAAACCAACAGTATGGACATCTGACTAAATTATTACAACTTGACCCAGATTCAGCTTGTCAATCTTTTGGTTCAAGAGCAAAATGGAATAGGTCCCGTAAAATACTGCTTCATGGCAATAGTCATCTTTAAACATCTTTTGGCACAGGCAAGATTTCCACTTACGCATTTACTCTGTATGAGACAATGGGGTCTGGCGGAAAAGACATAGAATTGGAAGTCAGTGGATATGCTTTTGTGTCCCAGTTTTACCACAAATTAGCTGTGTATAACTTCCACAAATAAATTTATCAATTGGTTTTTGTGGTCATTGCAATGCCAAAAGGCTGTAGCACTTAGAAAATTTACTTTTCTGACTTGGAAACTATTTAAGGCATTTCGCATGTGGGGTGTGTCCTTGTAGAAGTTTGCTTATGCAAGATAAGACTTCTGTCAACTGCAAGTGAGGAGGGAACCAAAACCTACACCCGCGGCTGCATGAGCTGACTTTATCACATTGTGACAGGAGCTCAGCTACTGAATGTTTTGGCGCACAGCAAAACTGCAGGGTATTTGCCCAACATTGCCTTTCACTTTTATTGTTTGTAATAACATTTCATGTTAGAAATGTCAACTGAGAGAGCCATGTTCTCTAATGAATAGAACATATAGCAGAGAGGTAGGAGACTGGATCTCTATTCCTAGTTGTATCCCTAACATATTCTGGGCCCATAAGTCACCCCACTTCCTTGGTGCAATGGAAGAAGTGGCAGGATCCCTCTCATTCTCCCTCCCCCAACATGCAGACATCATAGGCTGGTAGAGTTTTCTGAGCATCTATGATTTCAGAGCAGTGAGGCTGAGAGACAAGAAAGGTGAAATGTTCTGGAACACGTCAGATGTGTTGTGTGAGTTATGTGTGTTACATTTAGACTGAAAACCTCGAAATCTGCAGTGCTTAATGTAGTGTTATAAAGCCTCAATGAATGAAACCTTATGATTGTTTAGAATCCAGCTATGCATTCCTTAGGCCTTGATGTCTACTGGGGGCCTCGGTGTTTATTAATTTGTTCATTCATTTACAAAATAATTTTTTTTTTGCATGTCTACTATGGGCTATGTTCTAAAATATAATGGTAAATAGTTCATGGTCTTTCCTCTCAAGGGAATTCCAATTCAGTAGAGAAAGATGTATATTTAAGCTAAGAATAATAAAGTATTTTAGGTGATGGTAGAAGTGGAGGCACAAAGCAGACAGTGATCAATTTCATTTGAGTTGTGAGTTGTGGGATGATGTGACCATGCAAATTTGGAATATTTAATTTTCTAGGAGGTATAACAATTCATTCCACCTTTCCCAAATCTAAATTATACAATTTTTTTCAGGTCACCAATATAGACTCTGTACAAAGTATCATACCAAATGTCACTTCAGTGCCTGGGAACTGAAAAAAAATTTTTTTAAACTAGGAGTTTGAGGTCTTGCTAATGTAACCAAATCTACCTTTCTATCTTATATAGTACTAATTTGCCACGTGGACATCAAACTCCTTTTAATCTCTCCCCTCTCCATATTTCAGCCCATGCTATTTATTTATAATAATTCCCCCTCCTCCACATCCTCACCTAAAACTCTACCCATCCTTCAAGGCTCAGCCAGTGATTAATGTGCAAGTAGGCATGAGGTAAGGACTGGAGAGTAAGTTTTTCAGAGCCCAGGGCAGCCAAGGAAATGTGCAGTGTTGACGCAGCCCCATCTGTACCTGGGTGGCCAGATGCTGGACATGTCTTCCGTAATACCTCAAGGTAAGTGCGCTTCACTTGGAGAGGGAATTTTTCAGTTACGGTTCTGGATGTGTTCCTGCTAGAAGGCTGGAAAATGACTCTTGTGTCAGTATTGCTAGAGCAAAACACAATTTCTTTTAGTGGCTGTAGCATGAGGACACTGAAGCCTAAGAGATACAATCTAAGCAGTATAATCAATTAGTGTGGAAAAACATCATCAAAATGAAGACTGCATGATTACTATCAAAATTCTAGTTCTTGGGAGGTCCAGGAATCTCAAGGAATTTACTTGTCCTTTTGTTTATGTACAATGCACCCCAATGCTCACTGAATGATATGCTAAAACATCGAAGAAATCTTGCTGGCAACATCTCACCCAGGCAGTGAGATCTGGGAGACGGGACCAATACTGGAGGTCAGCAGAATTAAGTTTTGATTCTGTTCCTGACCAGGTGTGTTAATCTGAGCTAATCATTAAATTTTTTTGATACCAAATTTCTTATCTGTAAAGTCAGGAAGTTGGATTAGATGTTCCGTAAGTGGCTTTCTAGCTTAAATGTATATTCTGAATTCAACAGGATAATATTTAAACTGTCAGTCTAGGAACAATGAAAGTAGATTTTCGAAAGCTCACTTAGCTTCCGAAAGCTAGGGGCCTGGGGCACAAAGAGATACAAATAGCGGGTGAAAGATTCTTCTCACAATCTAGACCTTAAGAGGTTTAGTGAAACTAATGTTTGCTATTTAATGGTTACAAATTTGCTTGGATGCTTTCTACAAGTTTACTGAATTAAAGGTACTATAGTAAAAAGCCCTGTTTCAAATCTACTTATTCACAGATATTTTGCAGCTTTGCAAAATTGAGTATGTTCACAGATGTCTATTAGCTGGTTAGGGTTTTAGGAACTAGAAAGAGCCAAGTAGACAGGTGGGCTGTTGCTAGGAAGTGTAGTATTTGAACATTCTTGCGAGTTATTGGGGGAACATGTTGTAGGAATTTGGCTTCCTTACCTTGAATTTTGAAAGTGGCTTAAGCATCTGAGGATGTATAAAGAGATGTTGCTTTTGTTTCTCCTTTCAGGTAAGTGGTATTTTTTTCAGTCAGATGTTGGTTTATTTAATCTGAAGCTATTGATGAAATTCTTTAAATTGCCCCATGTAAATTTATCCAGGAATTAACTAAAAATTATCTAAAATTTAATTAAATAGTAGAAAATATAAAAGCTTATTTTTCTGATTGGAATTATTGTTCTGTCAAGCTGACACTGTTTCATAAACTATGGACTTTCGATAACAAGTCTCTGTGCCCTCCTCTTACCACCAAGCAAGCACAGGTATTAATTCCAGTTGAAATGCTTATAAGATCATCTTGGAAATGGAAGAATAACTATGACAAGGATCATTTTATAGGTCAGCTACCATTATTAGATCGTTGAGGAAATGATGTGACATTTTCCATCAAATTGATTTCAGGGGATTTAAGTATTTATTTCCTTACTGTGTCGACTTAGGTGACTATAATAAGAAATTGTATCAAAGCAACCAAATCTGGAGAATTAAAGCAGAATTAAGAACATAAGTGGCAAATTTCAGTGCCAAATCAATTTGGTTACCAATCATTTTTTGTAAGGATGTAAACAGAACATGATGTGCTTAGCTGGGATTTACATAAAGTGTGTACAATTTTTGGAACTTACCTCAAGGACTTTGTTCCTCTAAGCAATGTGGTGTCTTCAATTTTAGAGGTTCCCAAGTTCTAACAACAGTTTAGAGCTTTGCTGGAAGCAAGAGTGGAGGCGTGGAGATCTGGTTGGAAAGACAGGCACTGTGGTCTAACTTAGGGCAAATTCTAAAGCCAATGTCAGGGTCTGGGTCCTCCTCTGTAAACTTGGGTACAATTTTCCATCTCTGTGCCTTCAGCCTCTCCTTCATCAGAACAAAATCTCCACTAAATGCTCCTTTCCTGTGGGGAATAGCTATTGAAGGGGAATGACATCTACCTATTTGTTAGAGAGTTAAAAGAGTTTTCATAAAATTCAAAACTTATTTTAATGAGCCATCTCCCTAAGTAAGCACTTTCTCATTTTGATACAAAAAAGTTATGTATTCTTTGCTTACAATTAAAACTTTTTTCACCTTCTCTGACTTTGTTTAAAATTAAAAGCCTTAAAGTGACAGTTTTAAGAGCTGTGAGATCCCATTGCTGGTCCTTTGCCAAATTCTTTTTCCATCCTGCTATAATTTTCTTCTCCTTTAAGGCCTCAGGCTACCTGCCTTCTCCACCAAAGGCAAAGTCAGGAAGTGATGTGGACCCTGTGTGAGGAGCAGTGGCTTGTTTGCAAAGGCACTGTTTGTCTCGGCCACTTTTGAACACAAGTTGGGACCCTCTAATGCAGAGCTCCGAGCATGCTCTTGTTACCACATCATCCTCCGCACTATTGACAGTGATCTTCCCCAAATGAAAAGCTGGTTCAAACCCTTTATTGACTTGCCACTGTCTTAAGAATAAAGCCCAAATTCCATAACATGGCTCACAACATTTGGTGCTTCACTACCTCTCCAGCCTGCTCTACATCCATTTACTCCTCTCCTTCCCACATCTTATGCTGCAGCCACATAGATAACTTGCAGTTCCACCAACTCGCGATGATATCTCAAATTCCAGAGCATTGCTGACACTGTTGACTCTGGACCTAAATGCCCACGTAGCCTGCTGGGTAAAATCCTAGACTCCTTTGAAGGTAAATTCAAAGAACACTTCCATGAGGTCTTTCCACCACCTCCTCCAACAAGTGAAATTCATCACTGTCTGCTTTGTGCCCCTACTTCTACCATCACCGAAAATACTTTATTATACTTAGATTAAATATTCATCTTTCTCTACTGAATTGGGATTCCCTTGAGAGGAAAGACCATGAACTATTTACCATTATATTTCTAGAACATAGCCCATAGTAGACATGCAAAAAAAAAATTCTTTTGTAAATGAATGAACAAATTAATAAACACCAAGGCCCCCAGTAGACATCAAGGCCTAAGGAATGCATATCTGGATTCTAAACAATCATAAGGTTTCATTCATTGAGCCTTTATAACACTACGCTAAGCACTGCAGATTTCGAGGAGGTTTTTAGTCTAAATGTAATTAGAGGAGGCCAGGAAAGACCTCCCAAAGGAAGGGGCGTAGAACTGAGACTGGAAATGCCGACAGCTGGGCAAAGATAGGGAGGAAAAGATTTCAAATGAAGGAAAGAGCTGCCACCAAAGCTAGGACATGGAAAAGGGTATGGTGCATTTGAGGAACCCAGAGATGTCCAGAGGGACTGGAGCCCCAAGAGGGAGGGGCAGAGTGGTAAGCAATGAAGGCGGGAGGCAGGCAGGGTTGGATCATGTACACAAAGAAAAGGGACTGAACACACCTCCCCAACGGAACCCCATGGAGTTCTGACTCATGGAGTCCCTGATGTTCTGCTGAACAGTTTGGAAACCTGGAGGAAGATACACATTTGCAGTCATTGCTGAAATTACCAGATGGCCTCAGTTAATCATTTTAAAACTTTAACTCATTAAATACTTACAAACTTTAAGTTTCATGTGATTTTTTTTCACTTTTTCTCAGAAGAATGAAAATGATATGAATGCTCAAAGTAAGAGATTAATATATAAACCACAGTACATTCATACAGTAGAATACTGTGTAGCCTTTAAAAATCTTGTCATAGAAGAGTATTTGAAAACATAGGGATGTCTGTGGCTTATTAAATAGAAATTCAGACTTCTAAACACTATATATATATTCATACATATTTAAATACCATGATCCCATATTCAGATATAATAACTATTTAATAAAAGTCCAGATGTCTGTCTAGCAAAATGTGTTAAGTGTTTAACTCTGGGTAGTTTGACAGTAGATGAATTTTGTATTGTTCTTTGTGCCTTCTTGTTCTACCTTGAATCTATATTACTTCTGCAACAAAAAATCTTGTTTAATTTTTAGAACTTTATAAAATAATTTATACACTTGAAATGTATTGAATTTATTTTAAAATAAAATATTGCTTAATAATAAAAATAATTCATTTAATGAGATTTTAAGAGGACATGTGATAATGCACATTGTTTTCATGTCTCTGTGCATATACGTTTATGCTAGAGAATAGCCGTGACCTAGAACTTGTTTTATCATTTGATTATCTAGATCTTCAGCCAGTATCTTAGGCTGGAGCCAGCTTTCCCTACAATTCCATTACAACTCTGACCTACTTTTGAAAGAAAGAAAAGAAGTATAGGTGGGGAACCTTAGAATTGCCTCTCCTCTCTCAAGCTCAGAAAATATGGAATTTAATAGTGTTTTATTTTTGTTTGTTTTAATTTTATGGGGAAAGAAAATTGTACCTAGGAGATAGAGACAGTGAGGTATGGGAATGAACTTTCATTTTGTATAATCATTATGAGTTTCCACCTTTGTTTAACACAGACAATTTCCCAAATGCAGCCCCAAGTTACCCCTTTATAAGAATGATAGCAATAATAGCCAACATGTGTGTAATATACTAACACACAAACACACACACGTACACATCACACACACACACATACACAATTTAAACTATTTTTGTTCTCACAGTGACATTTTGAGGCAAACATTATTATTTTCCAGATTAGAAAGCTAAAGCCATGCTTTCCTTATCTGTACGCCCCTGCTATGTAGAAAGTCTAGAGCTGTCACTGGGAGGAATGTGGTAGAAATTCAACTTTCATGATATACTTTAGGGTCCCTCACCTCATTCTTAGCCGCTTTCCCAACTTCTATTTTTTTAATGTTTAAATTTTTAATTATTATCGGTACATAGTAGTTGCATATATTTCTAGGGTACGCGTGATGTTTCAAAACAGGCATACAATGTGTATTAATCAAATCAGGGCAAGTGCGGTATTTATCACCTCAGGCATTCATAACTTCTTCGTGTTAGCAACATTCCAATTCCACTTGTTTAGTTATTTTAAAGTATACCCTAACTTATTGTTGATTACAGTAACTTTATGATGCCATCAAATAATGTTCATTCTATCTGACTATAGAAACTATATTTTTGCACCCATTAACCATCCCCACTCTATCCCCCCTCCCCCTCCCACTACCCTTCTCAGCCTCTGGTAACCATCATTCTGCTCTGTCTCCATGAGATCAATTGTTTTTAATATTTAGCTCCCACATGTACGTGAGAACATAGGAGATTTGCCTTTCTGTGCTTGGCTTATTTCACTTAACATAATGTTCTCCAGTTCCAACCACATTGTTGCAAATGACAGGCCTTCATTCTTATTTATGGCTATACAATATTACATTGTGTATATGTACTGCAATTTCTTTATCCATTCATCTGTTGATGGACACTTAGGCTGATTCCAAATCTTGGTGATTGTGAATAGTGCTGCAATACACACGGGAGTGCAGATATCTTTCCAATACACTGATTTCCTTTCCTTTGGATATATACTCAGCAGTGGGATTGCAGGGTCATATGGTAGTTCTATTTTTAGTTTTTTGAGGAACCTCCATACTGTTCTCTATAGCGGTTGCACTAATTTACATTCCCACCAACCAGAGTATGAGGGTTCCCCTTTCTCTATATCTTCACCAACATTCATTATTGCCTGTCTTTTGACAAAGGCCATTTTAACTGTGACAAGATGCTATCTCATTGTAGTTTTGATTTGCATTTCTCTGATGACTAATGATGTTGAGCATTTTTTCATATACCTGTTGGCCATTTGTATGTCTTCTTTTGATAAATGTCTGTTCAGATCATTTGCCCATTTTTAAATAGAATTATTTTATTTTTTCCCTATTGAGTTGTTGGAACTCCTTATATATTCTAGTTTTTAATCCCTTGTCAGACAAGCAATTTGTAAATATTTTCTCCCATCCCGTGGGTTGTCCATTCATTTTGTTGATAGCTTCCTTTGCTGTGCAGAAGCTTTTTAGGTTGACGTGATCCCGTTTGTCCAATTTTGCTTTGGTTGCCTATGCTTTGGGAATGTTACTTAAGAAGCCTTTGCCAAGTTCAATGTGCTGAAGCATATCCCCTGTGTTTTCTTTTAGTAGTTTCATAGTTTCAGGTCTTAGATTTAAGTCTTTAATCCATTTTGATTTGATTTTTGTATATGGAAAGAGGTAAGAGTCTAGTTTCATTCTTCTGCATATGAGTATCTGGTTTTCCCAGCACCACGTATTGAAGAGACTGTCCTTTCCCCACTGTATGTTCTTGGCAACTTTGTCAAAGATAAGTTCACTACAGATGTGTGGATCTATTTTTCAACCTCTATTTTATACAGGCATTGTTCGCGGCGACCACTCTCCATCAGTCACTCCTGGAATGAAAACTACAGAATCTCCTGTTCCTGCAAACCAAACCCTCCCAACATGGAGAGGAGGTTCGTTCTTATTTTTAAGTAATTGCTCCGGAATCGTTGTGATTCAACTGTATTTAAGGTGACCTGTCCCTGCAGGTATACTGTAACAAACACTGAGAAATGGGAGCTAGGTAGACACAATCTCTACTCCAGAGGAATTCTTACCCCTGGAATATCTCACAGAAATAATTCCATGAGTTAAAAAAGTAAAACAACATAGCAAAGCACGGAAATGATGAATGTGGCCATCAAACCGTGGGCCAAATAAAGGGGATCCAATAGCACAGCGGCAAGGAGGACCCGCGCGCAAACCCAGCTGGGCTCAGCCCTGCACTAGCGACTGACCCTGGGTGACTTGCTCTGCAGCGCTTTTATCCTCTTCATCTGAAAATGGAGCCAATCTCCAGCACTTATCTCACAGCAGTTCTCTAGAGATTAAATAAGAAGTATATACAAGTGCTTAGTTCAGAACCCGACACATCCTCAGTGCCTAATAAATGACAACTATCAGCAAAGCTGGGTGCTGAGATAAGAGCGACCAAGGGGCATCACTCTCTCGTTAGTTTTCAAGGGAGAAGAAAAAATCCTGGAGCTGCCACTGGAAGGGACATGGGAGAAATTTGTCTTTCGTGATACGCTTTAGGGTCTATTCAGGCACCGCATTCTTAATCCCTTTCTCGACTTCTGTTTTATAGAGACATTTCCAAACAGTACCCACCACAAGCACTCTTAGTGCTAAAATGAAAACTGCAGAATCTACTGGCATACAAACCAGTCCCTCTCAAAAGGGAAAAGAGATTCGTTCTTCTTTTAGAATAGTTGCTCTGGAGTCATTATTGTGATTTGACTGTATTTACAAGAGCTAGTTAAAAGTGGAAAAAAAGAGTCTTTTGTAGGTGGAGTTTAGGGAGGATATTCCAGATTTAAAATAAAGCCTGAGAGAAGACTTAGAGTGGCCACAGGATCATAAGCTACTAGAAATATTGAGAAAATGGGCGGAGATAAATGGAAGCCGTGCATTTTTAAAAGAACAGAAACCAAAGGAGGATAATTAAGCTAAGTGCTTAGAACTAATTATTAGACATCAGGGTCCAATTAAACAATCTCATTTTCAAGTGACTTCAATGTGAAGCCAACATGAAGGTCCCAAACCGTAAAGCATTTAAGGGCCAACTAAAGACACACAGTGCTGCATGCTTTGTATCCCATAAATAATGGTTAGCATGGTGGGGCATTGCACTAAGTGTTTCTTGCATTATCTAAGTTTATCCTCATAGGAACCTAAAGACATAGGCATTATACTTCTTATTTTGTCCAAAAGAATACCAAAGCACAGAGGAATTAAGTAACTCGTCCAAGGCCATACAACTAGTAAGAGGCATACTCATTACTGAAACCCCATCTGCTTTACTCCAAAGATCATATACCAGCCACAAGTATTGAGTGCCACAAAGAACGACAAGCCCCAATTAACCTTTATATGTGACTCCTAAACAATGACAAAATATGACCAAGTCCTTGACCGCATGATACAATATGGTGTAATATGTTATTCGTAATAATTAAATTCATGAAACCGTGTGGCTCCGATAGTAAGCCTCATGGTGCTCAATGCATGTGGAGACAACAGAGAAAGAACTGTGAGATGAGGACTGATGGGGGAGGTTAGCTAGAGTAAAAGGCAACCATGCTGGAAATTTCTACCTACAGGGAATCCAGTGGGACATTGACAAAACCTCAACTGAGACAAAATAAGGGTTTGAATTCACACAGTGGCTGTGGCACAAATCTGGAAAATTGAGAGCTACTCGACCCGTCTTTGGGTTGGACTGGTACCTCTGTGGAGTGACGGATTAATATATGTCTCCTTTCTTCTCACCATTTTTATACTTATACAAAATGCACTGCTTCTTGAAGGCAATAGGTAGTTTTTCAATACTTTCTCATAACTTTCTCCTCAGTTAATGAGACAGTTTGCTAATCTCTCACCTGTGAATATTTGTTGGGTAGTTAAGAGTAGATACTGGAATTACTAATGGTAAGACTGACACAAAACATTATCTCATAAAGGTAATGAGGTAATTACCTCAGCTAAAGGTCTAAAGTTAACCAATAACTCTCAAGATATGATTAAGAAAAAGAAACTCCTAAACAATTTAATTCCAAAATTTTTTTATACATGCCCTATTTACTCTGACTTACTTTGAAATTTTGCTTTTTAGAACCAAGAAAACAAATTGACCACCCTTTCTCGGAACCAGGTATGTTAATAATTTACATAAAACAATAGCCAATTCCATTTTAAATTATGTATTGCTGGTTTCAAATGTCTAAGAAAATAAGTGCCAGTGTTAAAACAGAGGAGCATATGTCGTTAACTTTAGTCACACAAAATTGTACAAGCAAAAGAAATATTCTTCTTAAAATTAAAATCAGGATTTATCATTTTTTAAACACATTGGAAATAGCACTATATAATTTGATGATAGTTTTTCTCTTAAGTTAGAAATTTTAGCTTGCTGACCAACCATGGGTAATTGAGAAGTCTCTTAAGAGCTTATAAAACAATTCAACTTCTTTCTTTCCTGCTGTAAAGAAAGCAAGGTGCTTAAAATCATCTATATAATTGGTATCATATAAAAAAACGATTAATCAAGAATGGTCTGAATATGACAGACCATTCATGTCTCAATCCTGATTCATTTTTGGCCTCTGCCACCACTTTGGGGTTCTCTTCACGACCTCTGCTGAAGTGACATCACTGCCCCTTTGCTTCCGTGTTGCTATAGATCTGCCTTTAGTCAATGTATGTGCTCATTTACCATCCTGTAGCTCTAACTCCCCCTTCACACTTGGCCCGTATCCATACTTCACACAGGAAAAGACGTATTGTAGAAGGTAATCACTCTCTCATAAATTAAAGCTAAGTGGACCGGGCGCGGTGGTTCACCGCCTGTAATCCTATCACTCTGGGAGGCCCAGGCGGGAGAATCACTTGAGCTCAGGAGTTCGAGACCAACCTGAGCAAGAGCGAGACCCCATCTCTACTAAAAATGGAAAGAAATTAGCCAAACAACTAAAAATAGAAAAAAAAAAAAAATTAGCCAGGCAGGGTGGCGCGTGCCTGTAGTCCCAGCTACCCGGGAGACTGAGGCAGGAGGATCGCTTGAGCCCAGGAGTTTGAGGTTGCTGTGAGCTAGGCTGACACCAGGGCACTCTAGCCTAGGCAACAGAGCGAGACTCTGTCTTAAAAAAAAAAATGCAAAAATAAAGCTAAGTAGCCAGGAAGGCCAAGCAACACCAGCAGGAGAAAAAACTGCTTTTACTTTTTTTTTTTTTAATCAATAATAGGGCTTCTAAATATAAATTAGCCAAATATTAATATGTGCCATTTTATCTATATGTCTAGCTTTCCATTCTATTTACTTCACCAGGAAGCACAATTATGTTATCAATATGGAAAGTACCTCTAACTTAATGGCTTTTAATTGTTTCATTCCCAACATGTGAAAGATTTGAAAAATATTTTTAGTTGCTGTATTAGAGACCATGCATAAGGATACTGCGGCAGGAATACAAGCTTAGAATACAAGTAACCTGGATTATAGTTATAATTCTACTTTTAACTAGTTGTCTGACCTCAGCTGACTTATCACCATTAGATTTTCTTGTCCTCATTTTTAAACCGTTTAGACCAGTTTTTTTTCCAAACTAACCATTCTATGATCTTTCCTTCTATACATTAAGACATTATTTTCTCTCGTAACATCCAAACTATGAAGGAGTTTGTGTTTTTTCCCATATCCTGGTAATGTGTCCACTCAACTGTTATCCATAATTACACCTGTCAAGAACACCAGACTTGGAATCGGAACCCTGGGGTCCTGATTCTGTTTCCCACATAGTTACTGTGAAACACTCCATTTTTGAAGAGATTAAATATACAAAAAAGTTTATTAATGTACTCTACAAAAAGGTCTGAGTTTGATTTTACCTGTTGTATTTTTCAATTGACATGTGGTAGTTTATTGTACACTTTTGTAATTTTTCTGCTCTCTTTTTCTCCCACAGTGATAATAGCCATTATTTTAGCAGTGATAGCTGTTACCGATGGAACTATCCTCTTAATTTCTTACTGTATTGGCCGACTGAGGAAGGTGAGAATTTAGTTTTTAATTTTGCTCTAAGGACCAATGTGAACAGCTCTAGGGGGGTTTATTCCTCTGAGTTCAATTAAACTGAAAGAGAAACAAACCTGCGTAAAACTCCATCTTTTTCAACTGGACACATAGAAGTCACTGAGTTACTCTAGCAGAATTTTTTTTTTTTAATTTGCCCAATTTAAGGGAATCTCTAAATATAAATCTATCC
>NW_012143301.1:2934733-2936198 GCF_000956105.1 Propithecus coquereli | reverse complement strand
ATATTTTTAATCTGAGGCATTTCACTTTTTAGTATCTTCAATTTAGAAAATTGTGGTATTAACATTTTTCTGTTATTTATTCACAGAGCAATCTATCGGTGGTAGAGCCTCTCTCCACACATGACACAGGTGTGCCTTTAAGTTCTGTTGAAACGGAGCATCCAGGTTGGTGTTAATACTCATAGTGCCTTTTGCCTTTTGGGAAAGGAAATAAATTAGTGAGTTACTTCTTTCTGAGTTAGGGGAGGGGGCAACAATTAGAATTCATTTACATTCTATCTTGTCACTGCTACAAGGTTGATTTTTTTTTTTAATGTGCACATTTGTCTGTAGCACAATGAGATTCTCCTTTATGCACGAAGTATCTTACCAAAATCAGGTAAAATACTTTAAGTGAAAGAGCAAACCAAGTTATTTTGTGTACTTCTTATTTGTGTACTTTCTTATTTCTTAAAGTGTAAAGTTATGTTTTCAGGAGACCCTATAGTAGGTATGGTATAATAGCCTCAGATCTGGAACCAGACATGGATTTGAATCCATGCTCCAACACTTATTACCTGTATAACCTTGAACAAGCTACTGTACCTCTTTTAATAAGGTGATAATGATAGTGCCAACCTCATAGAGTTTAATGAGGATTAAATGAGCTACAGCATGTAAAGCATTTAAAACCATTCTTGGCCATAGTTGGTGCTCATGCTTGTTACCTGTTGTCAATATCTCAGGCCCCATTCCCAAATGACCTCCCGTGCAGCACTGGCCAGCCATGTGGCTCCTGCATTCATTTCCACTCCCAGGTCCTGAGTAGATTCAGAACACGTGGAAGACTGCAGGTACATTTTGTTCATCCAGAACAGTATTGAGCCACATAGTGCTTTTTCAAAAGAGTGTTTATTGCCAACTTTTAAAAATGGGAGATTTTTACATTTAAAAAAATCCAGATATTAGTATTCCTTTGTGGGGATGAGAGGGGGGCACATAAATTCTAGCAGCACTAGGAGCCTCCATGCCAGCACAAGAACAATTTGTAAAAGCTGAGTAGTGGCTGCTGCCTCTGCTGTTTGTCTAAATACCAATTGCATTTATTTCATTTGTTAGGGCCCCTGGTATCGACTCACTAAGAGAGTATATGGTTCTTATTAAACTTTGCCTAAAGCATCAATCCAAGTGATGTCTATTTTGGGAACTGTCCACCAAGAAAAAGTCTCTGGAATGAGCTTTAATATTTAAGCAAAAGGGATCTGATTCTGGCTTCTACAAAATCAATTGAAGTTTTTCCCATAATGATCAAAAATCATGACAGATCTTAGGTCCTGTACATTTCTGGATTTCAGTTTTAACCCTGGGCCTGTCTGGGTTTTGTAGACTTTGGGGTCATAAAAAATAGAGAGGTTTAAAGAGCCACCACAGCTACCCAGTTTACATGCAGGATTTGCCTCACATTATTAACTCGTGAGTTCTTAAA
>NW_012143301.1:2932387-2934683 GCF_000956105.1 Propithecus coquereli | reverse complement strand
AAGAACAATTTGTAAAAGCTGAGTAGTGGCTGCTGCCTCTGCTGTTTGTCTAAATACCAATTGCATTTATTTCATTTGTTAGGGCCCCTGGTATCAACTCACTAAGAGAGTATATGGTTCTTATTAAACTTTGCCTAAAGCATCAACCCAAGTGATGTCTATTTTGGGAACTGTCCACCAAGAAAAAGTCTCCGGAATGAGCTTTAATATTTAAGCAAAAGGGATCTGATTCTGGCTTCTACAAAATCAATTAAAGTTTTTTCCATAATGATCAAAAATCATGACAGATCTTAGGTCCTGTACATTTCTGGATTTCAGTTGTAACCCTGGGCCTGTCTGGGTTTTGTAGACTTTGGGGTCATAAAAAATAGAGAGCTTTAAAGAGCCACCACAGCTACCCGGTTTACATGCAGGATTTGCCTCACATTATTAACTCGTGAGTTCTTAAAGCTTAACAATAATTGATACATAATTCCTTAGCCCTAGAAGTTCACGCTATCTAGAATGAATGGCATAAATAAAATTCTCAGCTAAAAGGATTAATCAATGCTTAAAACAACAAAAGTTTTTGAGTCATACCAGATTCACTGCATTTACTAAGGTTATCTTGTTATTGCATTTGTAGCTGGAACAAATATCCATATCCATTTTATCTACATCCTAGCTGGTTTCAAAAAAAAAAAAAACAAGTTTTGATGCAGTTTTTAAAATGGAGCAATTACCACCCAAAGCCTATTTTTTTAAACTCAAATTTCTATACACTTTTAGCTACTTATTCTGGTGATAAATTTAGTATTTAATGTTTCCTCTGTCATTTTTTTTTCCTTACAATCTTGAGACTCTCTGTGGAGTAGCCCAGAAAAGTTTAGAACAATTTAATACAACACAGTGCATTGAGATGTCCTTGTAAGTTTAATTCAGTTAAGTGCAACAAACATTTGCTAAATGCTTGTAGTGGGGTGGGCACTTCACTCACATTAGATGTACCAATATGAGGCTCCATCCTTTAGAAGCTGAGAGTCCAGTGGAGGAAACAGAATATCATTGCAGTGAACAAGTTTTAAGGCAGTGAACGCAATAGCTCAACTAGTCACAGAGACTGGGACAGGTAGCAAAGGCATCTAGAGATGGAATGACCCAGGATCCCTCTTAAAGGACAGGTAGGTGTTACCCAGAGCAAGGAAGTTCTGGCAAAAGGGCAGCATGAGCAAAGACATAGAAGATAGAACGTGGTTTACCCAAGGAATCGCGTGCATTTCTTCATCAGCAGGACTGATGCTTTGGTTCTCTGTTCATTTCTCAAATATATGTAAAGGCAGTAAAAAGTCAGATGAACCAAATTTTAGGTTCATTTCATTTTTCCACATTTGTGCAAGTGATAAGTTACTAAGTGTCTTAGTAATTTAGTGAAATAAAATCTGACTCCACCTCACGGGTACTGTAGGAGGAAAACACATTATCAAAGATTATTTACATTGCTTTAGTCCCACTTTTATAGAAGATAGCTCTAAACTAGTTTACAAGCCAAAGACATAGGAAGGTAAAGTGACTATGCCATCTCAACAAGAACTAGAGATGTTAGGGAATAAGGTATGAATTTACTTTAACTTCCTTGAACTTGCACATGATTTGAGCTTGATGAGAAATGAGAATAAGCTAATCTGAGTCAGCTGCCCATTGTGGTAGCCAAGTGTGACTCCACAAACTCATTTCTCACAGGAGGATGTTTAGAATGCACATTTCCTAAGGTACCCAAATAGAAGAAGCATACTTCTTAATGGATAAAGAAAAAGAAGTTGTTGCTAAAAGAGATATTACAGACTTGGTAGTTTGCTTTAAATTTTAACTTGCATATATAAGATCAACTCACTTATCATTTACTGCTTTTGCACTCTGTTTTGCCTCTATGCAAATTTGCTGCTAGTTTCTCATCTTTGTAGAAACCAGGAGCAGAGCAAATATATTTGTTCATTACTTAAGGCTTTTAGAATAGATTCTCTAAGAAATTCTCTATCTTTCTTTACACAAAACTCCAACAGAGCTGATCTGTAAGATGCCTTTCATTTCCTACTAATTATATTCAAGGACAACTCTATAAGAATGTAGAATATTGAAATTTACATTATTCATTAATTTCCTGTTGTGTTTAAACACAACTATGTCTCATACTACTGTTTTGTATTTTTTCCCTATAATCCTATAGAGAGAAGTGATTAATGAGAATCTGTTCACCAAGTCAAATTTTGGAAGAACTCAAAGAAGACATAAGACTTCAACCAAGTGAAAAATTAACATG
>NW_012143301.1:2927838-2929612 GCF_000956105.1 Propithecus coquereli | reverse complement strand
GTATTTTTGTATACTGAGTTATGACTATTAATTTTTTACTCATATATTTATTATTTCCTAATACTTTGTTTACCCATGAAAAGAAATTAATAATATGGAAGCATGATAATATTTCCTCTTAAATCTACATTTGAAATATCAAAAGTGTAACCACAGAATAGGGGATGTTAAAATTGACAATTGCCTGGGTGGTCTGGGCTAGGATGAGGGTGTTGTAAAATGCTTGTGCACAGGTATCATAGCCAGGGAACCAAAGGGAAGAGGGAGGTGAGAGTGCTCACAGTTTGGCTGATTATGAAATTTAACATGTTTATGGTTTCAAATATGAACACTGCAAAATGATGTGGACTACCTGGGCCTCTCTGGGTAGTGGAAAGCAGGCTGGGCTGCGCACCCTGGCAGGTCCTGTCTGAACATAAAGGCAACACAGGAAGGACAGCTGAGGAGAAAGAGAGAGGGAGGGAGAGAGAATGAGAGAGTAAGCTAAGTCCTTACCAGCTGCAAATCCAATTTGTGCCTAAGCAAACCCCTTTTCAGTTATGAGTCAATAAATCCATTTTTTGCTTAATCCAGTTTTTTTATTTGGCTTTTCATCATTTATAATAGAAAGAATCTCAGGTGAAGTAATAGAATATCAAAATAGATGATGGGCTGACATATCAAATCAGTGAAGACTGCATTCTGGGTTAACCTATGAAGTTATACAGAATTAAGAAGGAAATGTCTAAAGACTCAACCACTCTAAAGCTCTCACCAACAGTGAAGGTATAAAAGTGTGAGGAGTTGGCGATTAGAGAGACAGGGGTGTTGAGAAGAGAGCTACTGGAATGTCATGAAGCCCTCTCCTAAGGAGGAGGGGTGGGAGGTTTTCCCCTCTTCACTTTAAGTCGAGGGCTCTAGAGGGTTTTGGGAGAGCTTGAGTGTATCTTCTGAATATTAGGGAAATCTGAAATCAAAATCTAAAGGGCAACAAATGGCCTGATCTTGCTCTGAAGATGCATCAAGGAGAAATTGTGAAGCTGAGGATGACAAGCTTTCCTAGAGTTTTGTGGGACAGTAAAAAAAGAGTTTCGTGTGGGCTTTATATATGCCATCTGGAAAAAAAAAAAATTGTTGCTGCAGGTTGTCTTTGGTCATGTTGAAGATAACCTAAATTTACTCCCAGAGAGGTCAGTAGCTGTTAATAGAAAGTAGGAGTATTGCCAGCCACCCAAGGATTGAAGAAGATGTAGGCAACCCACTGACAGACATGAATTTAGACAAGCCAAGATAAGAGCAGGTAAAGAGTCCCTAATGATGGGAATATTTTGAAGAACCCACAAAAGCACCTACAAGGGTAAGGTTCATATGGAAATCTCTGCCAAGAGTAAAATGAGGGGTCACAGAACTTTCCTACTCCTTCACTTAATTTTCCTTCCTGTGTTCTAATGGCAGAGGAGTCAGAAACCTTGGTAGCAAGATGGAAGAAGACGAATAAAACTCTTGGGGGTGGGGGGAAGTTGACCACACCATCCCTTCCCTGAATCCAGGGTCAAGAAGGAATAAAAATATTAATTTGAAATAAGAATGGAAATTTTTATTATTGCATTGGTGTAGATATTTTAATTACTAACAGGAGGTCCATTTGTGTTACCTAATAATGACAAGAATAGTGATGGGGTCTACCCTGGTTTTGACAGAGGAATAATGGAAGGACAAGTTCTACAGAATCCATTTTAAAGGTCACAGGAGACAGGATTCAAGTTATTTTAATTGTACTCTATGAGTCTTGTTT
>NW_012143301.1:2904274-2926413 GCF_000956105.1 Propithecus coquereli | reverse complement strand
GCTTAATACGGGTGCACAGTGTGGTCTCCGGTGCCACGTGATTTGTGTGCTCTTTCCTTACTTCCAGTGTTCCACAAGAGCCTTGAGACAATGACAGAGCACCTTCCCGCCCTACCTCCTTCACTGTCTCTCACTGCCCCTAGAATAGAGTCCACCAAAGTGCTTATTACATAGGTGAGTTTACTAGTAACTCCTTTTGAAACCAAAACTTGGACAGACCTATGGTTCAGGTATTCTTTTTTTTTTTCTCAAGGATTCTTCAGGGAGATAGGGATAGTTTGAAGGAGTTTCTTAAAGCAAAGTGACCAATGTTGATTTTTGTATTTATGAGAATGATTTTTCCCACAATTCCTCTACCAGGATTGAAAACTAGACTTGAATCTTAACTCTCCTGTCTGGTTTCTGACCACTTGGATAGCCTTCTTCTTGGATGGAAGTAGACACTTCTTTGTATCCTCAACCCTTGATGTGATCCTGATTCCAAACCTACCAAGCCTGTTTCTGTCACTCATCTGAGTTTGAACATTGTCACAGCCTGAGATTACTGCTACATTATCCCACCTACTTGATTGTATAAATGGGATTAATTAGGGCAGTTTAAGACCCAAAGTATGATTTTGCTAACACATAAGATGTCTACTTCTTGCTGAGGTAATGGTACAGAAATATTCCAGTACAGTGGGGAATAGAGGTTATTCTTTACATAGTCATTTATGGATCTAAGCTGATAGCATGTAGCTCAAAGCCAGGATTTCTTGGTGATGTACAGTTTTCTCACCATGGCCAGCAATCAATAAACTAAGAAGACAAGTTATCTGCTCATTGCCATACTGAATACACAGTGGTGGAGCTAGGCTAAGATATGGGCAATCAAAAGAGAGATGAATGTGAAACACACATCAGTCATTGGTCCACAGCAAGAGAGAATCTGCCCTGCAAACAATGTGAAGACTCCTTCGCAGGAAATAGAAGAAATGCCCATTGTTCTCCATAACACTTTGAAAGGTTCTGTCTTGGTCACTTAATTCCACGACCATATTTAAGAGAGTGTTGGGGAATGTGTATTCTCTCTGCAAGCTATAAGGCTTGTGCAATACATTGTCTAATGGTACGAGGTTTATTTTATAGAGTAAACAGGCAAAGGCTTTTTCAAGCCAGGCTCATGGTTACTTTGACAATACAAATCCCTTAGAAATCTAAGTGACTTCTAGTCAGTTTACTTTCAGTCAGCTCCGTTTGCCTGTGACTACACTCAAAATCATTTCTAAGACACAGTTCTAAATCCCTTTATTTCTTCGTGTGCTTGCATTCATCCTTGCCTCTAGCTTAATGACAGCTTCTTTGAGGCATCTGAAATAATGGGCTAAGATGAAAGCAGCATTCTTGTTGTGATCTTAGCCATAGGGCTGAGTTCCTTTGGTTAATGAGAAGCGTTGATACGTATTTTTTCTTCAAAGCCCTTTCCAGTCTTATCTCCTACAGTTTAGATACAGAAGCATTTGGTTTCTGCAATACTCTGAGATCCTTATTCTTCTTGAAAATTAGCCAATTCTTCCCTGAACTTATTTTTTCTCACAATATTGCTAACAGCAGTAAGTAAACAATGAACAAACACTAAGACTTGGGCTGTTTCTAATCACTCTCCTAAACTGCGGATGCAGAAGACACATAGTATTCCTTCCAAGTTATTGCAGACAAAACTTACTTAAATAACTTATTTCAGAATAGCATGAATAGACTGCTTTCTAGTATTTATTGTCTAATTCTTTATCTCCTGACACCGAAACAGTAATTTCATGGCATATATGTCAGGATTTTGTTATGGTACCTGATGTCAAAGTGCATGTTTTTTCCACTACAAAAGGATCTGCTAACACTTGTAACAAGCTTCTATGCAATATGGAAATGAAAATATGCACAGAATTATTATAATAAAAGAGAAAACATGATACACACCACTGGTTTGGTACCACCAGTCCTCTAGGAGTTGAGATGAGGGAGGGAGATCATATTCAGCAGTGGGTTTCAAGAAATCTTCAAAGGGTTAGAGATTAAGAGACAGGAAAATATCAGATATACACTAAAAACATACGTTAAAATGTGTGGAGCTCAAACGTAGAATTCAAGCCTGGGAAAGCAAGCTGGGATCAGGTCACAAGTCACACCTGATGGACCCTAGTGCAAATCATATTTCTCTAGGTCTGGAGTAAAAGTAGCCTTTTAGATCAAGATGGTAAGATGATCATGTGAGTTTATATTCTCTCCTTTCTGAGACTCCATCTAATAATAAAATATAAAAACAAATGAAAAGAATAGAAGGAAGAATAACAACAAATTAATATTTCAATAAAGATCTCTAAAACTGGAAGCAAATGAAAGAGCATTGACTAATGAAGTATCATAGAAAGGGGAAGAAAAGGTGATTTGCGCGGTAGGGTATGGCCCCCAAGACTGAATGGGCTGGCTGGAGGGCACCGAGGCTGCCTGTGTGCCTGCTGGTTTCTTGGGCATGAGATAAACGGTGGGGAGAGGTTGGAACAGAATAGCAGAGGGGCCAAAAACACAGCTTTATGGCCAGAGCACATGGGTGCGTATCCAAGTTCTGCTACTTGCTAGTTGTGAGGTTTTGGACAAATTATTTAACTCCTCTGGGACTCAGTTGTTCTTACCTGTGTAAACTAAAAATAAAATCCTAAGTCCTCTGCTAACTGAATGGACCCCTCTTGGCCAAGAAGACCCCAGAAACACCTTAAAACTGAGTTCCCAGCCATGACAAGATGGGAAAGATAAAGCACAATTACATGCATATTATTTACCTTCATAAATAGTCATGACTCCTATAGCTTGTTGAATATGTATATTTGACCACCCTCCTCAGTATAAAATCTTGTTGCTTTTTGCCTCTTCTTTGAAGCACATGAGCCTGGCTTCTTGCCAGGGCTCTACTTCCCAACCTGTTGGAATGGCTGCCCAGCAGGTTGCTATCCTTAATGAGAAATAAAGCTCTCCTTTTTTCAAAGGACAAACCTCATTAGGTTTTCTTTTATTTAACACTTACAAAATGGGGTGATGATAGCAGTAGTACTTTCTCAAAGAGCTGTCATGAGGATTGAGGCAATATGTGCAAATCACTTAGAACGGTACCACTTAGAATGGTACCAACTAATATACTGTTAGCGATCAACTAGTGTTGGCTGTTGTGGTCTTTATTACAATTCCATAAAAATTTGATTGAAAAAACCTTTCCATTTCTCCTTTCCCCATCTCCCCCAGCCCACCAGCCTCTGGTAACCATCCCTGTGTTCTCTACTTCCAAATAAAAATAAAACACAAAACATTTACAGGTATGACAGTCATGATTTCTTATTTCAATCTATTTTTAAAATTGAAAGCCCATTACAGTTGGATAGGTGAGAAAAAAGGAGGGTCTGAACAAAACCAACAGCAGAGAACAGGCAGAAGGGGAATGAAGACTCAGCCTGGATGCTCTCACTAGGTGGCTGTCCAGGATCAAATGAAATCACGTGTGAAAGAGATCGCAAAGAAATGTTACAGAAAAATGAAGATTCAGTGAAGTACCCAAGGTGCCTGGCTGCTGAAATTGGACTGTGATTAAAAACAAGCAAAAGACCAAGTTTATTGTACTGTGAGATACTTGAGGAACAGGACCGAGTTTTATTCAAATCTTTGTCAAAATCCAGGGTTTTGGATAGGCTTCCATTAGTATCCTTTGAGCTCAATTATAATTCACCTGCCTGGAGGTTAGGGTGTCTCCTCAGTGCTAAAGAGGATGACAGGCCCTGGGGTAAGAGCACACAGAGAAGGGCCTGACTTCCAAAAGAACCCCGAAGAGCACTTACACCTCCAGGGCATGGCAGATCCTGCCAAGAGAGTCAGAAATCTCTGAGGAACTCCAGGAGGCCCACCATCCCAGGAAGAACAGTTAAAACGTAGGATCTAGTGTCCCCATGTGCAGGACTTTCCCTCCCCTCACACACACCAAACACACTCTGGCTGCCTTACCTGGGGAGTCGGGGTGGGGAGTGTCCAGAGTCTCTCCTCTCCCATCCTAAAGACAGCACAGGGCAAGCCCCGGCCAGAACCGCATAACATGACCCTGCCCGCCTTAGTTAACAGTAAGAATACTGTCACAGATCTGTTTCCTTTATTTTTTTCTTTTTCTTTTCTTTTCTTTTTTTCTTTCAAAATAATTCAGAGATACAAACGTTACAGTGTTCATTGTACCGTTAGGTGGGTTTATTCCCACTCCCTCCTCTCCCCCACCGCTCAATTTCCGCTAAGTTTTGTTTCCCTCTGTTCACATGTGTGCTCATCGGTTAGTTCCAATTTAACAGAGAGTACATGTGGTGTTTGTTTTTCCATTCTTTAGGTACTTCACTTAGGATAATCGTCTCCAGTTCCAAATTTTTGCAAAAGGCCTTAATTCATCCTTCTTTGTGGCTGAGTAGTAGTCCACAGTATACGTATGCCACATTTTGTTAATCCACTCATGAATTGAAGGGCAGTTAGGTTGATTCCACGTCTTTGCAATTATAAATTGTGCTGCAATAAATATTCACATGCAGGTGTCTTTTTGATAAAATGACTTCTTTTCCTTTGGGTAAATTCTCAGTAGTGGGATTGCTGGATCAACTGTTAAATCTACCTTTCGTTCTTTTGGGAATCTCCATAGTGTTTTCTATAGAGGTTGTACTAATCTGCAGTCCCACCGAGCATTCCTTTCTCTCTGCATCCATGCCAGCATCTATTGCTTTTGGACTCTTTAATAAAAGCCATTCTGACTGGGGTAAGGTGATACTTCATTGTGGTTTTAATTTGCATTTCCCTGCTGGTTAGTGATGTTGAGCATTTTTTCATATATTTATTGGCCATTTGTCTATCTTCTTTTGAAAAGCTTCCGTGCATGTCTTTTTCCCACTTCTTAATGGAGTTGTTTGATTTTTTTTCCTTGCTGATTTGCTTGAGTTTCCTGTAGATTCTGGTTATTAGTCCTGTAGTGGATGTATAGCTTGTGAATATTTTCTCCCCATCTGCAGGTTGTCTATTTACTTTGTTGATTATTTCTACATTAAGAGCTCATTGTGTGTTTGTGTGTGCCTGTGTGAGAGACAGAGAGAGAGGAAAAGAGAGGGCAAGAGAGAGAGTAGAAAGGGGAAGAGAGATGCCAAGATATTTGCGGAACTTAATTTTAGTTGGTGGAATTATAGCTAATCTTGGCCTTTTTCTTTACAATTTTTTCAAGCTTATTAATTTTCTAAAATAAGCCTGTATTATATTTTTAAGAGAAAACCACAACAAAAGCCATTAACTTTTTCAAAATTAAAAAAGTACATATTATGACAAGACAGTTGCTAAAACACATTCCCCTGATGGATAGACTTACATTAGTTTACACGGGGTTTTACTTTTAATTGACAAAAACAGTCATGCAAATCTGTGAGTTCTTTGACTATGTTGCATGTCTAACATGTTCCAATGACTCTTCCATTGTAAGCTTACAGAGGACTGTGACTGCTAATTCAAGTTAGAGATAAGAATCTCAGTCCTGCAGGGGGCATCCAAACAATTCTTCAGTACAGACAGGTTTGGGAACAGAATCTTGAGATGATAAAAATATGTTGAGGCGTGGTTCCCATTTTTATGAGCTTGGCCCTGAACTTATCTGCCCCTTTGAGTTATTCTTGGAATTGATTTCATGCTCAGGTCAATCATTTCACGATGAAGAATATACAATTTCTCAAACCTCCTTCTTTCCAAGTTTTACGACGAGAGTTCAGCTTCAGTTCACATTATCGGCTGGTGAACATCACTCAATGGAGCATAGTAACTAGGATTGTTGTCTCAGTTTGGGTCTCTTCCAAATGGCTTTGCCAAATGCTACCAGTGCATCATATATTAGGGAATATTCTATTTCAGCCTCCACTTATGTTGCTCGTAGAGTGTCTTTGACCCTTCTCAAGGCTCTTTTCTTTTGTGGGTGATGTTATTTGCAACAGGATGTGCTCTGAGGAAAGCTAACAAAGTAAATTTTAGACTTTTTTTATTTAACTGAATAAAACCAAAATTGAGTAATGATTTAAAATATTTCCAATGGCCTAAAAATTATTTCCATTCTCAGCTGAAAGATCTTACCTTTAAATCGAAAGTAATCAGTTTAATATAAGTCTTACTTGACCTAAGTCAATGAAATTCTTTCTAGGCCTACCAAAGCATAAAAGTGCTGACTATTTTAATTTCTTTAGATCAAAATATCTTCATCCCTGGGTATTCTGAAATTAAGAAAAGGGAGCAGTAAACATCAACCAACATCATTTATTTTTACTAAAAAGAAGAGATGAGACTGCGTGGAAGACAGTCACAGCCCCACGGCTTGTCTCCCTGGCTCTACTCTTGTTTTTTATGCTCCCTCCATCACAGAGCAATCAGATTCATTTTCCTAAACTATAAATTGGATCAGGTACTTCCCCTGCCTAAACTCTCCAATGGGTTTCCCATCGCACCAGAGTGAAATCACCACTCCTTAGCATGCTCTTCACGGATCTGACCTGTCTACACGCCCCCACCTGGCCCACCTCCCTCAACCCTCTCAAACTCCCTCCTGTTCTCTAGGCTTCAGCCACTGAACTTTTCCCCAAAACTCCAACATACTAAGCTTGCTCCTTTCTCAGGAACTTTGTTCTCATTTTTTCTCTTTTTTGCTTTAGATCTTTGCTCAACTGACTCCTTCAAATCATTCCTGTCTCATATCTTCAAAGAAGATTTTTGGTGAGTTTATTTTTGGTCTGCTTTTTATGCTGTGTCTCCCCAGAGTTCAGAATAATGAATGGAATACAGGAAAACTGAGCAAAATTTCGTTGAACGAAATTGGTCTTCCCTGACTACTCAAGGCAAAGCAGCTTCCCTTCCCCTTCCTATTAATTTCCATCTCATTTCTTTATTTTCTTCATAGCACTCAGCTCCTACAACTATCCTTTTTATTTGTATGACTGGTTATCAACAAGTCTTAATTCAGTAGGCTAAAAAGTATTAGATTTATGATTCATTTATTCTATATGGGATATACCTTTTCTGTTCCTCATTCCTATCCCTGAGAGATGTCTTGGAGAGATACTAAACTTTCCAGCTTTTTTTGTTACTAAAATTATTCCAGTTTCAAAATGCCAATTTCATATCCAATTGAAAGTTTTACTGCTACCTTCCTCTTTTTTCCTAGGCTTTAGCTCCTTCGAGATTGGGATCAGAGCAAATAAAAGCAGAAAAGACTATCTTTCTACTTAACCATTCACGGTGCAGTCCCACTGGTGGCTGCAGCAGCTGAGCTGGCTCACCCAGACTGGCCACTAGTGGACTCTGGGAGTCAGAGTCTAAATGCCAGATCTCTCAAAGGCATAGAGGGAATTTCAGAGGGCTCTGCCAGGACATGGGAATTCGACTCTGCCTCTTCCATTCTTGCCCAATTTCTATGACCAAGTCTGTATCCCAAGACACGTACTGTTTGGAGTTCCCTTGCTTAGGGGTGAGCCCTCTTAAGTAAGATACCAGCAAGATAACTCTTCAGCCACTTTCCATCAGATCTTTTAAAACCTCTGGCATCCTGACACACCCAGTGGATGGAGTTCAGCTGCTCATTCACTGCCCTTCTCTGAGCCCTGTTGTCCAATCAGAACTCTCTTCCCCCTACTCGTATAGGGATGGGGCATTTGGCAAAATGTTGCCTGAATAACCTGCCAACAGTAAAAAAAAAAAAAAAAGTCAGTCTCTCTCCCGTTCTTAAAGGCACCCCCAATCCTTATAAGCTTTTCTCCCAGATTGCCCCTTTCCCTCTTCCCACATAGATTCTGAGAATGAAGAACACCTTCTCCTTTCCTCCACTGGGTGAAGTAGGAATGGCTCCTTACCAAACCTTCCCCACCAGCACTGACAGGAAGCCCTGGTGAATCTATTTCCCTCCGCATTCCTCTCCTTTAACAGGCTGGCCAGGAGGTCAGGTTCTATAAAACCTAACAAAGCCCTGCAAGGAGATCTAGCCCAGCACTGAGCAAGGACTCAGTGGTTCTCTTTAGAATGAGGTGGTGTTCAGTCACTCCCTCTTGTTTTCAGCTGTGCTGCTCTTGGCCAGTTACGGAAGACTGGGAATAGTTTCACAATAATATCCTACCACATTGACTTACCTGTCTATTATATGCCACCCACTTCCCCAAAGATACCAGGATGTAAGTTTCTTGAGGGCAATGACTGTGGGTCTCTCTATGTGCCGAAATGGTGAGTAGAAGAGAGAAATCACTCAATATTTGTGGAATGACTGACTGGAAATGTTCAAACACTTCTTAGGACCTATAAAATTTGCTAGAGCAATTAGCAGAACACATAAAAATATTCAGTGCATTCAATAGTGTTTTTCAAAACATTTAACTTGTTCAAAACTCATCCCACCTTCTAACCAATACATTTCTGTTTAACTTTTTATGCATATGTATTTCAAAATTCTATCAATTTATTGTCATCCTCACTAATGTTTTAAAATGTAAATTAAAACAAAAGGAAATTTCTTGGTTATCTATGAAATTTACCAGGTATTATTTTTAATATAATAACCAGGGTGCTGAGGTTGACGTGAATTCTCTTTGTTGTTATGGTAGTGTAACTTGAAGTGATCTTTTGGAAGGAAATTTGGATATCTTCTAGAACCTCCAAGATACTCATATTTTCCCCCCAAAAAAATCAATAACATTAAAAGCTTAGAGGACAGGCATATATTGTTATACACTGGTTGCTTCTTCCTATATGACACGCCCACATACACTCATCTGAACTTCCTTTTTATGTAAGACTGATATATTTTCCCCTGTTACTTACACTCACCGCTACAAGGATATTGGATCTGCAGACAAGCTGGAAGTAAAGTTACTTTCACAAAACCGAGGAAACCATCTGGACAGGTGAAATGGAGTGGAATGCAATAAATGACTGCTACTGAATTATTTTTAAAAATGGCAAAAATCAAAATGACATTGAAAGATAGCTTCTAGAGACAAAAGCAAGACCTCAGCTTTTGCCTGTATCATCCTAACATGTTAAAATTGATTAAAGTAATGCATGGGAGATGAAATTTTATGGCAGATGGAAAGTTTCTTAATGGTGCATTTATTGCTCCCAGGCAAGAAAACATCATCCCAAGAGATCCATCTTCCTTAGATAACATGAAATGTTTAGTGGTTTATTCTACAAACTTCAAGTGTAAAAACAAAAAGGGCAGTAAGTGTATTTATATATCGATTACTTGGGACTGCTTGCTAGAGGCAACCACGGTTCTTAAGGAAAAAAGAATTTTTTACATTTTAACCACAAAGAGAGTAATGGCAGTTATTACATTATTTTAGTTGTTTGTGGTAAATACTAAGGAAATTGGTGTGAGCCTGTAAGAAGCCAAAACAATTGCATAAAGGGTGGAAAAAATCGCAATGCATTCTTGCACCAGTTCCTCATTTATTTCCAACACAACAGCTCCTTCCAATTTCAAACTCACTATTAATACCTCCCACCTAATAGAAAGGATAAAATAATAAATCATTTGGAAACACCAAACAATAGCAGAGCGATTAAAAAACAAGTAAATAAAAATAATAATTTTTAGTATTTCTTAATATAGAATTGAAAATGTCTAGAGAACGTGGCAGTTTAAGAAAACATTTACAAATTCAATCTATTTGAAATCTGCTTAAATGAGTAAAAAGAATGAAAGTAAGTACAGCATGAAAATTTATCTACTCTGAAATTAGGAAACAACCTCAACCTCATGTAAGAAACTCTGTAGAATATGTACTTTGGACCAAATAGAAAGAAGGTTCCGGAGTTGGTGTAACGGTCCCTACCTGAGTGCACAGGGCGGGCAGAGGTATAAGAAGTAAGTAGATGAAATTGGAAGGATCCCACTGCTAATTTTCATTTATCCAGCCCAAAATATCAATAGTGCCAAAATTGAAAAACCCTGATCTAGAAGAATGAATATGTGTAAATAGCCAGGAAAATTCTGAAAATGAAGAATAATGAATGGGAATTTCTCCAGTCAGGTATTATAACATAATATAAAGCTAGGTTAATTAAATATTAATTAAAAGGACACAGAATGGGTAAAGAAATATCCAGATAAATTAAACGTAACAGAGAATTCATTTACAAACTCATATATAATTTAGTTGATAAAGACAGTGCCTTTTCAAATCAATAAAAAAAGACAGATTGTTCAATGTATTCGGAAAACTTGTTAAAAAGAAAAAAATTGGATCTGTACTACTCATTCTTTAGATCATAGAACATTTCACATGATTAAGGTTAAGGTGTAAAAATAAAAGTGGAAAAGTACTAACCGAAAATATGGATTGAGACTTTTAGTATTGGCAATTAAAGACACCCTCTGCAGGCAAATAAATTCTAAATAAATATAGCAATTCTACTTTTATTAGGGTGAGAATAGGGATGGAGGATGTTACTGATACCCAGTGTCTTGGGTTTTAACGTAGCAATCAGTCAATCAATGTACTATAACTTTACTAAAAGTCACATACTGTTTAAAAGAAAAATCTTGCAAACATAAAAACACAGAGAAGTTGAAAGCAAGGGGTGGAAAAAGATGTATGAGGAAAAATCAAACTGAAATAAAGCTGGTGACTTCCTCAGATGCTGGACATATTTCCTATCTTGATCTAGGTGGTGGGTACATGGTTGTGTACATAAGAAAAAAATTCATCGGGTTCTACCCTTACGATTAGCGACCTCTGTGCTCTTTACTTATGTGTATTATATCTCAATAAATAGGTAAAGAGGCTGTAAAAAATATAGAAAGCTGCTGCAGCTATATTCATATCACACAAAATAGATTTATGGACAAAGCATTTTCAAAGATAAAGAGGAACAATACATAATGATAAAAAAGTTTTCTAGGAAGTAATCACAGTTCAAAAATTAGATGAATTTAATGACTAGCCTACAAAAACATCAAGCAACATGAAGGGAAAGCTTTAAAACATTCAATATATGATTTAGAAAGACTAAAAGCTAATTAACTAAATACACACTCAAGAAGTTAGAAAAAGAACAACAGAATAATCAAAAAAGAAGTAGAAGTAAGGAAATAGTAAAGAGCAGAAGTCAATAAAATAGGTGAAGTTGGGCTGCCCGGATGGAAACAGACAGAGAGCAGATGCAGCAACAGAGACCGGATTTACCCTCCTGCGTGAGACAACGCCAAGCAAACAAAATACACGAAGCAATGATTTCCAGAAACTGGACATGGGCAGCACGAAGAGCGATTGCTGAGAAAGGGGAAACAACCAAAAAGGATGTGAACTAAAAATAAAATCCTAAACCCTCTGCTAACTGAAGGGACCCCTCTTGGCCAACGGGGCCAAGAAACACCTTAAAACTGAGTTCCCCGGCCAGGTGGGGTGGCTCATGCCTGTAATCCTGGCACTTTGGGAGATCAAGACAGGAGGATTACTTGAGCCCAGGAATTTGAGGTTGCAGTGAGCTATGATGACGCCACTGCACTCTAGCCTGGGGTGACAAGAGCAAGACCCTGTCTCTAAAAAAAAAAAAAAAACCTGAGTTCCCAGCCATGAAGGGATGGGAGATAAAAAGCAAATTGCATGCACATGATTTCCCTTCGTAAATATTCATGACCCCTCCTATAGCTTGTTAAATATGTATATTTGACCAACCTGCTCAGTATAAAATCCTGTTGCCTTTTGTCTCTTCTGTAAAGCATATGTGCCTGGCTTCTGGCCTGGGCTCTGCTTCCCAACTTCTTGGAGTGGCCCCCCAGCAGGTTACTATCCTTTATTAGAAATAAAGCTCTCCTTTTTCCAAAGTATAGACCTTGTTAATTTTTTTTTTTTTTCAGTTAACAGGGAGGTGAGCTTCATTGGCCAGTTTACAGCCTGGAGGTTTCCAGGCCCCTCGAGAGACTCTTCCTGAGACGGGGTGGCAGCACTGAGTCTAGGCAAAACCCTGGGTGGATAGAGTTTCAGGGCTGAGAACCTAAGAGGAAAAGCCTGCACAGAAAGCTCTCGAAATTTGCAGAGGATCCCCCTGAAGTCGTCAGCTGAGGACTGATTAGCCCATGTATGTGAGGAAACTACCCATATGTTTCAAAATTTTTCTACCATCATAATGACCAGTGTAAAATCCTGATCTTATTCTGGGTCTTAATTTTCTCATTTATATTATAAGGGGGTGGGGGTCACATCCAGTATCATTTAGCACTAAAATGCTATGTATGACCTTTCTGCAAGCTATTTCTTTCGTTGGATCCCTTTTTGTCCTTTTAGGAGGCACACAAATAAATATTTTTTGCTCCTAACTCAGGTTAAAAAAAAAAAAGGGAACTCAAGATGTCTGGCTCTTGCAAGACATCTTTCGTTGTAATGTTGTAGCTCTTCCTCCCTCCATAAATAATTCTGGGTACCATCAAACACTTCCAATCATGAGAGACAAGTAAGCCTCAGCAGAGCACCAGCAAAGATTTTTTTTCCTCCTGGAATCAAAAGTATGTAAAGTTTAGAGCAGAAAATATAAAGGAAAAGGCATAGTATATATAGACATCATTTTCAATAACTTTGTTTTCATCCTAGTTTTTACTTGGTGCAATAACTCCCTGAGGTCTCAATAGTCTCAATGCATAATTTTTTCTCAGTAATATTTTTTGGAAATGAAAGAAGATGTAGGAGAGGGAGAAATTTTAAATGATAAGATACTAATTCATTTTGTCTTTATTTCATCATTGTCATTAGTGACAGGTGTGAGGATCTCGGGTACACATGAGAATATAGATGAACCACAACTCAGAGTTTTATTTAATTTTCCTCACTCTGGTTTCTAGTCTGTTTTAGAAGTGACTGTCAAAAAAAAAAAGAGAAGTTGCACAGGTAGATATAATATTTTTATAGACAAACATTTAAAAACTTGCTGTGAACATAGAAAACAACAAAATTTTAGAGGGATCTATATAGCAAGCTGACTTTTAAAAATACACTATAATATTTTTATATTTATGTTTATATACTATAATATGTTAAATGTCACCCTTGAGTCAAGGGATGTTAAAGGAAATAGGGAAGCCAGTGTTTTTCCACTTTCCTAATGTCACTGTTTACATCTGAGTGTTCTTGGAACAGTGTTGCAAAAAAGACTGGCATTATGTTTAAAGATTATGCTTTAGAGGCCATCTTCTTCTAGTGGATGGTCCTGTGACATCTTTGCAGCATGAACGGAGCAGAAGAAGGTGGGGATTTCAAGAACTGAAGCGGCTCCTCAGCTCAGGATCCATGATGATGGAGGAGTAGTTCTCTCCCCAGTGTTGGGTGTTGAGAGCTGGCTCTTTCAGAGATTTCCTCATTGTCACCAACACACGCTTGCAGCCAGCTCTCATCAGAGACGCCAGCTTCCTCCTTGAGGCAAGCTTTTCCTTTCTCTCTTTATGCTGTGAGCCCAACTTTAACGAAGAGAACCTCTCCCACAACTGAGTTAACATCGAAATGTGTTTTCTACATCGGAGGCTGATTTTTATAAATCCTCATGGATTGAACCCCATCTGATAATGTAGGAGGTTACTGAACAAAGCTTGGCTTTCCTTTGCAGAGCCAATGACCTCGTCTGTTTTGCCCATCTCTGTTCTACACACACTCCGTCCTGCCCCGATCCAACAAAGCTCCACTTTGACTTTGCTTCACCAATCTGCCCTTGCCCTTTGACTCATACGTCTGGTTTCCTCATTGTTCGGTTCAGTGTTTTCCTTCGTTACCTTCCTTCTCTGGCTTCACTACACCAGATCTCTTTATACTGTCTTTTTAATTGCCTGCTTCATTTGTCAGTCTTGCCGGTTGACTGGTTTTGAATTCAGGGACTTATTCACCCTTCTCACCATGGCACCCATCGAACCTCGCGTAGTAACTGGCATACGGTGGGCACTTATAAATATTCACTGTCTGATTAAATGAATAAATTAATTAACTAATTAGTTAAGTAATGTTCTAGTAAGATCTTATGAAAGATATTTACATCAGTTTCTAAAACGAAACCTTGCAATTACATGATAAAAATGATATTGTAGTTATTACTATTATTACTAACCACGATAAACATGCGTGGAAAAGTAATAGATGAACACAGAAATTTGATTTCTCCTTCATGTCCTTCACATGTACTCTCAAAAAAATTTTGAGAGAGGCTCCCTTGATTACGTTTTAAAAAAGCAATCCCATCTCCCTCCCACACCCAATATACATGCACTCACACGCATGCACACACACCAGTAATGAACACAGTGCTACTGATCGGAAGCTTACTGCCCTTGGCAGAAGAAAGCCACCTCGACAAGGTCACAGCCCCCTCCCCAGGGGACAACTTGCATCCAACGTCTGGTTTTTGCAGCAGTATAAAGGCCTGGCCCCCTTGCCCTAACTCAAGGCAATCCAAAGGCCCATCCCAGCTTTCCAGCTTCCCAGGGATTGGCAGAGGCCCAGTTGTGTCTGTTTTGTAGCCCAACTTCTTCCTTTACCCAATCCTGCTTCCATCCTAAGAGCACTTTCAATAAACTTCCTGTACTTTAATCTCCATCTCAGACTCTGCTGCCTGAACATCTGACCTACATACAGTACCCCTCCCTTATTATGCTTTATTTTTCTCTATAGCACCTACTACATTTATTGTTCTATCACATATTCATTACTGACCAAGTATATATTTTCTACTGTATTATTGGCCATCTTCCTCCCTCCATTAGATTATAAGCTTTTTTTATTTGCTGCTGTAACCACAGGACTTGGACTTGGGACACCTTAGGCACCAGATAGGTTTTTATGATAAATATCAAGAGAAAGAAAGTTGGAACTTGCAAAACTATCTCCTGTTTAGACTACTGTTCTTGAACCCCAGGTTTTACTGTCTGCCAGAAATCTGAAGTACCTGCACTGATATCCATTAATTAAGATCAGAGCAGAAATTATTAATAAGAATATGCAAAGAGATGTGCCCTAGCATAATTAGGACTATGGCAGTAAGAGCGAACATTTTCAGGGCAACAAATTCTGTTACATTTCTATAATTTATATAGCTTCAATTATAACAGTCATCGGTAGCATTTGCATAGAGGGCTGGGGTCACGAAGCTTTGCACATATTATTTCATTTGACTTGATGCTGATGAAAACCATGTAAAGAACAGAGAATTGTTATCCCAGTTTTACTAACGAGAAGACTAAAGCTCTGAGAGCTTAGATGACTTTTTCAGTGACACAGCTGGTAACTGAATTGAATCCAGGTCTGCTGACTCCCAATCCACTGCCTTTTCTCTTAGCACATCGTTTTAATAATTCCCTGGAGAGTGATTCCACAAAACTAAAGTTGTGCCACAGCACTTGTCAAAATAGCAAAAAGGGGGCACCTCAGTCCCCCACCTCAAAGACAACCATATGCAGCTTATTTAGATTTATTCCAAATAGCATATTTACCTATGCAGCGTTTCATGTTATGGAAATTCTGAGGGTTTTTTGTTTGTTTCTTTTGGGGGGATATATATGTATAGAGAGAAAAAGAGAGAGAATTAATACCATAGATCATCTGGATAAAGGACACACCTTATCTATGTGTTACTTCTTATATCTCTAAACATGTATTGACAACTCTTTGCTTTTCATTAAAGAAGATATATATTTCACCCATCTATAATAATATACTTGCTTTAGATTTTGTTAGTGACTTTTATTATCTCTTTTATATATTTCAAAAGTAAAAATATAAAAAAATTCATATAAGTAAAACCAAAATTATACATAGCATTCCCAAAAAGAAATCACATTGTATTTGTATATATTCTTCCAATATTTTCTCTGTATATGTATACATATAATGCATACTGTTTTATAAATTCTGTCTAAATTATTTTTTAATCCACTGATACAGAAACATTGTCTTGTCATTTGAGCATATAGAAATCAATTAGTATTTAAAAAGCATTTCAAATTTGTGATAAATTCTTATCAACATTAATATATATAATTAATGTGATTGCCCACAGCAAATAAGTAAATAATTACACATTAAAAATGAAAAAAAAGAGCAATATATGTTTACTTTTTTTGCACACCTGATTTCTGTTTACCAATGTGCATGAGAATGTCCAAACATCCACCCTTTGTGGTGGCTGTCTGTTATGGATGCTCCGGCTGCCATAACAAATAAATACCATAGACTGTGTTGCTTAAAGAACAGAAATTTATTTTATCACAGTTCTGCAAGCTAGAAAACCCAAAATCAAGGTCTAGCAGGTTTGGTTCTGGTGCAGGCTCTCTTCCTGGCTTGCAGACAGCTGCCTTCTCACTTTGTCCTGACACAATGGAGAAAGAGGGAGTGAGCGCTCCAGTTTCCCTTCTTATAATCCTTAATTCTATTGGATCAGAGCTCTTCCTTTATCACCTCATTTAACCTAATTGCTTCCTTAGAGCCCTCTTCTCCAAATACAGCCACAGTGGACAGGTGGCGGGGGGTTAGGGCTAATTTGGGGGAACCACAAACATTTAGTTCATAACATGAGCCAAGCCATAAACATATAAAATGATGCTCAACCCTTTGGTTATAAGAGGAATGCAAATTAAAATAACAATGAGATAACATTTTGCATGCATTTGCTTTGTAAAACTTACAAAGTCTAAAAATATCAAATGTTGGTGAGATTATGGAAAATCAGGTACCCTCAAGGACTGATGATGGATAATGCAATTATAAATTAAGAAAGTCACTTCAGCAGTATTTAATCAAGTTGAAAATATGCACATCCTGTGAACCAAAGTGTCAGTTCTAGGTATGAATGCTTAAAAAAAGAAAAATGTCTCACATGGGCTCAGGGTTTAATACACAAAAAACTTCACTTCAAATTTTTTTGTAACTTCAAAACTTGGGGATGTCTGACAACAGAGGAATAGGTAAATAAAATGTGATACACTTATATAATAGAGTACTATGTGCAATTAAGAGAAATAAATTAGATTTTATACAGAAATGTATCATATGCATAATATATGCATATCATATACATAAATGAACCATTGGTTGGACAAAACCAATAATGAAGTGATTGATACATGCAAAGTATTTCATTAAACTAAGAAATACATAGGATTGCAATGAAATCAGAGGCAGCTGCTATTATATTTGCATTTTAGTGGGGGCCTCAGGTAAGTACGGTCTAAAGTTTCAGGTAGATGGTTACCTACTGAGCAGTGTGAGTACAGTACCTGGGCACCCAACATGTTTTCATGACATGCTCTACTTGGTATAAGACAAGAACATTTTATTTTTAAAACTGTGGTAGGAGAGAGCTTGAGCTCCCATCTTTCTGGCAATCTCAATAGGATGCCTCTACTCCTGAGCAGGTGCCCTCTCTTCTGAGAAGTACTACCTGCCTTCTTCCTGCTCTTCTTGGCCCCCAGCCTGACCTTTCCCAACTGCTTCATCCTTCCCCCTCCCTCAAACACCCAATTTCAGGTGACGTGGGAGAGGAAAATTGTGTAACGGATTTGGTGATAAGAAAGTATTCTTCTTCTGCCCTTCCTCCCATCATATAATATGTAACAGATTAACAACATTTCACAAAGCAACAGAGCATCAAAGCACAGAGTTTTACAAAGTAAGGTCCTTTTCTGTGTTCAAAACTATGTTGAGTGACACTTGCCAATTTGTAGGACCCCATCCCTTCGAGTAAGAGTTCTCTCCCCATTTCCACCTTCTGCCCCTCCTAGAATTCCAGAGGACGTCTGAGATACTAGACAGATCTCAAGGTCTCGTCCAAATCTAACATTGGCTTGCCCTTCCTAAAGACTGGATGCATTTCTAGAATTTGGTTTTTGTTTTTACTTGGAATAATTTTGATTTGTCAGATGCAGTTTTTGTTTCCTTTTTTCTCAGGTGAAGTAAAAGAGCCATGATCATATTTCTTACCTAAGTACTAGTTTAAGATGAAATGAAGAAACAATACACTAAAGATTTCTTAGCAGAGATAAGGAAAAGGTAGGGGGGGTTATGTGGAAATTGGAGAATATGTAATCACATTTTGACACAAGCTTTTGAATCCAGAATCAATACATTTAAAGAAAGCCAGATAGTTAGTTTCATTTGGAAGCTTGAGTTTAACTACATGATTTGGATGAAATTCAATATCAAATTTGGCTCTGAAACCCCATACTGTAAACAACATTTCACAAAGCAACAGAACATCAAACCAGAGAATTAAACAAAGCAAGGGCTTTTTCTGTGTTCCAAATGTCTTTGCATTAGTCTTAACATTTCCCACGTTCCCGCAGAGAAATTAAAATTTGGAAAGGGCATAAAATTCTTCAGTAGTGCTTGAAATCAAGTCCCATTTTTTCAGTAATTGAAAATTGGATGTGTGGCTATTTGGCAAGATGAATTCCATTTATGTTGGTGTTTTTGTTATGCAGACCACATGCTGAGTTTCGTCTAATGTTCCAGTTGATTGTTCTTTGTCAGTGTACTTAATCTATTTATACTTTTTTCCTGGCCAAAACTTTATATATATATAAAATAACTCCTGTTTACTCAACTGGCTGTGGGGCTGACTCATGTCATACATTTGGCAGGCAACCAGCCATCCTCTCCTTTCCTGAGGTCCCTCTATACTTTCTCCAAAGACAGTTGAAACAACTTGGGTTTCCTAGGAACTGGAAGATAAGAGGGTATCAGAATTACATCTCCAGCAAGGAAATGTTTCTCAATGTACAGGACCCTCCCCGTTTGAGCCAGAGTCCTTCCCCCATTTTTACCTTCTCCGCCTTCCAGAATTGGAGAGGATCTCTGAGATCCTAGACAGTGGGTATGACCCACAGTGAGCACTCGGATTCACATCAGGACTCGGGCTAAGCCAGTCATCCAAGATTGTTCTAGTTTCGCATTCTTTTAGAGTCATTTTGACTTGATTAAATATATTTTGTAATGCTTAAAAGAAAATTCCGTTTTTGGAATGTCCCCTGCGTACAACTTGGTCACTGCCTATGATCCTCGCATTGATTGTAAGTAACGACAATTACTAGGAATGAGAGTACAGAATGATGTATGGGGAAAGCACTGGACCAGGCAATGTGGGTTCTCACACCATGCCTCCAAGTCATTTGCCCTATTTCTTTAGGGAAAACTAGCTGCTGATGCCGGGAAGTCTGATTCCTCAAAGTGTTATCCCTGAGACTAAAAGCAACACTGACTTCCCCCATTTTACCCCCGACCTGCATGAAAGCTTGCTGCCACATCTCTGTGACAACGCAGAGCTGAGAGATTCTCAGCTACCCATTCATTTCTTACAGTTCCTCTTACTATGGAGGAGGCGTGCACCTCCTTGCTCCTTGATTCTGAGTTTGGCCATATCACCTGTTTTGACGAATGGGATGACAGCAGATGCATACAGAGGCTTGGAAAAAGACTTTTGTACTTCTACTCACTTAATCCTCTGATTTTGCCATGAGACATATCTGGACTAATCTACTGAAGCATGAGACAAAGTAATGCAGAGTCAGGTCATCCCAATCATCCCAAGTGAGTCATAGATCAGCCAACATGCAGCCAATCTCCAAGCATGTGAGACCAAAGGAACCAAATTGCCGGCTCATAGACTCATGCTCTAAATTAATTCTTATTGTTTTAAGTAACTGAATTTGTGGTTGTTTGTTATGCACCATTGTTATGACAATAAATAATTAGCACCTAGCAGGAACATGCCATCAAAGCATAAACCAAACATGTGGAATTCGCTTTAGATGAGTTGGCATACAGATGCTGGAAGAGCAATAAGGATACTATTAGGGAAGCCTGGGGAAAGGGTGAGAAAACTGCTAGAACAGAGTGGAAAAATGTCAACTCATGCTATATAGGCAAGGAACATTTGGTAGAACTGGTCATCTAAGGTAACTTGAAGATACAAAATGTATTTTGTGAACTTTTGGACTTGATTTCCAGGCAGAATGTTGAAAGTATCAGCTGATTCCTATTAGTTGCATATAAGTTACTACAAGAAATAAATGACCATAGAAAAGAATAGATATGCAGCTTACAAGGAGAATTTTGAGGGAATTCAGAATGGTTAGAACTTGCTAGAATGGAAACTAAAACTGTGTCCTTACTCTCTCAAGGCAGAAAAAGATTCTCAAATTAAGACATGGTCTCAAGGTAAAGATAAAATCAAGGGTGTGGCCATGAGACTTTTCATTAACACCTTTGAAAGAGTTAAGCCAGTGCCTAGTAAATGCTCTCAGCTAGAAATAAGAGCTTTCAGGAAACTTTAGGATGTTGTTCCTCAACAGTCCAACACACCCAAAGGAGCAATGGTTAAATGTAAAAGGCGTGACTGTAGTCAGACAACATGAGGCTACCACAGATAGGATTGGGTGCTCTTGTGTGCACACACTCCCTCTTTCTCCCTCTCTCTCTCTTTTTCTCAGTGTTCCTCCCTCTGAGATTTGTAAATATCCCCAATTCATGAGCTAGAATCAGACCCAGGTAGGAATCAGGAATTTCACACCTTCTATCATTTTCATTGCACCCTCGTGGAAGCAAACCAAAGATATGTTTATGGGGGAGCCAGAGATCACCCCCAACACCCCTTTATCTCTCATGTGGGCTCTTCAGCTGGATCTGGAAACAAATTTCACATAAGGCAGATTAACAAGAGAAAAGCATATAAATTTTATTAGTCTTCCATGTACATGGGGAGCTTCACAAGAGAGTGAGGTCCAAAGAAATGGCCAAAGCAAGATGCTTTTGTAGTTTTTAGACAAATAATGATAAATTTGACAAGAAATGACAGGACAGAGGGGAACTGGCTAGGGGAAGTAAATTTCTAGGGGAATCACTAGGCGCTAGATATGGGGGGTGGTAAACCTAGTAGAAGATAAGATTTACTTCCATGAGTATATTTATTTAGGTCTGTGGTAGCCCCCAGTGCCTTATCCATCGTGATAAGGGCTATTTTTTCACCGTGATACAGGGAGGATATCTCTCCCAGAGAAATATTTATAGATTGCTACATGCAAACAGACAGGTCAACTAGTCTTTCCTAAAACTATAATTTCTCTAATGGTTTTAACTCAAAATAATCAATATATCAATCTGACATATTTTGAGATAGCACATCCTTCGCTCCTTTATGTTGGTAGATTTCCTTGTCGTATTGGTAGTTAGAGGCTTCATTTCTGATTCTTTATGTCCCTTCAAATTAATATAAATCAATGTCTAACAGTTAACAAACCAACAGCAAGAACAAGCTGCCCAGGGAATACAATTCAAGGAAAGGAGGTTGAAATAGTCAAGACATTCCAACTTCACGGGTGGGGAGTTGTTGCGAGAGAACCCCGGAACAATGCAGTTTTCAGACATGTATCTTGGGAGGCTGAAAGTTTTATCTGTTTGTCACTCCTGACTTGAGTAATTTCCCATATAAGCAGCTCAAAGTTTTGTTGTTGGCCCTCCACACTGTACTCTTTTAAAATAATCAGATACCTTCCTTTCCCAAGAGTAACACCTGGTTTGCAATTACTGGCAACACTACAGGTCAGAAAGACAGACTGCTTTTCTGAACTCGACTTGAAAAGCTTCTTTTTGATTTCTGTAGCCAGAGGCAACAGAGTTAATAAGTTTCAAACACCGCAGGCTCCAGAGAACCATGGTTTTTCTCTTTCTTACTTGGAAGAGCACGTATGACATAAAAACAAATACAAAAATCTTACCATGGAAGTGTTAGGACGGAAAGGCTTGTAGGTGTTCATGGCACGGGTGGGTGGAGAAATTTCTCACAGAGATTAAGATATGTCAAAATTAAAAGTTTATTTTATCCTTTAGAAGAACAGAGACAATGAGAGAGAGAGATAGAGAGAGAGACAGAAGGGGGGGAAGAGAGCAGGGAGATGGCGTGGCATCCCAAAGAAAAAGAAGGGGGTGCCAGCAGTGAGGCCAAGTGGCTCATTGATTTTAAGGGGGATGAAGAAAAAACATAGTGTTGGCTGTCAGTTGATAACAAAGGTGGCAGCAGGTAGATAACAAAAACTGCAAGGATGTCAAAGTCCA
>NW_012143301.1:2894021-2903439 GCF_000956105.1 Propithecus coquereli | reverse complement strand
AAACTGAATGAGTGGGAATATAGTGTAACAAATTTTTATTTAAAATAATATAATCTTTATCTCTAAGGTAGCCCTATAAGGAACTGAGAAACCCTAGAATGCTTGGAAAAAATAGATTTTGAAGGAACTTCCAATGTCAGGCAAAACCACACCTAAACCAAGCTAGTAATAAGCATTGCCTACTAATATGGAGCAGGACTAAGATCCAAAATATTTAACCACTTTGACCACACAGTACTAATCAATTAAAATGAATACTGGCTAACACAACATAACAGTACAAGCCAGTTAAATACCAGCTGTGGTTCTAGGTAGAATCAGTAAAATGAGTTAAGAATAGGGGGCCATATCCTACCTTTTTCCCCCAAATCCTTAATATAAGTGCTTGAAAGAGTAAGAGGGCATAATTGACCACCGGTCATACTGAGAGATGTTCCAAAGTTGATGCTGTAAACTCGTAGGGCATTTCTGGTCTGAGGGCTAATTTTGCTTGGCCAGCATGGCATTTGTTTAATGTCAATTGACAATACCTTGTCATCAGTAGTCATCATGTAAAATATTTTGGCTTCTCTTGAAATATCAAAAGATTCATGAAAAATTATCCCGTGCTCCCTCATGACAACAATGGCTAGCAGCTGTTTTCTTCAGAAAGGACATTCTCCCCGTGCTGATGCAGTCGCCTCCCAACCTTGTTTTACACATTTAAGTAACCTGCCTTTCACCCACGGACACTGAGCCTGAAACCTTGGTAGAGTTCAGCCAGTCAAACAAGAGGGAACAGCCTCAAGCTTACCAGCAGCTGAAGTCATCTATTAAAGCTCCTTTACTCCATGTGCCTGTTGACAAACCAATTGAACTATCAGCAAAAGCAGGAACAAGCCTCACAGGTGAATAAGTCACTTTGAAATGAATATAAACAGTATGTATGGGCTGTCTACAAAAAGCAGGGCAGAGAATATTTTATAATTGCACTAGCAGGAGAGTGTTTGCCATGTAATTTCCTTATAATTTGTCACAATGCTCCTTTACAAAGAGTCATTATTCCAAACACAGTGTCCCTGAATTGCAGTAGGAATTGGATTTCCGATGAACAATAGCTCCTAAAAATTCAATAAAAATGTCAGACATTTTACTTCTGCTAATAAAGACTTTAGTTTAGCTGGAGTTAAGTAAAGAGAAATTCAAAGCTATGAGTTTGCTGTGACTCTTTTTGTGACTCAGAAACACACATTTGTAAAATCCACATACTAAAATCTAACCTATTTCATTAGACAATAAGAGTATAAAACACTTCCAACTGCAAGTGCTTAATAATAGTTGATTATTATTGATCAAGGAATGTACAGAAGAGGGATGCAAGGCCCAGCCAATAACCACCCATGTCAAATAAAACTCATTTCCTTTTTCCAATAGGATTGCTATGTAAGTAAATCAGGAGAATGTGGACATGTAGTGTATCTATCAATAACAAGTCTTGACATAAGCTTCCCCATTATATTCTTGTAGACCAGAAGGAGGAATACGGGCTAAATGAAATCTCAGATAGAAGGATTTTATCTTTCTCTTAAAACTGGCTCTTTCTCCAGGATTTTCTTTCTCATATTATGGTACCATCTTTCTCCCCCTAATACCCAAGCTGGACACCTTGGAGCCTTCCTGATTTTTCTTTCTCCTTCACCACCCACATTCAATCTTCTACTGTTTCTTAATCCAGTTTCCTTTCCCCATGCCCATTGCTGCTGCTCTGATGCAAGTCCTCCTACCGCAACAGCTGTCTAATTGTTCTTGGCCTCTGAAACGTCTTCTGTAAATCCATTCCCACAAGGCCACCAAATTGATTATTTAAAATAAAAGTCTCTCAAAGACACTACTTTACATCAAGCCCATCAATGACTCCTCATCCAAAGCCCTCCCTGATCTTAGGTTATAATAATAAAACTCAAGATCTAGCATATAGGCAGTGGAGGTTCCACCCTTTTCTACCTGGCCTGGCTGCCCCAGATAGGGGCAAACTGGAAAGAAACCAGAATCACAAAAGAACCATATAACTCTGTCCTATGAATCTGGAAATGCTTTGCATGGAAGTAAAAAATTTCAATGTATAGATCAATCTGGAAATATAGTAGGACTGTAGTTAGATTTGTTCTGCAAGGGCCCAGAAATGAAGCTAGAATCTACGTATTTATAGAATCAAATTTTGACTATTACAAGAAAAAACTTTTAATGCTTAGAATTAAACAAGATTATGCAAAGATATGAATTTTTTATCACTAAAGATACTCAAACATAGACTGGACAGTTTGTCTAATCAGAGTATTACAGAAAGAATTCAAATCTTTAATAATTCAATTATATGAATTCTAAAGTCCTTCCAATCTCCATATGCTATGATTAATTTTGCAAAATTAAAGATACTCAATACTATTAACCTTCCTATCATAAGAGTTAACAAATCAAAGTACTCATAGTCCCCTGACTTATTTGTAATTACACAATTTCTATCTCATCTCTTTTGACCAACCATATCCACCTCCCAATTACCCAGGCCATTAGTTTTAATAATCTTAACTAGAATAAATAAGACCTCCTTAGTTTTTGTTTAAAAAAAAACAACTCAATGATATTCACAATTACTACCCATCAATTTCTCACAAGAGTCAGTGGGCAACTCTGTCATCCAGAAAATGTCAATCTCAAAGCATTTACCACTCAAAGTTCTTTAGAGATATGCTAACTAGGTAGTATTGTTTTTAGAAGGTTCTAATTTTAAACTCAAGTCTAACGATCCTGGTGAAATAAAGAACGCCTGTGTAGATTCTTACTTCTGTCATCCAGACTTTATGATACTCAGAGCCAGGGGAAGGAGAAAAAGGTCCTGTGGGGATGGGGGGAAACCTAAAAGAATACTGCAAAGTAACTTAGGTAGTATTATTTTCATTATTTTGAGTTATCAGTTATGTTATTTTTATAGTATGAAACAAGTTTTCGGAACTAGAACTCTCTTCCAGAAAGGAATTAGGTCATAAATTGCTCATATTCCTCCTCTGAAGTAAAAGTGGGAAAGGGAAAATAAATATAACATAAATATGGCAAAGGGGATGGCCATATCATTTTTCTGCTGCTACTCAAGCCTCTTCACTTGCCAAGTACAGAGGAACTGAACATATAAAAGATTTGTCAAACTTTGCAGCACTCTGGTCTCTGCATAGAAAAGATGTTACCAAGCACCATCTTGAAATTCATAAGTGGGGGGTGGGGAGAGAGGTGGGAGTCAGGATCCTTCCTTGAGGATCCTCCAAGCATCTAAGGCAGTGGTCCCCAACCTCTTTGGCACCAGTGGAGCTCAGGTGGTGATGCAAGTGATGGGGAGCTGCTATAAATACTGCTGAAACTTTGCTGGCTCCCACTGCTCACCTCCTGCTACATGGCTGGGTTCCTAACAGGCCATGGACTGGTACTGGTCTGCAGCTCAGGGGTTGGGGACTGCAGATCAAAAGGAAGTAAGTCTGTGGCCAGGTCTTTGTCAAGTTGAGGTTTCTGAAGTCCACAGGGAAGATGACAAGATGGTGGCCAGCTTGCATGCCGAAGATGCAGGAGCCCTGGTGCTCTCTCTGGTACACACACATAGCATTCCAGCTCCTGTTCTGATGTGGCAACTCTATCAGAGGAAAATTCCAACAACACAAGTGCAGGAGGATGGACAGATCTGGGAAGCATACAGCAAAAGAGACACTGTAATAGAATGATGTGCCTTCTGAAGACTTCGCTTGAGGAATTCAGATTTCTGAAGAGGAAAGTCTCTTCTCACTACATCTGGGGGTGAAATATCAATGACTCACCTTCAATGTCTTTTCCAAAACACCCAGTGATGTATGGGCTTCAATGGAATGTTAATATCAGGTAAAATCAGAAAGGAAAGTTTACTGATTGTCACATGGCATAAAGACATGTTGCCATTAATCTGTTCTCCACCCTCTTAGTTCTCTTAATCAGCTTCCCTTGAATCTTCAAAGCATAATAACTCTCATTTGCAGCTCTTCTGAAAATGGCTAAGTATGTTTCGAAATTGTATGGCTCATTTCATGATCATTCTAACAGCAATTACAATATTCTGTGATTAGCACAGCATAATGGTCACCGGAGCTCTGTAATAATTACACCGCCCAGTCACAAGTGAATCACTCTGGTAGGAGCCCTGGAATATAATACCACCAGGTAACCTTCCCAGCCACCCACACAAGACAGCTTCCGCTCTCAGAGCGGAAGATGCATCTGAGTATCTCTCTGGGGGCCTCTGGCAGAGATTGTACATAGCAATCTGAAAAAACACCTTTTGATTGTACCATTTGTTTTTAAATGCTGATAACCTGAAGAAGGTGTAAAATTTCAGTCTCCAAGCCTCAGTTTCCCCCACAGTAGATCATATCTAGTGTCCTGCAGGGTTTTCTTCTTGCTAATGAATCATTCTCCCCCCAGTTCACAGTGTGTTGCCGCCATGCTTTTAAGCCATCTCTGTTTCCATTATAGATGAACTCTTGCGATTATTTAAAATTAAATAGTTTAAATTATAATATGTTTTAAATTGGTTTATACCCACACAGGGTTTGATGAATTCTATTTCTGTCTTGTTCCTCTTGACAGCATTATTCATCCTGAAGAGGTGGAGGGAAGAAAGAGGCAGAAAGTAGAAGTAGAATCCCAGGTCTTGAGAGCCATAGTGACCACAGGTAGAAAGAGCATCTGGCTTTGATTCTCCACTAACACAGGCTGCCTGACGTCATCATTCGTGCTCCCATTTTCTGCCTGATGACTCTATTCTGTAGTGTCTGTAGGAAAAACAACACAGAAAAGAAATTCCACCGAGCTTTGTATCCTTTCAACGTCCATGGACTTCTTTTTACAGGCTGCAGTTCTGTGCTTAAGGCACCACTAAATGTTTTCTTTCAGAAGAAAGAAAGGCCCTCCAAGGACAGGGTCTGTACTTGTCTTGTTCGTCGTCACTGTCTCCCACTTCTTACTTTCTTGTAGACGCAAATATTTCCAAAATTATAATTGCAATTTCACATATTTTTACCTTTAATTTTCTATTCTAATAGAATGGGAACCTAGTGCCAAAAAAATAAGATAACATAAATTTTTTTGTGAAATGAAAAGTCCAGGAAAAGAAAGAAAGAATGAACAATTAACATCAAGTAAAGGGTTCTTAAGCACCTCTTTGTGCCAGAATCCTAAAAATGGCACGTACATGCAAATACCTGCCTTACTAACAAGAAGTCACAAGGGTAACAAAACCAAGAAATTGATCAGTAAGTGAAATGGTGAGCAGTGGTTGCCTGTTCTGATCCCATTCATTGACATTTTTAAGCGCTATACTGTTTCCTCTCTCATCTTCATGACATATGTCTGCCCTGGACAGATGGCTACAGCACCAGAAATCTGGCTAAATCTTTCTGAATTCTGAGAACTCCGACGTAACAGTGAGCAGATAATATTTTTGAGATTCAACCTATGTTTCTTTTTCTCCCTCCTATTCAAGCAGGTACTCAGGCATGTGTTTCTTGCCTCTTGCCTCTGAAGAATAACCTAACAGAAAAAGAGACAGACTTAATTCTAAGTTTCTAGAGCCTAGGGATTCTGAATGTTCAAGTTCCAGAGAAGGAAGAGAATACGATGTCAACAAAATATTTGTAAGATGCGAGAGGGAGAGAGCTAAAAGCCCCACCAGAAAAATTCTGCAGGGTTGCAGGAACTGACAAGGTGAGAGGCTGCTGCTTGCTTTCTGTGCAGTGCAAACCAGGAAGTGGCAAGGTCCCAGGGAGAAATGGCCGTGTGTGCCACTCAGAAACTGAGACCGCAGCACCGTGCAGCAGAGAGCCACCGGACCGCCAGGGCTATACTAAATTACAGAACGGGTGTCTCACTGTTAACCTGTAAGTGACTTGATCCTGAATTCTTAACACTGGACAAATTTTTATTACTATGATAAAAATTCCAGAGACAACTAGGAGAATGCTTCAAAAGACTAGATGTGAAGTTTCCCGACCTTTGTGAAGGTACAGGGACTCAAAGTAAGACTTAGAATGAATTATAAAAAAATAAAGAGAGGAGGAACTTCCTCCCCACCTGTAGTCTTCCCCCAACCAGGAAAGAAGGGGATAATGATTTCATTTTAATCAGCACATGGCCATGTAAGGCTGCACCATTGTGCCTGAAGGTTTCAAGAACCACTTTGCTCCCCATCTGCAAATCCATTCCAGCAGCCAATGTTTCTCCCGACCTCAGCAAAGAATGCAGGCTATTCTACATTTCTCAGCTATTTAATAGCTCAGGACTTAATAGCTAATGGCACCTATTACAATTAGGATTTGCAAACACATACTCTGTTTTAATGAGACCTTTGGACCCCGGTCCCTTTCTCAGCTACAGAATCTTGATTCTTTCTCAGGACGTGATGCCTGCTAAACAAAGGCAAGCTTCCTTATATTACCCTCTAATTTGTACCCTTCGCACTCCTACACACCTCACAAATCAGCCAGAAACTGCCTCTGCATCCTTGAATAGGCGAGAAGCAGCCTTCCACAGCAGCTTCTCCATAGACGCGCCCGTGCAGCAATCAGAGATTAAATCCTGCTCGTGACTCTGCCCCCTGCGCGATCGACTAAGACACGGAGGAAATTCATCTCAGTCTGTTTCCGTTGTTTGAGAGCAGTGATGGGTCGATACCAGCTGCATGGTTTCACACTGTGGGTTCGATCAATGCCTCCCTTTTTTTCCTTTCCCTCTTACAATGGGACCTGATGCTTCCCTTTATCGACGCCAAGCAAATGCTGGTGACAAGGCATTTTATCCCAAATCACAACTGACAGGCCATTTTAGTTTCTCCGCTTTGAGATTCAGAGGAAGTATGGATCATTGTCTTTTGCCTGTATTGTTGCTTTTTTGATGGCATTTTCACAATGGAAGGTGACATACCTGCCTGGTACATAGTATGTGCTCAATAAATGTTAATTAATAATAGCCCTTGCTGTTGTGATAGTAACAAAAAGTAGAAGCGAATATAGAGGGGTTGGTCCCAGGGCTGGGTCACAAAATGCAGCACCTCTGTGTGACCAGAAGACAGGACAAGAGGTGTAGATGCTGTAGAAGCAACTGGTAGAGTAAAAAAGAAAAGCTGCAGAGAGAAGGGGAAGAAAGTCAGAAGACAAAGATGAAAGAGCCAGATATAAAAGGATAGTGGCAAGGAAAAGATGCCCCACATACAGAGAAGTACATAGAAAGAGAGAAATCCAAAAGGAAATGGGAGGGATGAAAGGAAAGGAGAAGCAGGGAGAGGAGGGAGCTCAGAATGGCTTTAGTTGGCTTGTGAGTTTCAGAGGAAATTACCGTCTATTATTTTTGCCCTTTGAAATTCTCATCTGATCATTAACCATTATTCATAATTTTTATTTTTCGTGAAGTCTTAAGTGAGTTCACAATGAAGGGAGTAATAATAGCTTCTCATTGACAGAAAGAGGAACAGAAGTAATTATTTTCTGATTGTCGGAAGTGACCAAAGCAATACCATCTTAAAGGCCAGCTATTATAGTTAAAAATTGCGTCTGGTAGCCAAATAGTGCCTCACCCTCTGTTTTAATCTAATCTTTTGAACATGTTCGACTCAAAGACTCTGGGAGTGTTAAGAAGATTAACAACCTTAATATCTATAAAGTTCTTTGAAGGTTAAAAAGTACAAGTACTATGTTTTTAAAAGCCAACATTTAATTTGTGTAACTAAAATATATTGTAATGTTTCATTTAGACAAGTCTTTAAGAAAGAAACATGCATGAATTACATTGATTTATGTCCCTGCCCTGCTCCTGATTGGGAAAGTGATTTTTTACATGACCTTGAAAAGATACAAGATGCCAGGAAGGGGATGGAGAGGAGACAAAGGAAAGGAAGGAAAGGAAGCGACCTATTTTGAAATTGTAGCCACCGCGGGAGCACAGCCAGGGACTATGAGACTGGAAAATGGAGTCTGCCTTTGCGGACACCTTCACCTCTTCTTAAGGCAACCCCCAAACAAAGACACCACGGCCCCTATCCCCGTCCCTGGCTGCATGGAAGCACTTCATTCCCTGCACCCCAGACCCTGGATCCACTGTCTGGAATGTGCCGGGTCCAACTTCTCAGATTCAAAAACCTCACTTTCTTAGCAACATCTCCTTTCCTTCCATTTCTCTCATTTCTCCATTTCTCTCCCTTCCTGCTGCTGTAGTTTGTTCTTCCACCATGGAGATACCTGTTTTTTCTGTATCAGCCCATCCTGTTTTCAATTCCTTCCTCCCATCCCTGGTTAGTCAGTAGCTTCGCCCACCCTCACCCTCTCCCCCATCTGCTCCCATCCAGTCAATCCAGTCCTGGATGAACACAGACAGTCACTTCCCACCTTGTGCCTGCAAGACATCCAGCTTTGCTTCTCCCAATTAAATCAAATAAGATAAAGGAAAATAAAATCAACAAGATAGGATAAGATTAAACAGAATAGAGAGAAGAAAGTAACATAACCTGTTTTAAACCAGCTTCAACTACGAAATGATGGCTGCAATTAGACCCTTGGTTCAATTGTTCTCAGCACCCTGACTGCATTCAGCTTACATCTGTATTTTGGGGGTAGCAGTTCCAACACTTTACCCCTCTCAAATCCTCTACTCCATTCCCACCTTTAATTTTCCACCAGTGATCTTGCCTCATACCTCACCCAGAAAAGAGAGACCCTCAGAACAACCTTCTCCAACTTCTCTCTCCTTCTCCTCTAGATCTAACATAGCCACATACTTTATTATAGTCTTATCTTTTCTCTTAAAAACAAAGTGGCTCCCCTACTTCCTAGACTAGCTACGTGATTAAATATGTTTACATTTCTTCTTTACTATACCATGAGCTCTTTTCCTGAGTGGCACTGACCCTTCTCTTTCTTGAGGAAAAAATGTCATAAGAACACACCTGAATAAATTATATTACCCAGAAAGGAAAACACATCAGGAAGTATTTTTCAAAATGTGGCACCTGCTATATACTCTAATAATAACAGTTAAGTGTGTTGAGCAGTTACTGTGTCCCAGGTATGCTAGTAAGTGTTTTATATTCATTATCTCACTTGACCCCCATAATTGTGCTTTCAGAAACATTCTATTAATGCTATTACTAAGGATGAAATAGTGACAAACTACCACAACAAACCCCTAAGGAAAAAGTGCTACAAAGTGCTAATGGCAAGCCAATAGCATTGGCATTATATCCAAAATATACATGATCATTATTAGTATTATATCTTCATTTGGTCACTGGCTAAATCTCAAGACCCAAAAGCAAACTTTAGTACATCTAAAATGTTCATTTTCATTGTTTTGAAGACATTAAGTATATTGCTATCCT